>NC_137176.1:89192101-89552101 GCF_951804945.1 Podarcis cretensis
TAGGGGGGGATCACTGGGAAGCCTCCTTCCTTAAAAATGGGGGGAAAATATGCTTCAAAAATATGGATGAGTGCAGTCTAGTGCACATTAACTTGTGAGTAAATCCCAATTAACAGGACTTACTTCTGCGTAAGGCATACATAGGATTCAAAACAAAAAGTAATGGGATAGTTCAAAGAGACCCTATTGGTCCTTCTTTGGGTACATTCATAGAAACAGAGATTTAGCATCTAGTTGTGCTGCCTCTTCCTTTCCTATGCATAAGAAATTCACAGGATCTGAAATGCACTGGATCAATAAAGATCTCTTTTGACTACAACCCCTTTGCTTTCCCCTTCCAGCTCCTTTATGGAGTTTCCATTTTTCATGGGTTTTGCAGCCATAGGATTGTGCTGTCACCCTCCACAACTTTGTCAGAAACCATTTCAAAGGCCACTTACCCTTGAAGAACCTCTGATGACCTCAGACAGCTGTCGGATGGCATTTGTGCATGTTGTGATGGTTTTGTTGGTCTCTTGTTGCATCATGTGCCTTGAAAGAAAGAAAGAAAGAAAGAAAGAAAGAAAGAAAGAAAGAAAGAAAGAGGTCAATGACTTTGCAGCAATAATAATAATAATAATCAAAAGTTCTTTCAAAAGCCATCCCTGGAAACATAAGTGTCAACCTTTGTCAGTGCTCTACTTTCACATCGAGGTTGGGTGCACCAATTAATGCCAATTAATGCTCCTGAGCTGTAGGGCTTGACTTTGAAAATTCTGGCGAACCAGAGCAGCACAAGGAAACGCTGTTTACCTTCCCGCTGGAGCGGTACTTATTTATCTACTTGCACTTTGACGTGATTTCGAACTGCTAGGTTGGCAGGAGCTAGGACCGAGCAATGGGAGCTCACCCCGTCGCGAGGATTCAAACCGCCGACCTTCTGATTGGCAAGTCCTAGGTTCTGTGGTTTAACCCACAGCGCCACGCAGTAGTAGCATACATAAATAACCTTTTGGCACCTGGGAATTTCAGTCTGAATGATCAGACTGTTGGGGATAATACAAATGTACTCTTGTATTTTAGACCAGAATGATGAATTCATGATTCCTGTAGTGCAGATTGAACGATAACAGCCAGCCAGCTTGTAGCTGTTAAATTTCACAACTGGAAGGTGATGGGCAAGGGGAACTGGACTCAAAGGAAACACACGGAGCAGATCCCCTACTCCTTATAATCCTTAAACTGTGAAAAGAGATGTTCCTCTTACACCTTAAAGCGCAGAAAGTAAGCAGACATTTCTCCTTAAAGGACACTCGATACAGGGCACAGTTACACAAAGTATACCCACCATAGCCTCATACCAGTCCTCTAGCACCATCAATCCCTGACCATTGGCCATGCTGGTTGGCGGGAATGCCATAGGTTCCACAGCCCCTGATTTAAGTTGCCATTACTACCCTGCAGGTGGGATTGACCTCAAAGTTGAATTGCACTGGAAAAACACAGTTGTGTTTCTTTCCAGAGATCACTTTGTTCATGTTCCATCATAGCTTAATTTCACCTCGCACACCATATGTGGTTCAATGGAATCCGGAACCTTCAGATTCCAGTATAGTGCAAAGATGCTCCCTTTTCCAACAAACCTATCTGTGTTGGTGCTGACCTTTAAAGCCCTAAATGGCCTCGGTCCAGTATATCTGAAGGAGCATCTCCACCCCCATTGTTCTACCCGGACACTGAGGTCCAGCGTTGAGGGCCTTCGGGCGGTTCCCTCGCTGCGAGAAGCCAAGTTACTGGGAACCAAGCAGAGGGCCTTCTCGCTAGTGGCGAGTCCCTGTGGAACGCCCTCCCACCAGATCTCAAAGAGAACAACAACTACCAGACTTTTAGAAGACATATGAAGGCAGCCCTGTTTAGGGAAGCTTTTAATGTTTGATGCATTACTGTGTTTTAATATTTTGTTGGAAGCCGCCCAGAGTGGCTGGGGAAGCCCAGCCAGATGGGCAGGGTATAGATAATAAATTATTATTATATTATTATCTGACTTCAATAATATTTGGTCATTTTTGTCATCTGTACCTCAACCCAGTTCTTAGCATCCAAGAAGAAGAAGAAGAAGAAGAAGAAGAAGAAGAGGAGGAGGAGGAGGAGGAGGAGGAGGAGGAGTTTGGATTTGATATCCCGCCTTTCACTCCCTTTAAGGAGTCTCAAAGCGGCTAACATTCTCCTTTCCCTTCCTCCCCCACAACAAACACTCTGTGAGGTGAGTGGGGCTGAGAGACTTCAAAGAAGTGCGACTGGCCCAAGGTCACCCAGCAGCTGCATGTGGAGGAGTGGAGACGCGAACCCTGTTCCCCAGATTACGAGACTACCGCTCTTAACCACTACACCACACTGGCTCTCCCCCTCTGGGAGAGAAGGTCCTTCTCTCCCCCTCTCCAGTTATAGCTAATAGCCAACCTCTCAGCAACATGGAGAAGACTCACCAACTCCGTATCTGCTAGCAGGACCAATGATGCTCTCATATGACAAAACAGTATAGCTTACATATGAATCATCCTAGATCCTTTGATGTGCATCAGAGGCCCTTCTCTGTGTGTCCCACCCAAGGGAAGGGTAGAGGCCTTTTCAGAGGTCTCCCTCTCCCCAGTCTATGGGATGCTATTCCCAGAGAGACACGCTGGGATACTGTACATCTCAGTCAGTTTTTTTGCCTACAGACTTTTCTTGCCTTCACAGACCTAATGGTGGTGCTCATCTCTCAGTCGGTGTAGGGAGGACTTGGTGCCTATTAAAATGTATTGCTGGGTGAACTTTTTTTATTTATCTTGTATTGTCAAGTGCTTCCATTTTTCTGTGGTTTTAAATCGTTTGCGTGTGTTGTCGTGTTTTCACCGTCGCGGCAAACAGAGATCTGACAAATGAAAGCAACCTCCCTGGGATCTTTGAGTGAAAGGTTGTGCAAAAATTAATTAATTAATTAAGAAACTAATAAATCATGATAACAGGTTCCATAGTAAAAAGAGAACCAGTCATTCACCCTCTTTGATCAAGGGCAACTTCCAGGATCCCATTAGCTTATTATGAGCACATCCAACAAATATGAATTGTATCTGCTCATATTGAGTCAAAGCACCAAGAACCAAATAATACCCATAGTTCAAAGCAAAGCAGATTTTCCCCAATAGAATGCCTTGTAAGAAACTAAAAATAACGATAACCATCTGAAGGAGCGTCTCCACCCCCATTGTTCAGCCTGGACACTGAGGTCCAGCTCCGAGGGTCTTCTGGCGGTTCCCTCACTGTGAGAAGCGAAGCTACAGGGAACCAGGCAGAGGGCCTTCTCGGTAGTGGCCCCTGCCCTGTGGAATGCCATGTCAGATGTCAAGGAAATAAACAACTATCTGACTTTTAGAAGACATCCGAAGGCAGCCTTGTATTGTGAAGTTGATAATGTTTGATGTTTTACTATGTTTTATATATTCTGTAAGCCACCCAGAGTGGCTGGGGAAACCCAGCCAGATGGGCAGAATATAAATAATAAAATTATTATTATTATCATCACCATCACCGTTGTGGGTCAGACAAGATGTTACAAGGAATTGCATTATTATTTTTCCCATTAAAAAGAAGAACACAATAAGGCAGCAACCCTTGAATCTGATAAGAATAAGGGTCGCTCTTCCAAAAACTGCCCTCTCCTGCAAGCCAATTTTTCATCTGTGGTGGGAATCGTAGAAAGTGCCCCTTGAGACCTCTGCTTTAGCCTGAACTAATGTGCATTCTATGGTTACATGACTGGCAGCTTCACCTCTGTGGCAAATCTATGCAGCGTGCAAGAAAGGGCTCCCGAGAGCTCCAAAGCAGCAAGCACAGGTAGAACAGATGCCTGTGATTAAAAGAAAAAACACGCTGCAATTTTATGCACAGTACCCAGCAATCCTATAAACGAGAACTTAGTGTACCATGAAGATAACATCTCTTCAGCCACAGAGCAGTACTTCAGATACATATTACTGAGATATATATATATATATATATATATATTAGAAAGAAGAGGCTATTTTTGTCACTGCTCGGCAGCCGAAGAAGAGTCAAAGAACAAAAATACACAGTGGGCCAGGACTAAAGGATGCTCTTTAGATTGAAACAACAACCAAAAAACATTGGCAGAATAGACACCATTAAGCTGCCACATGGTGCCTTTCTCATCCATGTTTTCAGTGTTTATAGCACTTACTGTTCTGAACATGAATCCAATTGATCACATGCATACACACATAACCAGTTGCCTGATATGACTCTCTAGGGAATATTTTTTTTGGCCATCCTTCTACTTACTCGTTTCTCTGTGTTTTATATCCCACTTTGCCTCTACGGAGCTCAAGGTGGGATACATGTTTTCTCCCCTCTTCGACATCGTGCAATCTTTTAGCCACGGGATGTTTAAAGACACCAACACATAATTATTTCTAATCCTTCTAACCTCCTTTGGGGTAGGTTTGCAGGTATGGCAGAAGGAGATAGGATCTGCCCATGCAATGCCCACCTGGTGGAAACTCTAGCTCACGTGGCCCTTAAATGTAAAATGTATGATGATCTCCACCAACAATTTCTAGACCATCTATGTATTCCAGCATGGAAACCAGAGACAGAAGTTATACGCTTCTTATTACAGGGAAGAGACCAGGAGCTCACCAAGACAGTAGCTAAGTTCCTCTATTTGATTTGCTGTCGCCGAAGTATGCTACAGGATCCTGCCCTTGCTGGAGACCCACAGATTGCTTGCCACTTCTTCCCTTTGGCAAATGACTGTACTGTTGAAATGGTGACAAGATCACACTGGCCTATTTATTCTGAATGTTTCTATGTGATGCCAATAAAGGTTTGATGATGATAATGATAATTATTTCAACTTGCTAAGGGTTGCAGCCAACTCAGCTGCATTCCGAGTAAAGCCGTTGACATTAAATGGACCTGCCACTTCTGTGCATTTCAGTGGGTCTACTCTGAGTAGACTTCGCTCAACTATCTGCTTATTTTGTATGCATTTGTTGCTGATTCACTTCTTTTAAATCCTATATTTTTGGCAAATTGCTTCTTATTAAAAGTGGCATATAAATGTTTTAAACGGAACATGGAATTTGCTGCAAAGGGAATCACGCTCAAACACATTCCGTTCCTTGTTCTGCCAGCTTGCAGTGGAATCTGGTAAAAAAAACCCAAAACGCAGCTCTTTCCTCCGTCTGCATTTGTTGCACAGCGTGTCTGTATAGATATATAGATTAAGCATCTCCCTCGCTGTACCGTAGGGTGACATTCCTCAGAATCCAATTCTTTCCGCCTGAGACGTCCCTTTAATTAACTTCTTACTGTCCCGTGGGGAGAAGGATACAGCAGAAGGCTAATAATAAAAATAATACTGACATATCTTATTACTCTTCCATATTAAAATAAAATAAAATGCTGTGGGAGGTGAAATTCCAAAGCTTTTATTTTTTAATGAAGATCTTAATGGCACCGAATGTAAATTAAAGCTAATTACAACCTGATTTATGAATGAGTCTCCAAGAGTGAAGCCTCACAAAGTTAATTATGCTGACAGTGCAGCAAAGGCAAGAGACATTGAGTTTCGAGACGGCTGAGAATGGCCATTGGGTGGAGTAAAGAAGGAGTGGGGAAACTGTGGTCATGGAGATGTTGTTGAGCTACAACTCTGTCATTCCAAGATAGCATGGTCAAGGATATGCTGTAGTCAGGCAACATCCAGACAGTCAGAGTTTCCCCATGGAAGAGAACATAGCTTGCCTTCAGAAGGTCCCATGCCCGTTCCCCAGTGTGATGGCCTGGGACTCGGGCACCGACTCAGAACCAGAGGAGTCTCAGTCTGCACTGGATCCTTTGCCTCAGGCATCATCTGAACCAAGTCTGGGGCCTGATCCTGAAGAGTCCCAGTCTGCACAGGTTCCCCTGCAACAAACATCAGCTGGGCCGAGTCAGGGGCCTGAGCCTGCCCTGGCTCCAGATGTGGGGATCACCTCGTTGCCTCCAGCTGGGCCATCACTTACAGCTGCTCCACTACTGGTTGGGTCAGGGGAGGCTGAGGCGGCCTCTGGGTCTAGTGACCCACCGACGTCTCCTGAGCTGCAGAGACTAAGGTCTGAGGATCAGGATTGGCCGGTACCCCGGCAAAGATAAAAGGCTGATGGACCCTGCCACAGGTTGCGGGAGCAATATTGCTGTATGCCAGATCCTGCACCGGTCCTTGCCTGGTTTCCTGCCTCGTGTCCTTGGCCCTGTCAGACTGACTCCTAGCAGAACCTATGGATTCTAGACCGGACCTGGACCACGGTTCTTGGATTACGCTGGGTGGGCCCAGCACACCCAGAATCTTCAGGTAGGGCTGCAGAGGGCCCTGCCCAAACCCCTGGACAACTACTGCCAGTCAATGTCAAAAATAGCAAGCTAGGTGGGCAGATGAGGGCTACAAGCCGTCAGCATGTGACAGCAGCCACATCTTCAGAACTGCTCCAGCTGGCCGGCTAAAACAGGTGAGAATAGCCAAATAATAATAATAAATTATTTATTTGTACCCCGCCCTCCCGGGCCAGAGCTGGGCTCAAAGCGGCTAACATCATATAAATCAAACAGTATACATAAAAACAGGCATCAATGAATGAAAATGTATATTAAAATTAATCTGTTGTTGTTTAGTCGTTTAGTCGTGTCCGACTCTTCGTGACCCCATGGACCAGAGCACGCCAGGCACTCCTGTCTTCCACTGCCTCCCGCAGTTTGGTCACACTCATGTTGGTAGCTTCGAGAACACTGTCCAACCATCTCATCCTCTGTTGTCCCCTTCTCCTTGTGCCCTCAATCTTTCCCAACATCAGAGTCTTTTCCAGGGAGTCTTCTCTTCTCATGAGGTGGCCAAAGTATTGGAGCCTCAGCTTCAGGATCTGTCCTTCCAGTGAGCACTCAAGGCTGATTTCCTTAAGAATGGATACGTTTGATCTTCTTGCAGTCCATGGGTCTCTCAAGAGTCTCCTCCAGCACCAGAATTCAAAAGCATCAATTCTTCAGCGATCAGCCTTCTTTATGGTCCAGCTCTCACTTCCATACATCAATATTGGGAAAACCATGCCTTTAACTATATGGACCTTTGTTGGTAAGGTGATGTCTCTGCTTTTTAAGATTGCCATACTCCTTTCCCAATTTTGAACCAATCAGTTGTTCCATATCAAGTTCTAACTGTAGCTTCTTGTCCCACACAGAGATTTCTCAGGAGACAGATGAGGTGACCAGGCACTCCCATTTCTTTAAGAACTTGCCATAGTTTGCTATGGTCGACACAGTCAAAGGCTTTTGCATAGTCAATGAAGCAGAAGTAGATGCCTTTCTGGAACTTTCTAGCTTTCTCCATAATCCAGTGCATGTTTGCAATTTGGTCTCTGGTTCCTCTGCCCCTTCAAAATCCAGCTTGCACTTCTGGGAGTTCTTGGTCCACTTACTGCTTAAGCCTTCCTTGTAGAATTTTAAGCATAACCTTGCTAGCGTGTGAAATGAGTGCAATTGTGCGGTAGTTGGAACATTCTTTGGCACTTCCCTTCTTTGGGATTGGGATGTAGACTGATCTTCTCCAATCCTCTGGCCACAATCCTCTCCAATCCTCTGGCCATAATATTCTATTATGTAGAATAGCCTCATCCAAATTCTCCATATTCTCTTGCTCCTATCGTCCCTGATCACTGACCATGCTGCCTAGGGCTGATGGGAGCTGGAATTCTAAGGTATTTGGAGTGTATGTGTTGGCTACCCCATCATAGGCTCTACATCAGCTGTGCATATGCAAAATGGGTGCACAAAATGTGTACAAGGAGCAAAATGTACACAACACTAGAGGGCAGAGTGGAATGGAGCAGACCTACGATTGTCAGAGAGTCCAACATGGGATGTAATTTTCTGCTCAGTCCATCCCTATGAAGTGTATGCCTCATATTTAATTTGAATTTGTATCTTCCTTCATCTCACTCTTCCTCTCTTCCCCCAAGCTGATCTTCCCTTTCTTCAGTTTTTAGTTGACATTGATATAAGATATTTTAGGAACTCAATTATTGTTTGCGTATTTGAGAATTCGCCCCTTTTTTTTGTCTCTTTAGTTTTGAACCAATTTCATTTTAATTGGTATCCTTTTTTATAGTTTTTAATACTGTAGATCTTGAAAAAGCAGTTCGATAAAATTCATATTAAGGGAGAGAGATAGAGATTGCTTTGAGGGGGAAGAAGTGCCAAATATCAAATAAAGTGGAATTATTTCAGAAAGCAGCTATTAAATTAGAATGTAGCTGAAACTGATAACGCCACATTTCTAGGCATACTTACCCAGATACAAGTTCAACTGAGTTTGATCGGAATCACTACTAGAAATGGAGGGGGAATTCAATTCAGTTCGCATTAAAATGTAAACCAACAGAATTTGCACTTTCTGGACAATGTGAGAAACGAAATGCAGCCATCCTTGAAATCTCTCCCCACTTACGTAGCTTTGGGGAGGCAGTGTGAGGGCTCTGGTAGCTTCCCAGAGCCCTTGCACTGCCTTCCCCAAACCCAGTAAGCGTGGCAGTGCCTTCCTTATCAGTCTCTGGGAAGGTGTGAGAAGCTGGTAAGGAAGGCACTTCATCGCTTGGCAAGGTCTAGGAGTGTCCCAGGAGAGGACCTTCCCAGATGTCGCTTTGTGGTGGTGGGGAAACATTTCCAGGGATTCCTGACCTTGTGTGATTTTGCCTTTGTGTGTGGACCCCCGGAACCGAGCCCTCAAGTAAGTGGTGGGCCCATTGCAATTAATTTAGGAGTTTTAATATCTTGCCCTTCCTCCAAATCAGAGCACAGGGCAGCTGACAATAAAAAAATCACACATCAATTACAAAAAATAAAATCATACATCCATCAAAAAATAAACACACACCAAGTTGACACTAAGTTAAACTCCAACCAGCCCCAACATCATCAGGAACAATGGTCCCTCTGGTTCAGTCTTGTTCTCCCGAATCCCCCAACATTTGCCCAATGAAAATAGAGATGTCCCCTCCCACATTTCTCGAATGAAAATAGGGACATCCTATTCCATACTCTCCAACGCTTCTCCGATGAAAATAGAGATATCCTAAGGAAAAGTGGAATACTCCAGGATCAAATCAGAAACTAGGACAGCTTCTGGAAATCCAGGACTGTTAAAAGCAGGGGAGGCAGCATATATTGGAGGCCAGTTAAGTCAGATAATGTGTTCCAAACATAGCTGCTCCACATACATTCCCTGGCACAATGGCTCCTGGGAAAGCAGACTCAGCGTAACTTGTTTATCAAAAAGAGGAGAAAATAAATAAGAAAGCTTCAAGTTTTACACTTGCTTGAGAAATTCTCTGGTTAAGAGGGAGGTCTAGGTAACATTAAAGCGGGTTTGCAATTAGCTCTTGAAATACAACCCTATTATCATCCCTCTTTGGTTTTAATGTATCTGTGAGAGTTTTTTTGTTTGTTGAGGTTGCCTTGGGCAAGATAAAATGACTAACAAATTTAATAAATAGCAATAGTAACCTAACTGAAGCAAAATATTGGAGAAATAAAATATTTAAGTCATTGACAGGCCAAAATGCCAGAGATATATCTGTTCTTCATTACCTTTATTGCACATTGACCTGGCCACATTTTTTAATGGCAAGTTGACCATAAATAACAACTGATCCATCCAGTGTTATTTTTTTTTAGAAAAGGAGGTGTTGGAACTTACCATGAACACCTCCCTTGTTCTTTTATAATGGCAATGGTGCCCACCTGAGAGGTGATGGAACTGAGTTCTGGAAAGTTCCAGCTGGAAAAAAAGCCCTGAATCCATCCATTCACCAATCAATGACTTTCTAAATCATGGGAACATTATTTCCTGCTCGAAACATCAACAGACATACAGCTTATTTTGTCAGGAGGTGTATGCAGACTCTGTACATCACTACCACCAGACACAAACAAAAGAAACACTTTTCAAAAGGCATTGCTCTGCTTGAACTCTGATAAAGACCCACAGATTCCATTTGAATAAGTGAGATTAATAGAGTAGTCTATCAGAGAGTGGTTTCCTTGGCCCTCGCGGAGAACAAACAGCTATAAGCAGGCGGAGCTGCATTTTACAGCCACCTCAATTTGTCCTCTAGATTTCCCCTTCTGTTTATATATGAAAAGACAGATTAAAGTATCCTTCATTTTACAGCCGAGGGGCATTTATTGCCAAAATAAACACAGTGGAAACACAAGCGAGAGAACCCACCTGCCGTACAGTCTTGGGAATAGAAAGCAAACTACATCCCCATGTCTCAAATTACACCCAGAATGATGCTTAAAACATGTTGTTGGTTTTAAGCGAAGGGGATAATTTCCCGCCGTGCGGCATCCAGACAATAAACTAAAATAAAATACAGGGTGGGAAATTGGTCCTGAGCTTGCTTGCCTTCCCCCTTGGTGCTTTGATCCTTCGATTTTACAGGAATGGAAGGGCAAAGTCCACTTTGTCCTAGGATCCACTGCCGAGTTGGGCAACTAAGTTTGCACAGGGGCCATGCTGAATATTCAGCATGGAACAAGGGCTAATGGCAAATGAGAGGATTTGATGGACTTTATTGGACTCTGTGGCTATCACACAGGGTCCCCAGACATTTAACTGTCTATTGATCCCTGTGCCACCACTGTGCTCGCTTCCCCACTGCCACCAACCAGTTACTCTCTGGTAAAACACTGAGTCCAGACAGTTGTTAAAAGTGAACCAAAAAACCCCCAAGTTTATTTTACAAACATTAACAAGTTTATGGTTTCTCCGATAATATTCCTGTCAGTTCCTTAACTTTAGCTTCTTTACCGGCCTATACCTTCCTAATACCTTCTGACTGATTACAGCGGTATCTCTGGATGCAAACAGGATCCATTCCAGAGCCCCATTCGCATCCTGAAGCGAACACAACCTGCGTCTGCAGGTTACGATTTGCCACTTCCACTCATGTGCGCAACGTCATTTTGAGCATCTGCGCATGCGCGGGTCACGGAGTGCATCCCAAAAATATTCATCCCGAAGCTACTTCAACCCAAGGTATGACTGTATCTCAACTGTTTGACTGACTCCTCTTAACAAATTCTCTCCCTCTCTCACACCAGACTAGCCCAACCCACAGACTTATCTTCTCTGTCTCTTCTCAACCATCCTAACTCTAACTCTCCCCTCTTAAAAACCCCCCTCTGTGCTTAAACCTTATACACAGTTAACTCTGCCCCCTGGATTTCCATTGGTTAGTCATTTTACAATTAGTTAACCCTTTCCCTATGAACCCAGTATGATGTCACACACATAGGAGGGCAAACGCCACAGACTCCAACTCCCATAATCTCAGTTGGGTCTCATGGGAGCTGGAGTTCAAAAATGACCAAAGGTCTAAAGTTTCAACACCCATTTCATTTGCCTGAGGTCTCATCCAGGCCAGGTTTCCTCCCCCCCCCCCTGCATTTCTATGTCTGGCCTTTAAAGCTCTGTGTGTAAGCATAGGTTTATTTTTGTTTTTTGTCCTGGCACGTTCCCCAGGAAAACCGGTGTTTTACTGCTGGATCAAACCAAATGCCAGTTGGGTTTTTGGCAGACTGCTGTTTGCTCTGATTCAGTGGTAAAACCCAGGTATTCCCAGGGAAAGTGCTGGAACAAAAAAGAAGGAAAACCTCTCAGGCACAATGCTTTAAAGCAGGGTTTGCCAAACTTGGGTCACCAGCTGTTTTTGGAACTCCCATCATCCCTAGTTAGGAAGACCAGTGATCAGTGATGATGAGAATTGTAGTCTTAAAAAAGCAGCTAAAGTCCCAAGTTTGGAAAACACTGCTTTCATGAATGTGTTCCTTGAAAGCATAATGCAAAAGGATGTCTGTATGAGTTCTGTGTTTCAGCCTTCTTTCTCATTCATGTCTGGCAATGAGTGCCATTTTTAATCCTAAGAGGGATGGTGGAAGGGTGTGGAGCTTGGACAAGGCAGCAACACTAGATCCTGACTTTGCAGAGTCCTCAAAGTGCAGTGCCTTGTAAAGGTCTGTATAGTCAAAGCTATGGTTTTCCTGGTACTGATGTATGGAAGTGAGAGCTGGACCATAAAGAAGGCTGATCACCGAAGAATGGATGCTTTTGAATTCTGGTGCTGGAGGAGACTCTTGAGAGTCCATGGACTGCAAGAAGATCAAACCTATCCATTCTGAAGGAAATCAGCCCTGAGTGCTCACTGGAAGGACAGATCCTGAAGCTGAGGCTCCAAGACTTTGGCCACCTCATGAGAAGAGAAGACTCCCTGGAAAAGACCCTGGGAAAGATGGAGGGCACAAGGAGAAGGGGACGACAGAGGATGAGATGGTTGGACAGTGTTCTCAAAGCTACCAACATGAGTGTGACCAAACTGCGGGAGGCAGTGGAAGACAGGAGGGCCTGGTGTGCTCTGGTCCATGGGGTCACGAAGAGTCGGACACGACTAAACAACAACAACAAAGGTACCCCTGACCGTTAGGTCCAGTCGCGGACACCTCTGGGGTTGCACACTCATCTTGCTCTATAGGCCGAGGGAGCCAGCTTTTGTCCACAGACAGCTTCTGGGTTATGTGCCCAGCATGACTAAGCCGCTTCTTAGATAACTTCCTTAAAATGCAACATTGATGGTACATAACCCCTTGGAAGCTCTCCAAGATGTACCAAGCAATTGTTGGAGGTGTAAAGAAAAACCAGGTAATTTATACCACATGTGGTGGCAATGTAAATAAATCAAGGTGTTATGGGAGGATATTCATTCCAAATTGGAATTTGAAAGAATGTTAAAAATATATTTCAGCAAAAAAACAGAAGCTTACCCAGCGGGAATCACAGACTCGGATATCCCTAAAAAAAGCTAAGGAACTTTTTCTTTATACTACAGGTACAGCAGGAATACTCATTGCGACAAATTGGAAATGTGACAAAGTCCCTTCTAGATCAGAGTGGACTCCAAAAATGATTGAATATGTGGTACCTATTTATCTACTTGCACTTTGACATGCTTCGAACTGCTGGGTGGGCAGGAGCCAGGACTGAGCAATGGGAGCTCACCCCGTTGCGAGGATTCGAACTGCCGACCTTCTGAACGGCAAGCCCTAGGCTCTGTGGTTTAGACCACAGTGCCACCCGCATCCCTGGGGTGCCTTGTAGGGTGACAAATTTATCGCCCACCCTTCCCCAAAAAGTCCCGGGGCAAGGTAGATACAGAGCAGGCATGGCAATCTCAAAACAGCCTGAAACATTTATCAAAATCACTCTTTAAAACCCTTAAATTACTGCAAACATCAGAAACAGCTGCAAAAGGATGTGTGTGTCCCTCATCCTCTCAGTGATAACTTCCTTTATTAGTCTGGCAGCTTTGCGTGTAGCTGAACGTGCATCTCAACTTTGCACAGAGTTTTTCTGTTTCCCAGAGATGGTGATATTTCCGTCCTGCTTTTGAAATGGAATGAGCCTGAATGTTGTCCCTTTCCAAGCTGCTAAGACCTCTCCCGCCCTTTGCGTGCTCTTAGAAATAATTGCCAGCAATTTCAGGGCTCTCTCCCTCCCTCTCTTTTTCTGCTAATCCTTTTACTGCTTGGGGAGGCAGGGTTGGTGGGGGTGAATTCCATCACGCCCAGCCCATAGGGCTCAGGCTGTCATTTCCCAATTCAGATTTTGTGATCTCTTGCTGTTCCCCTATTAAATGTCTATAATGGGTGGCTCTAAGCAAGGGGTCAGGGGGCGTGCAGGAGACACTCCATCTGATCTGCAGCTCTTGCTGATCTGCAAAACGGTAAGCGTGTTGCAGAACTGGAATTCAAAAGTGGCAAGATCAATTCTGCCTCGGCCAGACCTCACCTGCAGTTCTATTGTCCAGTTCTGGGCCCCACTAGTTCTTAAAAAAAGGGATATTGACAAGTTAGAACGTGCACAGAACAGAGAGACCAAGGTAATGAAAAGTATGGAAAGTCATGCCTTAGGAGGAATGGTTGAAGGAGTCGGGTATGTTTAGCTTGGTGAAACTCAGTCACTCTGAAAGATTATATTGGAACACTGTTGATCAGGGGTAGGCAACCTAAGGCCTGGGGACTGGATCCGGCCCAATCGCCCGCGGATAGTCCGGGAATCAGCATGTTTTTACATGAGTAGAATGTGTCCTTTTATTTAAAATGCATCTCTGGGTTATTTGTGGGGCATAGGAATTTGTTCATTTCCCCCCAAAAAATATAGTCCGGCCCACCACATAGTCTGAGGGACAGTGGACTGGACCATGGCTGTAAAAGGTTGCTGACCCCTGCTGTAGATCTAGCTGGAAGAAAACACAGGGAGATCTTCATTGATTGTTACCTTATATCCCTAATTTGTTATTGTTCTATAATTATGATATTATAATATTATAATCTTTGAAGGTTTTATGTGTGTGAATGTGAGAGGGTATGACTGCAACTGTCATGAAGGGACCCCACACTTCTGATTTTGTGATAGCACATGTAAACCCAACACTTACAGTGAAAACCATGTTCAGAAACATCATCAGAAACAGCAAGCTGTATTCTGATGACCAGTTCAAGTCCAAATGACATACTCTCCTGTTCCATCTTTCATCTTCCAGTTTGGAGAGGGGTCATAGCTCAGTGGTAGAGCATCCACTCTTCATGCAGAATATTCCAGGTTTGATCCCCGGAATATCCATTTAAGGCTGGGGAAAGGATCCCTGCCTGAAACCCTGGAGAACCAATGGATCTGGTGTCACTCAACGCAAGGAAGCTTCCTATGTTGCACTTAACTTTAAATCAGTTAAATTAATATGTTTACGGGACACAGGCAGGGGCGTTAGAATTTCCCACTGGCTTCAAGAAGCCCAGAGCCAGGAATCAAGAAGACAGCAATATTCAAATGTTTGATTAAAAGAAAACAAAGCCCCATGTTGACCTGAGAAAGAGATTAAAGAGTGCACGGTAAATTATTAAAGTCATCCTCAGGAGGGAGGCTTTACATATTCTGAAAATTGATTAAAATCAGCTTTACTCCCTCCAGAACAGGTTATGCAAGGGCACATAACTGGGGGAAAATAATGCATTTTGCAGGGGAGTCAGTGGGGAATCCAATTCTATTAAAGAATTGTGCTGCTATTTCCTCAGCACCGGGCAATCGCTTGATGAAATCTTCTCATCGGTGCTAATGGATATTCCATCTCCCATTGGAATCTGCCGCCGAGAATCTGGAGGACGCAAATGGATTTCCGTGTAGCAGTGGAAGAGGAAGGGGTGAAATCCGACAGGAGAAACAGAAGCGTTAAAATCAGAGGAGTACAACCCCTCAGCGTTTAAGGGGCTACAGATCAGTTGTGGAGATCGCATTTAAGAGGCCTGAACTTTGACTTCCAACTTCACTAGGTGTTGTTCTTGTTGTTTAGTCATTTAGTCGTGTTCGACTCTTCGTGACCCCATGGACCAGAGCACGACAGGCACTCCTGTCTTCCACTGCCTACAGCAGTTTGGTCAAACTCATGCTGGTAGCTTCGAGAACACTGCCCAACCATCTCGTCCTCTGTCGTCCCCTTCTCCTTGTGCCCTCCATCTTTCCCAACATCAGGGTCTTTTCCAGGGGGTCTTCTCTGCTCATGAGGTGGCCAAAGTATTGGAGCCTCAGCTTCAGGATCTGTCCTTCCAGTGAGCACTCAGGGCTGATTTCCTTCAGAATGGATAGGTTTGATCTTCTTGCAGTCCATGGACTCTCAAGAGTCTCCTCCAGCACCATAATTCAAAAGCATCAATTTTTCGGCGATCAGCCTTCTTCTTGAATTTAATTGTTTTTGAATGTTTTAAATAGTTGTTTTAAAATTCTTTTAAAGTCACCCCCCACTGTTCTATCATTTTTGTAAACTACTTTGATGTTGTTGTTGCTGCTGTTCTTATAATCATAGAAGAGAATCATAGAGTTGGAATAGACCACAAGGGCCATCGAGTCCAACCCCCTGCCAAGCAGGAAACACCATCAGAGCACTCCTGACATATGGTTGTCAAGCCTCTGCTTAAAGACCTCCAAAGAAGGAGACTCCACCACATTCCTTGGCAGCAAATTCCACTGTCGAACAGCTCTTACTGTCAGGAAGTTCTTCCTAATGTTTAGGTGGAATCTTCTTTCTTGTAGTTTGGATCCATTGCTCCATGTCCGCTTCTCTGGAGCAGCAGAAAACAACCTTTCTCCTCTATATGACATCCTTTTATATATTTGAACATGGCTATCATATCACCCCTTAACCTCCTCTTCTCCAGGCTAAACATGCCCAGCTCCCTTAGCCGTTCCTCATAAGGCATCGTTTCCAGGCCTTTGACCATTTTGGTTGCCCTCCTCTGGACACGTTCCAGTTTGTCAGTGTCCTTCTTGAACTGTGGTGCCCAGAACTGGACACAGTACTCCAGGTGAGGTCTGACCAGAGCAGAATACAGTGGCACTATTACTTCCCTTGATCTAGATGCTATACTCCTATTGATGCAGCCCAGAATTGCATTGGCTTTTTTAGCTGCCGCGTCACACTGTTGGCTCATGTCAAGTTTGTGGTCAACCAAGACTCCTAGATCCTTTTCACATGTACTGCTCTCAAGCCAGGTGTCACCCATCTTGTATTTGTGCCTCTCAATCGAGTAGAATATATACGTATATATGGAAGTTTATACACAAGTACACACACATATATATATATATGTGTGTGTGTGTGTGTGTGAAATTAAATAAAGAAATAAACTAAATAATACAAACAGTAACTGCCTCTATTTCTCACATCGTTCTATGTTTTTTTTTTGTCCCTGCCTATGTTGCTGTTTCCTTTCCTAGGACTTGTCTGTATTTCCAGATCAGTAAAACCATATGGAATTAGTGCATTGACAACTGTTCTAAAAAGAAGAAGAAGAAAATAAAACCACAACAGAGCTACATAATTTGAGGTTTTGCCATTCTATATGCACTCACCCACCCACCCACATATCCCTGGGAATAAGTGCCAGTCAGCTCAGTAGGGTTTACTTCTGAGCAGACCAGTGGAGGCTGCCCCACCAACCTCAGCAGGTTCCCATTTGCTTGCCTTCTTATACTTAAACCCAGTCAGGGGGTCGTTCTACCTGTTACTGCAACACAGGAAGCTGCCTACTGGTTCACTAAGATCAGTAATGTTGACACTGACCAGCAGTGGCTGTCCAGGATTTCCAGCAGGCATCTCTTCCAACCCTATCCAGAGACTCTGGGGATTGAACCTGGGACCTTCAGCTTGCAAGGCAGATACTTTGCCAAAGAGCTACAGAAAGCCTCTGGCTCCCCCTACTGTTGGTCTCCCTGCCTGCCACCCTACCAGTCCCAGTAGGCCCTGAAAGATTGCATTGTTAAGCATATTTATTTTATTCCTATTATTTTCTAATTCCTGCCATTTCCGTGAGAGAAGCTTGCCGAACACAGCTCCCCGTTCTCCGCACAAACTCATTTATGAGTTGGCTTTATCTCCCTGCCCTCTACCCGAACTTGTACATCAGCTGTCTAATTATTCACGGTTCCTGCAGGACAGTGTTTCTAATATCTGCTATTTATAATCCCCCCATTGTCGGTGAACAAAGACCGCTGAAAGTGCAGGAGCACGTTCTCTGTCCTGCTTCTCTGTCCCTTAGCAACCTCATCCCCAGCCCACAGTTCCTCCTTTAACCTCTATGATGGTCTGCGGTGACTGAGGTCTTATTTCAGGGTGCCTGCCGCAAGTTTCTGGATGGATCTAAAGGAGGTATCGGGTGTGTGTTAGATGCTCAAGGGGAGGCATGCGTTAACTTTCCAATCCCTAATATATCAGAGCCCTCATTGGTGGTGACTTGGAAAAGAAAGGATTTGGTGATTTTAAATAGTTTAAGGGTAGTTAGATCATGATGAGGAGATGTGTGCAAGCCCAATTCCTGCAGAACTCTTGCAAATTAATAATAATAATAATAATAATAATAATAATAATAATAATAATTTATTTATACCCTGCCCATCTGGCTGGGTTTCCCCAGCCACTCTGGGCAGCTTCCAACCGAACACAGTGGTACCTCTGGTTACATACACTTCAGGTTACATACACTTCAGGTTATAGACTCCACTAACCCAGAAATAGTACCTCGGGTTAAGAACTTTGCTTCAGGATGAGAACAGAAATCGTGTGGCGGCGGTGTGGCAGCAGCGGGAGGCCCCATTAACTAAAGTGGTACCTCAGGTTAAGAACAGTTTCAGGTTAAGAACAGACCTCCAGAACGAATTAAGTTCTTAACTCGAGGTACCACTGTATTAAAAATAATACAGCGTCAGACACTAAAAACTTCCCTAAACAGGGCCCCTTCAGTTGTCTTTTAAAAGTAAAACAGTTGTTTATTGCCTTGACATCTGCTGGAAGGGCATTCCACAGGGCAGGTGCCACTACCAAGAAGGCCCTCTGCCTGGTTCTCTGTAACCTCACTTCTTGCAGCGAGAGAATCACCAGAAGGCCCTCAGAGCTGGACCTCAGTGTCCAGGTAGAACGATGGGGGTGGAAACGCTCCTTCAGGAATACTGGACCGAGGCTGTTTAGGGGTTTAAAGGTCAGCACCAACACTTTGAATTGTGCTCGGAAATGTTCTGGGAGCAAAGTACCTCTGGAAAGGAACCCAAGAGATATCTAGTCCAACCCCCTACAATGAAGGAATTCAATGTTCCTTTTTGGGCAAACTATCCCCCCCCCCCTTCTCAAGTTCTTTAAGAAAATGTCATGTTTTGTGAAAGCCAATTCCATTGCTCTTAGGTGTGTGAATAAGTGTTTGTTCTTTCCTGTTCTGAATCTTCCAACATCTTTGTTGGATGCTTCTAGTACTATGAGGGGGAAAGGAAAACATCTCCAAATTATCTGCAGCACTTAAATTATTTTATGATTTCTCTCTCTTAATCCCTCCTTGAAAGGGAAAGAAAAAGCATCCATACAGATGTTTTCCTTCTAGAGATATTTCTCTTGGTCATCTTGCCTGACACCCTTTCCAGGTCTATATTACCCCTTTCCTAAAGACCCCATCACCACATAGCTTAAGTCTCTGCCAGACAGTTTATAACGGAATCAGCACGCTATGCAAAACAAACAGATATAGTGAAAAATTGCAAGTTGTTTTTTTTAATGGCAAAATAGCAAGGATGACAGACATTTCAAAGGAAGCCGAATGTACCTTGTGAAGAGACAAACATGTTTCATCAGGGGAGTTTGTGAACATCCCCTAATTCCACAAAAGGGATTTACCAGGCACAAAACCGCACGTTCCACTTCCCTCGGACACCTGCTAGTGCTGAAAAATTGCCATCCAAACCTCACCTGAATTAAAGCTCTCTTCCTCCACCTGAAGGAGAGGGGAGGGGCGGGCTTGAATAAATCACATTGATTTGGCACAGCTTTCCCAAATTCCCAGCTCTGAAGAATACTGCATTCAAATGCAAACAAGAGCCAGAGAACTCAATTAATAGTTATTTATCATTGACAAGGAGGCAACACGCACCGGGATGAGAAATGAGGCACTGCCCCACCATCTGAGTCTGTCCTTAGCCAACCTGTCAAGGCAAATGGCACTGCCTGTCAACTCTATCTTCCTTAAAGGTAAAGGTAAAGGGACCCCTGGCCATTAGGTCCAGTCGTGGCCGACTCTGGGGTTGCGGTGCTCATCTCGCTTTATTGGCTGAGGGAGCCGGCGTCCAGCTTCCAGGTCATGTGGCCAGCATGACTAAGCCGCTTCTGACGAACCAGAGCAGCGTACGGAAACGCTGTTTACCTACCCGCCGGAATGGTACCTATTTATCTACTTGCACTTTGATGTGCTTTCAAACTGCTAGGTTGGCAGGAGCAGGGACCGAGCAACGGGAGCTCACCCCGTCACGGGGATTTGAACCACCAACCTTCTGATCAGCAAATCCTAGGCTGTGTGGTTTAACCCACAGTGCCACCCACATCCCATCTTCCTTAGTCTTGGTCTATTAACTATATGGGTCTACTCTGGATACGCAAACACCCTTTTTAATCCTTTATTTTCAGATTGGAGTAGAGAACCTCTGGCCTGTGGGAACCTCAGACCATTTCTATCTGGACCTCAGGACCTCTCCTCAGGCTAAGTCCTTCACCAGCTGCACCCCATACTTTCCTCGAGTTTTGCTTGGTTTGTTTCCTTGAACTGTGATAATGCCTCGACCCAGTATACCTGAAGAAGCATCTCCACCCCCATCGTTCTGCCCGGACACTGAGGTCCAGTGCTGAGGGCCTTCTGGTGGTTGCCTCACTGCGAGAAGTAAAGCTACAGGGAACCAGGCAGAGGGCCTTCTTGGTAGTGGTGCCCAACCTGTGGAACACCCTGCCACCAGATGTCAATGGAGAGTGGGAGGTTTCAAACGTGGGCGAGGTGAATGCGTTTTCATGGAAGGAAGCCAGCGGCAGTTGGCAAGCTGAAGTCAGGGATAAAGTTGTCTGGCAGAAGCGGGTGAAAGTGCCCAAGTGATGCTGTTTGGTGGCCACCATCCCATTTGCTGTTTCTGTGATGGAGGCCAAAGATGGAGCAGGGACAAGGGTCAGGGGAGATGTGTGTTTGAGTGCATATATCATAGAATCATAGAGTTGTAGAGTTGGAAGGGACCCTTACAATCATCTATTCCAGCGGTTCTCAACCTGTGGGTCCCCAGATGGTGTTGGACTACAACTCCCATCATCCCTTGCTAGCTAGGGGTGATGGGATTTGTAGTTCAACAACATCTGGGGACCCACAGGTTGAGAAAGGCTGATCTAGTCCAACCCCCTGCACTGCAGGAATATGAGGCTGGCCCAAACGGGGATTGAACCTGCAACCTCGTGCTCTAATCAACTGAGCTATCTGCTTGGGTGCAGATTCCAGCAGAGAGTGTGACAGAGATGGATGGCAGAAAGAACAAGGTTGCTTGCTGGCTGCCAATATGGGAATGTGTTTTGTGGCTCGGTCCTCGCAGCTGCCTCCTGCGTTCCATCCATTTTGTTGGGGGAGAGTCCCCATTCGCCTTTGAGGACAACGTTGCCACAATATTTCCTCCAAAAGTACATTTCAAAATAAAAATGAAACAAGGTTGTATTCAAGAATGGGGTTTGGAACTTGCTGAATCTCAAGCCCGGAAAGTCGAAAGGGAATAACTGGAGGTGGGGGGAGGATAATGGAACGACGGCAATAGTTCCTTAGGCAGGGTAATTCTTGTGTCATGGATAAAAATAAGGAGGAATGAGATAGCAGCAATATGTCCAACATATTCTCCCTCCTTCTGATGGTTAGAGGGCCTGCAAGCTGCCAAATGGTGACTTTGAAGTCTGGAAGCAAGAAAGTGGGAGGAGAGCAGAGAGCTGGGAAATGCAAGGTCAAGTTGGATTCTCATCTGACATTCTGCCTCTCTAATGAATTCCTGGGAATTTAGAGCAAGCAGTCTCAGGTTAAATATCTGGCATGTTGAACAGAAGACCTAAATCCAGCTCCTCACTCCCCTCGGAGGATGCAAAGTGTTCTGAATGCAGAGGGGAATAGATAGATGATAGATCTGTTTTAGGAACAACAACTATAGCAATAACAACCAAGAGTCTTGGGGAACCTTTAAGATTATGCCCGACAAAAGCTTGTGCCACAATAAAAGTGGTGGTCTTTTTGAAGGACCAACGAGAACCTCCTTGCATAGCCTGTTCCATTTTAAGCAGGACATCATGGATCACAGAAGCCAATCCTGGCTTCTGTCTGGATCCCGGAATGTCCCATTTAAGACTGGCACCCTGGCACGAGTCAGCAGGGTCAGGCCTGATCCTGCTGATGAACACCAGAGCATATTCTGGGATCTCTTTAGCACCTCCAAACTTTTCATGACCGCCTTCCAGAAAGGCCCTTTGGCGATTGTCAAAGGCCTCTGGGAGGCCACGGATGAGGAGGAGGAGGAGGCAGCGGGTGATGGTGCAAACAAGGAGAGAAAGTGGTTTGGGAAGAGAGGGAGAAGACAAATGGCAGTGGTTCTACCCGGACACTGAGGTCCAGCGCCGAGGGCCTTCTGGCAGTTCCCTCACTGCGAGAAGCCATGTTACAGGGAACCAAGAGGGCCTTCTCGGTAGTGGTACCCGCCCTGTGGAATGCCCTCCAACCAGATGTCAAAGAGAACAACAACTACCAGACTTTTAGAAGACATCTGAAGGCAGCCCTGTTTAGGGAAGCTTTTAATGTTTAATAGACTTATTGTATTTTAGTGTTCTGTTGGAAGCCGCCCAGAGTGGCTGGGGAAACTCAGCCAGATGGGTGGGGTATAAATAATAAATTATTATTATTATTATTATTATTATTATTATTATTATTATTATTATTATTAGCAGGTTGGTACATGGTTGTGGGTGTCCTGATTTGCCCTCCCAACATGTTGGGGGGCATGCCCTTCTTGCACCCTAAAGGGCCCTGTTCCACGGGGGCTACAGGTAGGAGCTCAGGTAGAAAACAGCTGGCATTAGATGCAGCTGTTCCTTCTGAGTCTCCAGAGCACTCCCTTCCGCTGTAGAGTAGAGCTGTACGCTGCATTACAGGTCCTGTACCACTAGAACTAACCAGCTGTTTTCTGATATTGCTCTCAAACTCAGGCAAACAGGGATTGCAGTGTAGATTCCCTTCTTCTATTGGATGAGTCACAGATCTTCTCTCTCATCAAGCAGAGACTGCTAGATCATGAAATCCAAAAATTCTACATCTCCCAACCTTTTGTATGTTCATCTTCTTACTTAGGAGTAATGCCTAATTACTTTTATAATTTAGATACTACATCGCATCACAGAGCTTTTATGCTAGCTCGTCTAAATGCATTCCCCTCATCTATATTGTTTGGAAGGTTTCGAAAACATCCCCTTCCAGAACAGATTCTGTTCCTGTAATAAGAAAACACCAGATACAATACATCACATAATTTTGGATTGCCCTCTTCTCGACACCCATCTCAGAGATCTCATAGTGACTCCCTTACAGCTCAAAATATTGATTTGCAAAGAGTCAGTAATCCAATATTTGTTGAGGGATAATGCTCCCCAAACTAGGAAGATTGTTTCGGGGTACTTAGCTGAGATCTTTAAAGCTAAATTTAAAGTTGTCTGATTTATTCAGTGGTGGCCAGCTAGTCTTTTATATACTGTATGTGTTTGGATTATCGGGTTACATACGCTTCAGGTTACATACGTTTCAGGTTACAGACTCTGCTAATCCAGAAATATTACCTTAGGTTAAGAACTTCAGGATGAGAACAGAAATCGTGCGGCGGCAGCAGGAGACCCCATTAGCTAAAGTGGTGCTTCAGATTAAGAACAGTTTCAGGTTAAGAACAGACCTCCGGAACGAATTAAGTACTTAACCTGAGCTACCACTGTATTTGGTGATTTTATGATTTTACTGTGAGGGACGCAGGCTTGCTGATCAGAAGGTCAGCAGTTTGATTCCCCCACGACGGTGTGAGCTCCCATTGCTCGGTCCCAGCTCCTGCCAACTTAGCAGTTCGAAAGCACGCCAAAAGTGCAAGTAGATTAATAGGTACCACTCTGCCAGGAAGGTAAATGATGTTTCCATGTGCTGCTCTGGAGTCGGTGTTGCATTGCGCCAGAAGCAGCTTTGTCATGCTGACCACATGACCCGAAAAAACGGAGCGGACAAATGCCAGCTCCCTCGGCCTGTAAAGCAAGATGAACGCCGCAACCCCAGAATCGTTTGTGACTGGACTTAACTGTCAGGGGTCCCTTTACCATTACTATTTTACTGCAGAATACTGTCTTCAGCTCTTCAGCACACAGCCTGCCATGGGCTCCCGAACCTAGACTACTGCTTCCCATCAGCGGTGTCAAAAGCAAGATTCAATTATCAATCGCATCAGCTTCTGTAGGTGGAATCGGGGAGCTGGAATGTGCTGTCTTACACTTTGCCTCGGGCAGCAAAGTACCTTGGGCTGGAAACTACATGAATGTTACCACCTTGGGACAAACATATTCCTGACTTGTTTCTCTTTTGCAACAAACGTATCGGTGCCTTTGGTATGCATTCCCAGGACAAAAAAACAACAACAGAGGAAGTGGTCTTCCTTAGATGTTTGTACACAGAGACTCTGTGATGGAGAATTTCCCTTGGAGGCATGATAGGATGAGCAGATGCATCTGAAAGGGAACAGGAGACAAATACAGAGAAGGTGTCTGTCCTGCGCGAGAAATCTGGAAGATCTTGCTTAGGGGAAGTGTATACGCAACACACAATAAAACTGCAATTGTTGAGAATGCTCCGTTACAAATCACACTACAATATATTGGAGTCTTTTCTTCTGTGCCCTTCCTCTTGAAAACGATTCAGGTAGGTAGCCATGTTGGTCTGACGCAGTCGAAATAAAAATAAAAATACCGTATTTTTTGCTCTATAAGACTCACTTTTTCCCTCCTAAAAGGTAAGGGGAAATGTGTGTGCGTCTTATGGAGTGAATGTAGGCTGCACAGCTATCCCAGAAGCCAGAACACCAAGACGGATCACTGCTTTCACTGCGCAGCAATCCCTCTTGCTCTTCTGGCTTCTGGGATTCAGAATATTTTTTTCTTGTTTTCCTCCTCCAAAAACTAGGTGCGTCTTATAGAGCAAAAAATGTGGTAAATACAAAATTGTCCAGTTGCACCTAAGTTTGTTCTGGTATAAGCTTCCGTGTGTGTGCACACTTTTTAAAAACGAGTGTGCATTAGATGGGGAGAAATGTGATTTTCTTTGCATTTTAATGAGAAACTACTTTACAGTGGTACCTCGGGTTACATACGCTTCAGGTTAGATACGCTTCAGGTTACAGACTCCGCTAACCCAGAAATAGTACCTCGGGTTAAGAACTTTGCTTCAGGATGAGAACAGAAATCGTGCTCTGCGGCGTGGCAGCAGCGGGAGGCCCCATTAGCTAAAGTGATGCTTCAGGTTAAGAACAGTTTCAGGTTAAGAACGGACCTCCAGAACAAATTAAGTACTTAACCTGAGGTACCACTGTATTTGCACTTCTCGGAGCAATGCAAAAATTGAAACACGGTTTTATCCTCCAGAATGCACGCTTTCCCAAATTTTGAAACGCCACTCTCAAAGCTAACAATGCATACACATATTAAAGGAAAGTGCAATAAAACAACAAACAAAATGCACTGTTTTGTGGGAAATTGCATGCAAAAATATGTATATTATCTACAAATGTGTATATTAGGAGAAATCAGCACCGCAACCCTGACAAATTTTCATTCAAAAACAAAAATACAAGTTGCTGTGGAAATGTAGAGAACTGGATTTAGGATTGGAAAAATAAGAAACTGGGGGATACCAAATATGTGTGTGCGAAAGAGAGAGAGTGTCAAGATCTGTTGGCAGAACTAAGCAGGAAAACTATCTAATGTCTCAACTATAAGCCATGAAATCTACATGAATCCTCCATGTTCAATTGGCACAAAAATGGAAGCAAGAAGAACTACTGACGAAAGAAGAATGGCGGACGGAATTAATGGACTATGCAGAATTAGATAAATTAACAGGAAGGATTCGAAACGTGCGGGACCAGAGATTCTTAGAAGACTGGAGTAAATATATATGAACTATTCGAAAAGCAACTGTAATGAACAGATTACGCTAGTAGGACTGCAAAAAGTTCTGTAAGGAGAATTATTTGAAATATTGCAAGAAAGACTATGAGGAGAATTATTAGTTAATGATAATTAAGAGTAATAGAGTAATAGAGAAATTAAGGAATGCAGAATAAGTGATAAAAAACGGAAAATCATCAGAGGTTGTTGACGGAAATCTAAAATGTTGTATAAGATAAGAAGTTATGTTAAATGACTGTTGGAAATGATATGTTAATATAATAATAATAATAATAATAATAATAATAATAATAATTTATTTGTACCCTGCCCATCTGGCTTGGTTTCCCCAGCCACTCTGGGCGGCTTCCACAGAGACCAAAAATACACTAAAATGTCACACATTAAAAACTTCCCTGAACAGGTCTGCCTTAAGATGTCTTCTGAATGTGGGGGGGGCCACTAGGTGGCGCATCGGAAGATGGCTGACAATAACATCTCTCCGACCCACACGAGGTAATTTGGAGGCTATGATGGGGGTAATTAGCCTCCTTAACCCCCCCCCAGGATTATGGGGGGGACGGCCCTTGCCTGCTGTGCCCTATACCACCCCCGAATTTGTGGGGGTGGGGGCACTAGGCACAAAGCCCTCCTGTGGGATTTTCGGCACTCCTCGACGCCGTCCCCGATTCGCGCCGCTGGTTGCAATGATCTTTAAAAGAAATAATTTGGACATGATTAATTGCACATACATCAAGGAAAAAGGGGAGTAAATACTGCTGACAGAAGAGATCTCTGATAACAAGACAACAATAAAATACGAGAAGAACGTCAAGATACGGTAATGACTGAGGAGGGAGGGGGGGAAAAACCTGCCTCTACCTTTTTATGTGATTTAACAAGAATCCCCCTCCCCTAATGAGTCATAAATTAAGGACTTAAGCTGTGGATTTAAGGCTGTGTGGAGATAAACTTTCGATCCAAAGCAATGTTTCAAGATGAAGCTGGAAAGCTAAGAGTTTTGGAGTGACGCAGTCAGGAAAAAATGCCGTTCGCCATTTTGTGAGGCATTGTGGGAGCTCTTGGGTCTGGGAGGAGAAAGAGAGAAATAGAGTTGTTTACATATCGTGAATCAACTCCTCGGTGGGACTTAAGAGCGACAAATGCCAAAATTTACGATGGATAAAGTGATGTTATCTACGAAGGAGATATATGGAAACCATCTGGACTTAGTGAAGGAACGGGAAATCCACACAGGATTATTACACTTGCTATCGGCTTAAGGAGACTAACAGAAGAGATCGTAAAGGAAAAAGAGAAACTATACGAACAAGATATGATGTGGCAACACCAAGATAAGACTGGATAGAATTATGAACTTTGTTTGGACTGATTGGGACTGATTTGGACATTAACGCAGTAATAAGAAGATGATCTGAATTCCCCTTTGGATCTTGAAGTATGGGTTCCCCCAACAAAATTTAAAAATTTGGCTTTGTAATTCGGAATTTATATGATGTGATTTAATTTGATGTGATTGGCCAGTTAATAAAAATTATTATTATTTTTTTTTTAAAAAAGATGTCTTCTGAATGTCAGGTAGTTGTTTATCGCTTTGACAACTGATGGGAGGGCGTTCCACAGGGCGGGTGCCACTACCGAGAAGGCCCTCTGTCTGGTTCCCTGTAGCTTTGCTTCTCGCAATGAGGGAACCGCCAGAAGGCCCTCAATGCTGGACCTCAGTATCCGGGCAGAACGATGGGGGTGGAGACACTCCTTCAAGTATACTGGGCCGAGGCTGTTTAGGGCTTTGAATTGTGCTCGGAAACGTACTGGGAGCCAATGTAGGTCTTTCAAGACCGGTGTTATGTGGTCTATATATGAATCCTCCATGTTCAAGGGCACTAAATCTTTGAATATCAAATCAGCACAGGATACGGGGCAATGGAGCGGTGGTCTTCTTGACTTGCTCTGGACTTCCTGAAAGCATCTGTCTGCTCACTGTGAGAGACAGGATGCTGGACTCGAGGAAGAAACACCAAAAATGTGTATTGTGGCATCCTGCAGACAAACATATTTCTTATGGAAGAAGCTTGCATGGAAATGGGTTCCCTTGGCCAGATGCACGAAGCATAATCTTAAATTGCAGAGAGATATACGCACGCATGGCATGTGGGGGCATCGCAAAGAGAAAGGCCAGAGAAAATAAAATGTGTGAAATCCAGAGACAGTGATAATTACACTGAAGCTTAATAGTGACCATTTGTGACGCCGTGACGGAGGTAGCAAAGAAATTCTGGCATTCTTAAGCTAATGAATACATGCCGTGCGATAAAAATCCATTATCCCATTTCAAACTGTGAGACATAGAATTAAAATTCTTGATAAATTGTCATGGAATGCCAACACATATATATTATGTTCTCAAGTGAACATGGGGCTTTGTGGGGATTCTGCCGGCCACCCATTACCCACACATTAATAACCCAGGAATGAGAAATGGCTCATTTGTGTTACTCCAGAAATATGAGTGAATTGTTACTTACTTGATGGGGACTTAACAAAACAGGCACTTGCCCTTCCGCTCAACATGTGTTTTGTTTTTAAAAGCTCTATCCAGCTTTATTATATATTTTTAAAAATATTGTTTCATTTATTTCCTTTCTTCATTTATTCAGCAATTAATCCCACCACCACTATTCTACTCGAGAATTCTTTAAAGCATTATTAAGCTCCCATGTTTAACAGTAAGTTTGTTGGGTGTGTTTGTGTACCAGAAGCAGTTGATAGAAATGCAAAATGGATTTATTGGTCTGAAGGGGTAAAATATTTGCCCAGACTAGAGGAAGACAATTTTTTGTAGATCACTTTTCCCCAACCTGTATCCCTCAAGATATTTCAGGGGAGGTTAAGGGGTGATATGATAGCCATGTTCAAATATATAAAAGGATGTCACATAGAGGAGGGAGAAAGGTTGTTTTCTGCTGCTCCAGAGAAGCAGACACGGAGCAATGGCTCCAAACTACAAGAAAGAAGATTCCACCTAAACATTAGGAAGAACTTCCTGACAGTAAGAGCTGTTCAACAGTGGAATTTGCTGCCAAGGAGTGTGGTGGAGTCTCCTTCTTTGGAGGTCTTTAAGCAGAGGCTTGACAACGATATGTCAGGAGTGCTCTGATGGTGTTTCCTGCTTGGCAGGGGGTTGGACTCCATGGCCCTTGTGGTCTCTTCCAACTCTATGATTCTATGATTCTATGATTCTATGATTCTATTTTTCACTGCATGACTATTGGCCATGGTAGCCTAGAATGATGGGAATGCGATCAAAGAATAATAGAATCTTAGAGTTGGGGAAGCCCAGCCAGATGGGTGGAGTATAAATAATAAATTGTTGTTGTTGTTGAAAGGAACCCCAAAGGTCCTCTATTCCAACCTCCTGCATTGCATGTGACCTGGTCCTACCACTTGCACCCAAAGGCCATTGGAAGCACACATAGATGGGGGAATATCTTATTGACACAGCAAGGGAAGGGGCTAATTCATTTGTTTGGGAACTCTCTCTGCAAGCAAATCTTGCAGAGTTGTGCAAAGGCTTCATTGCTGGCTATACCTGTGGCTTATCTGGAAATTGGTCCACCACTGCAACTGAACAAACAGTTGCTGTGTTTTATCTATGTACAAAAGTGTGCAGGTTTTTTTTTTTTTTTGGGGGGGGGGGGTAAAAATTGGTTTGCCATATTTCCAAAAGTGAAAATCTGGACAGAAAAGTTGTTCAGCCTTTTTTGGCGAAGCTGCTAAGCTACCCCACCCCACCTCCACCTCCCGTTTTTGAGAAATGTCGCCAAAAAAAGGCAGAAAAGGTACAGTGGAAGCTGCGGGTTGCGAACGTGATCCATGCGGGATGCATGTTCACAACCTGCAGCGTTCACAACCCGCAGCGGCGCATCTCCACATGCGCGAGTTGCTATCCGACGCTTCTGCGCATGCGCAAAGCGTGATTTAGCACTTCTGCGCATGCGCGACCCCCGAAACCTAGAAGTAACCCATTCCGGTACTTTCAGGTTTTGGTGGGTTCGTAACCCGAAAAAACACAACCTGCAGCATCTGTAAACCGTGGTATGACTCTACTTCCAACAAAGGCTGCCAGACTTTTTACTGATGTCCGCCCTGACACTTCTGCAGTATTCCAGATATGTCCAGCAAATTCTAGACATATGGCAACCCAAGAAGGGATTTCCCTCCCCCCACCCCACCCCCCAAAATGGAAAAGATGCAGATAAATGGAAAGGAGAAAAAGCAGGGGATTGGAGGGAACCTGTACATGTCTGGTTTATCAAAGAGCCTGAGATCATCAAAGTAGTGTGCAGCAGGATAAATATAAGTACAGTGGTGCCCCGCAAGACGAACGCCTCGCAAGACGGAAAACCCGCTAGACGAAAGGGTTTTCCGTTTTGGAGGCGCTTCGCAAAACGAATTTCCCTATGGGGTTGCTTCGCAAGACGAAAATGTCTTGCGAGTTCCTGCGGGTTCCTAAGCCCTAAGCCGCTTATCAGCTGATCCGCTAAAAGCCGCTAAACCGCTAATAGCGCTAATCCGCTAAGCTGTCAGTGGGCTTGCTTCGCAAGACGAAAAAACCGCTATACGAAGAGCCTCACGGAACGGATTAATTTCGTCTTGCAAGGCACCACTGTAGTTGATGTCTGGTTTTATAGTTTTAACTGACTTTTATTTTGTATTGTACGTCATCCTAATAAACCACTTTTTTTAGGGGGGACTGCAGTTAAACAGTATATAAACTGCTTAAAGAAATTTTTAAAAATACAAACTGTAACAACAAATTAATAAAACAGTTATTACGGATATGCAATCAATAACAGCAATAATTATAACAATGCAATAATTACAATTGCAATAACAACCAAGCGATCCGTTCTTAACGGTTTGCTCACTGAATTCATGGGAAGGAGGCGACTAGGTAATTCAAAATTCCAAAATGCAGGGAGAAATTTGATGGAGGGAAAATTTCAAACAGCTCCCCTTCTTTCCCATTAGTGAAATATTTTTACAAAAAATCATCAAAGCCTCAGCCTGCCAGGTGTTTGCTTCAGTTCCTTTTGTGCCACCTCCTCCATTTTTATTTAACCATTGTTCCTTCTCATGTACCTCTAAGTAGACATTAAAGGTAAAGTGCTTATAGCATCATTTCCCCCCCTCTGCCTTGTGGGGAGAGTTAAGGGAACAGATGGCTCTGACTTTTAACTGTCTGCCTCCCATGAGCAATTTGGATCAGGTTATCTGCAGGCCGAACAAGAGACCAGCTGGGAAAGAGCGACTTCCTGCCTTGGCTCCTGTTGGAAAATATTACTAAAATACAAATAAAATGAAATAAATCAAGCGTTGCTGGCTTGTTGTTGCTGCTGTTGGCCCTGAATACAGTGGCCCTGGCTCATGCTTGATGCAATTAACTGCTGTTGTGTCACAGAAAACCTCCTGAAATGACAGCCTCTGGGCCTCTTGTTATGTTTTCCAGCTTTTTAGTTAATAAACAGAGTAAGACATGGCTAAGAATGCAAAGGAAAAATAACAATAAAATGTAGTTCACGGCACCTGTAATGTAATCCGTTGCATCTGTCCGGGAGGTGGAGCCCATTATATTTCACCTCAAAATTATTATGATTAATATTCATTACATTTCTACACTGCCATTCATCTGAAGATCACAAGGTGGTTTACAGTATAAAAACATAAACCATATACCTATATAACTAGGATGTCCCTATTTTCATCGGAGAAATGATGGAGGGTATGGTATGATAGGACGGGTTGTTGTTGTTGTTGTTTAGTCGTTTAGTCGTGTCCGACTCTTTGTGACCCCATGGACCAGAGCACGCCAGGCACTCCTGTCTTCCACTGCCTCCTGCAGTTTGATCAAACTCATGCTGGTAGCTTCAAGAACACTGTCCAACCATCTCGTCCTCTGTCATCCACTTCTCCTTGTGCCCTCCATCTTTCCCAACCTCAGGGTCTTTTCCAGGGAGTCTTCTCTTCTCATGAGGTGTCTAAAGTATTGGAGCCTCAGCTTCAGGATCTGTCCTTCCAGTGAGCACTCAGGGCTGATTTCCTTCAGAATGGAGAGGTTGGATCTTCTTGCAGTCCATGGGACTCTCAAGAGTCTCCTCCAGTACCATAATTCAAAAGCATCAATTCTTCGGCGATCAGCCTTCTTTATGGTCCAGCTCTCACTTCCATACATCACTACTGGGAAAACCATGCCTTTAACTATACGGACCTTTGTTGGCAAGGTGATGTCTCTACTCTTGGGCTTAGTAATGTGGGACAAAGGGAGCTCCCAAAGTTCTTCCATTCGGCAACAGCACTGTGCCACTTCTATCTATATCTTAGTTCTCAGCAATATGGGTTGCCGCAGAGACACTTCAGCATGACGAGGCAATGAGCAGCGCTGAATGTCAGACACTCGGCATCTGTATTATTGAGCAATTGGACAACTTGATGGGGAGATCATGTTCTGAATGCAGCCTTCAGAGCTGGGAAGCCATTATTACCTGATAAACAGGCAGCTCTTTTGACTGCATTAACTTTCACCGCCGTGTGACTGTTACCTGAGCTAGCTGGCCTCAAGAAACAGTGATTCACCACTGCAACTGGCTCCTGGATTTCAGCTTGGGATCAAGAAACATCACAGGATGGGGTACAGAGGAAATCAACACAGCAGCCAGAAATTGCAATTGGTGCTGAAATCGGAGAGTTATAAACCACTTTTTACTGAACAGATTCCTGGTCTTCTTATCTTCCTAGGATATGGCACCACTGCTATCTGCTGATTCTACCACATCAATTTGGTTCAGGAGAACACAAGGAGAGGCCTGCTGGAACAGGCTGGTTTCATAGGATATCCATGAATACCATATCATAATATCACAAAATCATAGAGTTAGAAGGGAACCCGGGGGTCATCTAGTCCAACCCACTCCAGTGTCAGAATCTCAGCTAAAGCATCCATTACAAATAGCCATCCAACCTTGGCTTAAAACTTCCAAGGGAGGAGAGTCCATCACCTTTCGAGGGAGTTTGTTCCACTGTCAAACAGCTCTTACTGTCAGAAATTTCATTCTTCCTGATGTTTAGTCGGAATCTCCTTTCTTGTAACTTGAAGTCATCGGTTCGAGTTCTACCCTCCAGAGCAGGAGAAAACAAGCTTGGTTCATCTTCCATGTGACAACCCTTTATATGTGTGAAGATGTTTATCATCTCTCGTCTCAGTGTCCTCTTTTCCAGGCTAAACATACCCAACTCCCACAACTGCTCCTCATCAGGCTTGGTTTCCAGCTTGTCAATATCCTTCTTAAATTGTGGTGCCCAGAATTGGACACAGTATTCCAGGTGTGGTCTGACCAAGGCAAAACAGAGTGGTACTATTATGTCCCTTTATGAGGGTGAAAGAGGAGAGTGCAAAATATGGTCTGAAGCTCAACATCAAAAAAAAACTAAGATCATGGCCACTGGGCCCATCACCCCCTGACAAATAGAAGGGGAAGAAATGGAGGCAGTGAGAGATTTTACTTTCTTGGGCTCCATGATCACTGCAGATGGTGACAGCAGTCACGAAATTAAAAGACGCCTGCTTCTTGGGAGAAAAGCTATTACAAACCAAGACAGCATCTTAAAAAGCAGAGACATCACCTTGTCAACAAAGGTCCGTATAGTTAAAGCTATGGTTTTCCCAGTAGTGATGTATGGAAGTGGGAGCTGAACCATAAAGAAGGCTGATCGCCGAAGAATTGATGCTTTTGAAATCTGGAGCCAGAGGAGACGCTTGAGAGTCCCATGGACTGCAAGAAGATCAAACCTCTCCATTCTTAAGGAAATCAGCCCTGAGTGCTCACTGGAAGGACAGATCCTGAAGCTGAGGCTCCAATACTTGGGCCACCTCATGAGAAGAGAAGACTCCCTGGAAAAGACCCTGATGTTGGGAAAGATGGAGGGCACAAGGAGAAGGGGACAACAGAGGACGAGATGGTTGGACAGTGTTCTCAAAGCTACCAACATGATTTTGACCAAACTGTGGGAGGCAGTGGAAGACAGAAGTGGCTGGCATGCTGTGGTCCATGAGGTCACGAAGGATCGGACACGACTAAACGACTAAACAACAACAACATTCCAGGTGTGGTCTGACCAAGGCAAAACAGAGTGGTACTATTCCATCCCTTGATCTGGACACTAAACTTCTGCTGACGCAGCCAAAATATCATCATATATCCTGACTTAGAATCAAGGGACTAGCCAACTTCTGGTGCATTGCTTACAACAAAAGTAATGTAGAAGGCAGGATGTCAGATTTCGACTTGGCAGTTCCAGGTTCGAATGTTCAGCCACGAAACTCCCTATGCAACCTGGAGTCAGTCGCCATCTCTCAACCTAACTGACCTCGCAGGGTTAAAATAAGTGGTGGGGAACTATGAAGGATACCCCCGGGCTCATTGGAGGCAGAGTAGGGTAAGAATGAAGCCAATATATGCACAATCTTTTTATTTTGCAAAACAGCCCCGTCTCAGGGAAGCTGGTTTTCCCATGCAATTGTCCTGCCTCGCCCTGGGCGCATGGCTTTGCACAATTTATAGACCAGATTAGAAGTATAAATGCTGCATTTGGAGGCATTTCTTCCCTCCCCTGCCAAATCAACGAGGCCATCCAAGTCAGAAGCTGATACCAGACCTGATAAACACACTGTGACTAGATAAATCCAAACAGCTTTGACATTAAACCGGGGGAAGGTATTACTTTGAAGGGTTTAACATATTAACAGACTCCAAACACCATTTCAAAATATTTATGGAAATCGCTTTCATAAAGCTTGTACAAGCAGAATAACAAAACCCTGAGAAATGTTATTAAAATCCCACCCTCCATTAAACATGTCGACACTTAAAAGCTTCCGTCTGACATACATATTTTAGCCACTGGTGATTAAACACAAACCAACCCCTTGGCTATTTTAACTCACTGGGTTTCTTGGGCCCTTCGAGGATTAAGAGGGAGGAGAGTTGACGGTAATTTGTTCTAAAAACCTTCAAAATTTTGAAGGGAAATCACATGCACCCTTCTTTATCGCAGTGGTCTGGACTCAAAAGATATTCAAATTATGTGGGTGATTAGTCATTACATTTGTACTAAACACGAGGGCTCTCTGTGAATTGAAGATTAGGCTTTGAAGCACAGACACCAGATATGGATAACACAGATCCTCCAAGTGTCCCTATTTTCCAGGGACAGTCCCTAATTTACAGAAGCTGTCCCGGTTTCTGATTTGATTCTGGAATGTCCCATTTTTTTCTTAAAAGGTAAAGGTATAGGGACCCCTGACCATTAGGTCCAGTCGTGGACAACTGGGGTTGTGGTGCTCATCTCACTTTATTGGCCGAGGGACCCGGCGTAAAGCTTCCGGGTCATGTGGCCAGCAGGACTAAGCCGCTTCTGGTGAACCAGAGCAGCACACGGAAACGCCATTTACCTTCCCGCCGGAGTGGTACTGTACCTATTTATCTACTTGCACTTTGACGTGCTTTCAAACTGCTAGGTTGGCAGGAGCAGGGACCGAGCAACAGGAGCTCACCCCATCGCGGGGATTCGATCAGCGCCAGCCTTCTGATCAGCAAGTCCTAGGCTCTGTGCTTTAACCCACAGCGCCACCCGCATTGCCTCCACCTGAGTGACCTCCCCTTCTGCTCCACCCTCTCTCAGTCCTGCCTCTTCTACCGGCTCGCCGCTCTCCCCCTCCTCCAACTCCAGAGCCTTCCCTGCTGGCTCCTTGACAGGTGTGTCCTGTTTGCCACCACCATGAACCTGGTTCCCTACTATCATCATCTTCTTCCTGCCTGGATGCCTCTTGAGGTGGACGTCTCCACCACTCCTCCTCATCTGTTCAGTTCCCCGATACTGCCTGGCTCCCTGTAAGTGAGGGAACCACCAGAAGGCCCTCGGTGCTGGACCTCAGTGTCTGAGAAGAACGACGGGGGTGGAGACGCTCCTTCAGGTATACTGGGCCGAGGCCGTTTAGGGCTTTAAAGGTCAGCACCAACACTTTGAATTGTGCTCAGAAACATACTCAAATACAGATACCCAGATAAAGAAAATGTGCCCTGAGAAACCAGGTTAAGGGGTTTCAAATGACCTGGTTATTCACCTTGCACAAAGCTAACAACAACAACAACAACAACATTATTATTATTATTATTATTATTATTATTATTATTATTATTATTTATACCCCACCCATCTGGCTGAGTTTCCCCAGCCACTCTGGGCACCTTCCAACAGCATATTAAAATACAATAATCTATTAAACATTAAAAGCTTCCCTAAACAGGGCTGCCTTCAGATGTCTTCTAAAAGTCTGGTAGTTGTTTTTCCTCTTTGACATCTGGTGGGAGGGCATTCCACAGGGAGGGTGCCACTACCGAGAAGGCCCTCTGCCTGGTTCCCTGTAACTTGGCTTCTCACAGGGAGAGAACTGCCAGAAGGCCCTCGGCGCTGGACTTCAGTATCTGGGCAGAATGATGCAGATATTCTAGTTACATCCAGTCTTTATCAAGCATCTGATTTGATTTGGTTGCAGGGCGGTTATACAACAATGAGCAGAATGTTCTGTGTACATCCTGCTTTGCTTACCTGGTGCTAATACATCTTTCCATTAATTATTTGCTCATTCCACACTTTTCCATGCATTTCCCCAACGATTTCTTAACCACACACACACACACACACACACACAATCAGCTTTCTTTCTTTTTTTCTTTCTTTTTTTCTTTCTTTCTTTTTTTTTTTGGAAAAAGTAGATCTGTGGTGCTGGAGCAACAGGGCATTTTATTCCACTTTAATTGAGGAAATGGAAAACTTCCAAGAATGTGTTTGAATACCTCCTACAAATTCTGACATTCTGAAGGAGTCCTAAAAACTTGTGCAACTTTGTCATTTTGATTAGGAGTGAAATGTGTGCATAAAATGTGTTGGGAAATGCTTAATTCATCACAGCTTCCCTTTGTTTTTTTTGGAAGGGCAAACAAAGCATCAGAAAATGTGCGCATATATAAAATTAAATTCCAGGGCATTTTCAACACAAACAAATATTGACAACCCTTCTAAACATCTTCTTTCTTTTCCCTTTTTGGTAAAGTTTCCCCCCTCTGACCCTGTCATCGCTGTGCCCTTTGGAAAGGGGGGCGGGGAATAAGATGTGTAACGACTTAAAAAACAGGACAGTTTTACTGTGTAATTAAAAACCCTACTTAAATACGTAAACAATAAAAGCCACCAAGATGCCAAATGTTCCCCCATTATTCCCTAAATACCTTCTAAATCATGGACTGTTCAAGGAGAAATAGGTGAACAGTTTGTGGAAGGTGTGTGTTGTGTATAACTTTTTCTTAAAAGGAAAGTAAGTTTTCCCGTCCTGTTAACAAGGACCCTGCACTCCAAACAAACAGGAGTTTTTAGCGCAGAGATGGAAAACCTTTGACCCTCCAGATGTTGCAGAAGTCTGTCTTCCATCAGCCCCAGGCTGCATGGCCAATGGTCAAAGATAATAATAATTTAATTATTTGACTGGGTTGTGCCAACCATTCTGGGCGGCTTCCAAAAGATATAAAAACACAATAGAACACCAAACATTAAGAACTTCCCTATACAGATGGCAGGAGTTGGAGGCCAACAACAACTGGAAGACCTCATAGCTGCTTCAGCAAATGCTAAGTCACAGAATTATGCATGTAACAGGCCCTGACTTCTAATTTTGGGGGTCCTTCAAATTTTGCAGAATGGCCTTGATGTTCCCGCCTTCCCAGTATCCCTGTGTTCCAGCCTCCTCCACCAGCTCAGGCAAAAACTCATGAGGTAAGTTCTTTCAAGGGACGCAGGTGGCGCTGTGGGTTAAATCACAGAGCCTAGGACTTGCCGATCAGAAGGTCGGCGGTTTGAATCCCTGCAACAGGGTGAGCTCCCGTTGCTCAGTCCCTTCTCCTGCCAACCTAGAAGTTCAAAAGCACAAAGTGCAAGTAGATAAATAGGTACCGCTCTGGCGGGAAGGTAAACAGCGTTTCCGTGCGCTGCTCTGGTTCACCAGAAGCAGCTTAGTCATGCTGGCCACATGACCCGGAAGCTGTATGCCGGCCCCCTTGGCCAGTAAAGCAAGATGAGCGCTGCAACCCCAGAGTTGTCCACGACTGGACCTACATAATGGTCAGGGGTCCCTTTACCTTTACCTTTAGGTTCTTTCAAGCAGGGCAGTCCAAGGGTTGCACACCGTCATTAGGTAAGAGAACAGAGTTAGATGTCGCAAGAAACCAACATAGGCTGGGGCAACTGGGGAATATTTACCACATCTGATTGCATGGACTTTTGTTATGTATAGATTTATAAAAGTTGAGGTGAATCTTTGATCTTTGTAAGCTTCCCCCAGAGACTGCGGGGAGCAAGCTTGGATTCCAGAGGAACCAAATAACTCTTAACGGCGAAATATATCCCATGGTATGGTTTCTCATGGGAAGCGGGTGGCGCTGTGGGTTAAACCACAGAGCCTAGGACTTGCTGATCAGAAGGTTTGTGGTTTGAATCCCCGCAGCAGGGTGAGCTCCCGTTGCTTGGTCCCTGCTCCTGCCCACCTAGCAGTTCGAAAGCACATCAAAGTGCAAGTAGATAAATAGGTACCGCTCTGGTAGGAAGGTAAACGGCGTTTCCGTGTGCTGCTCTGGTTCGCCAGAAGCGGCTTAGTCATGCTGGCCACATGACCAGCTGTACACCGGCTCCCTCAGCCAGTAAAGTGAGATGAGCACCGCAACCCCAGAGTCGGCCACGACTGGACCTAATGGTCAGGGGTCCCTATGGTTTCTTATGAAAGATTATTCAGACTGGGAAAATATCAGTTTGTTAAAAGACATGAAAGACCGCTGTGTCTTAATTTTAACTAAACAAAGGGAAGCTGGAAGATAGCCCAGAGTCCTGGAAGATAAGATGGTGGAAGGAAAACAGGGCTCTCTGAGCGGGGACTACACCAAAAATAATTGATGGACAACAACAGAAAGAACAAAAAATTCCTCTTGCATGTTAATTTACATATAAATCTGTTAAACACGATAGAAAGTTGCATACCAGTGACTATCAAGATAAGATAAAGGATTAAGATCGGGAATAAATAAGAGAGAGAAAAGCAGGAACAAGAAATAAATAAAAAAATTCTCCTGGCCAGTCAGAACATGGGAAGTCTACTTAAATTATATAATTTGGAATGTATAATTGGTTTTATTATTTGTATTACGATGTGGAAAGATTTGGTATTGTATCAATTGGAGTATTAATAATTAAACATTAATTAAAAAATATTATTATTATTATTTTTAAAAAGAAACCAACATAGGCAATAAGAGGAAAACAAGAAGATCTTATAAACAAAGGAAGGGCAAGTCACATGAAAGGCAAGTCACATGGAAAGAGACTCACAGTCCATCTCGGAGTTCTGGCGTGTCGTTTGGCGTCCCCAGGGACTTAAGACTCCTTTCCAGAGAAGTCACTGTCAAAAGAAGAATTTTTTTTTATTCGTTATTAACCTCATCATCTTATAGGACAGCACCCTGGGACAAAAAAACACCAATCCATCTTTATGGGTGTCATTCTCACACTGAACCAAAGAGGAAGAATAGGATTATTCCTGGGAGGTGTGAGAAGAAATTTTGATCTTCGCCAGACTGATCAGATACTACTTAAGGAAGAAGCAACAAATCTGTCAATGTAATTTCTCTCCCTCCTCCCCTAAACTTAACATTCAGTTCTGCCAAAACTGGGTTTTTTGGTTTTGTTTTTAAAAGGTAAATCCCCATTAAGATTTATTGGCATTTCTGCTAATGAACACATTTCTGCATACAAGCATTTTAAAAAATAAATAAAAACTTTTTTTGCAGGAAATTGCCCTAATATAATGTGGTTATGTGGTATATAATGTGGTAATGTGTATGTTATCATCTCTAATATCTGCATTTTTAGGCACAATTCTCCCCATTGTATTCATTTATGTACACACAGTGTGGTTGGAGAACTGAACTGCAAATTTGGAGACTTGTAAATACTGAAGAATTGTTGTGTTTCGGTTTGCCTACTAGTTAGGGAAGTGTGAATTTGGTAATTTGTTTCATTATAATGGAAGCAAAATCCCTATACTTTGGGATGGAGAACATGTAAACCCAACAACTTGCTTTGAGTTTTCACTGAGGTGAAATTGCAACGAGAAGAATATGAAATTATTCCTAACTGACAGGGGAGGCAACAGAGATTGAGAAAGGGAGATGAAAAATCATTCTCAATAAATCTGGAGTAGTGAATTGGATGAGCCACACATAGTGTCAACATAAATTACTTTATTCTGAAGAAAACTTTCTTCTTCTTCTTCTACACTGTATGGTTCATATGCTACCTCAGAAATAAACAATAAGAAGAAATCACACTTGATCTCAATATGTCTCGAAGCTTTGGGGAGAGCTCAGCAATTCTGGACAAACTCCATTCGGATATAAACCAAAGTTTGTTGTGGGTAAATTAAGGAAGTAGAAGAAGAGCCATTGGCCCCTCAAGCTCAACATCCTATTCTCACAGTGGCCAGGTTGAAGTCTGTGGGAAACGTGCAAGCAGGATCTCAGCACAGGAGTCCTCTCGCCCTCTTGTGCTGTTATGTTTCCAAGGGGTTGCTCGAGAGCAAGCAGGCAAATGTCTCCCTGCTTGGCTGTGAAGCCTTGACTTTGCTGCCAAAATAAACTTTATCTGTCCAGAGCACCACTCTCCCGTAGCTGGCTCATTCACTGGCAGAATCCGTGAGTGGGCGGTTCCTAAACCTTCCCCAGCAAAGCAATTTCTTAACACCCAGTCTGCGCCTCCCCTCTCTGTGCGGATGCTTACTGCGCAAGGAGGGCATGGGTAACGGAGGACCCCTCTCCTCCCCACTTTGCCCAGGCAAGGAGTCCTGGCACCTCCTTGCCTCCTCCGAGCCCTGCAACTCCTCCCCACTGGATGTGTGGTTACTCTCCTCCATTGAAAAGGAGCTGCTTCCCATGATCCTTGGAGGCTCTGTATAATCCATTCGGCTTTTCCTCTCTCCCTCCTGAACCAATGGCAGTTCCCTGACCTGCAGAAATACTGTAAAATTAATGAATGTTAAAATGATGTTGGATTGAAAATAAGTGGTATTAGCAACAAAGTTAAAAAGAGTATGCAAAAGTGAATTGATAATGGGCGGAAACATAGAGTTTTAACATGTTAAGATATGGAGTTAAGATAAATGAAAGAGGGTAAGGATTTGCTGATTTGATTATATTAATGGCAATACAAAAACGGGAGGTGTGAGGAGGTCAAAGAAACAAGCTAATGAGTTTAAAGTTATAAAAAAGTGGATTTGTTTTAACTGCTTTTTTGTTTATTTTTCTGTGTTTTTTGTATTTTGTATTTTTTTCTTTTTTGTATTTTTGTATTTATGACTCTATAAATCTTAATAAATATTCTTTTAAAAAAATTTGAAAAACCCACAAACAACAACTAAAAAGAAAAAACAATGGCAGTTCCCTGACATGTGCTTTTTAGAAGTGTTGCTGTCTTTTAGTGTGGAGGCAGAGCCTAGACATCAAGGCAAGTAGCTAATAATAATAATAATAATAATAATAATAATAAAATTTTATTTATATCCTGCCCTCCCCAGCCAAATCTGGGCTCAGAGTGGCTAACAACAATAAAAGTAACACAGCATTCTAAAATCAATTCATTTTATAATCAGTTCAAAGTCAAATTAATGGCCACCATTGGGCTAGAGTTCTGTGAGGATTACCAAAGGAGGGGGTCAGAATGTGCCTTGGCCAAAGGCCTGGTGGAACAGCTCTGTCTTGCAGGTCCTGCGGAAAGATGTCAAGTCCCGCAGGGCCCTGGTCTCTTGTGACAGAGCATTCCACCAGATCAGGGCCACGGCCGAAAAAGCCCTGGCTCCGGTTGAGGCCAGCCTAACCTCCCTGTGGCCTGGGATCTCCAAGATGTTTTTTTTGAAGACCGTAAGGTCCTCCGTGGGACATACCAGGAGAGGCGGTCCTGTAGGTACGAGGGTGCTAGGCCGTATAGGGCTTTAAAGGTTAAAACCAGCACCTTGAACCTCATCCTGTACTCCACCGGGAGCCAGTGCAGCTGGTATAGCACCGGGTGAATGTGATCTCGCAGCAAGGACCCAGTAAGGAGTCTCGCTGTGGCATTCTGCACCCGCTGGAGTTTCTGGGTCAGTCTCAAGGGCAGCCCCACGTAGAGCGAGTTACAATACTCCAGTCTGGAGGTGACCATCACGTGGATCACAGTGGCTAGGTCAGGGGGAGAGAGGTAAGGAGCCAACTGTTCAGCTTGGCGGAGATGGAAAAATGCCGCCTTTGTTATAGCTGCAATCTGCGCCTCCATGGAAAGGAAGGTGTCGCAGATTACGCCCAAACTCTTAACAGATGGAGTGTAACTCCATGAAGTTGTCCAATCCTCTTCTCAGGGGCGTAGGAAGGGGGGTGAGGCCCACCCTGGGTGTCATCTTTGAGAGGGGTGAAAAAAATGACACACTGCGGGGGGCGGCACTTACCGCAGGGCCTGGCCTGCAGTGCGCCCAAGCCATGCGTCTCTCCCGGGAGTGACACGGTGACTCAGGGCCTCACACTGCCCAAAATGGCAGTGTGGAGCTTGCGTCCACCAGGCGGACTCTGTGCGCAACTCACCACACCACCCCACTGGGCGGTTCACCGCAGCACCCCCATGCGTGGATTGCCACGGCACCAGCGCCCCTGTGGGCAGATCACCCCACCCCATCGGTGGATCACCCCGCTCCCATCAGCAAATTGCCCCGCCCCCGTAGGTGGGTCGTCCTGCCCCCACCACTCGGGGGGCCAGAGCAGCTAGCTATGCCACTGCCTCCTCTAAAGCTTTCTGCCCCTCCCTGACTCCTGCAGAAACAAGTTCCCTAGTTCATCTATGCACTGTATGCTGTTGTTTGGTCGTTTAGTCGTGTCTGACTCTTTATGACCCCATGGACCAGAGCACGCCAGGCACTCCTGTCTTCCACTGCATCCCGCAGTTTGGTCAAAATGCACTGTATCTAGAAGTCTTTTCACTTCTCTGTCCTGAATCTTCCAAGACTCAGCTTCTTGGGGTGTTCACTAAGTGTTTTTAACCCTAGTTAAACACGCATTTAGAAGGGACGCGGGTGGTGCTGTGGGTTAAACCACAGAGCCTAGGACTTGCTGATCAGAAGGTTGGCGGTTCGAATTCCCGCGACGGGGTGAGCTCCCATCGTTCGGTCCCTGCTCCTGCCAACCTAGAAGTTTGAAAGCATGTCAAGGTGCAAGTAAATAAATAGGTACCGCTCAGGCGGGAAGGTAAATGGTGTTTCTGTGCACTGCTCTGGTTCGCCAGAAGCAGCTTGGTCATGCTGGCCACATGACCCGGAAGCTGTACACCGGCTCCCTCGGCCAATAAAGCGAGTGAGCGCCACAACCCCAGAGTCAGTCACGACTGGACCTAATGGTTAGGGGTCCCTTTACCTTTACCTTTAAACATGCATTTGGGAGGAGAGTGAAAAGGAGACACACATACAGGATATCTGCACATCCCCTTTTCTCACCTTCCCAGCTGCTGCACTGTCACACCCTTTGGAAAGCCCCGAAAAACAAGAGAGACAACGGGTAAACAAGGAAGCACACCAGAAAGTACAACACTGCTTTAACACAGCCTACAGAGGGCTATTTTTGCAAACTGAGATCCTATGTGTGCCTGTACATTGGGTCATTTCTCTAAGGTAGTCTATCTTAAAGTTTTTATGTGTTTATATGCCTATCACACTTTTAAACTTAAAATCCATTGTTGTATATTGTTTTAAATGTTTGTTTTGCTATTGGGATTGTAGTTCCATTTGTGCTTCACAAGCTGGTCTCTGACCGTAATAAATTTAATGTTCATGTTCATGACATCCTATGCATGTACCATTCTATAAAACAGCCTCCTCTTGTTCAAAAAGGAGTTTCTGAACATTGTAATACAAACTGCACCCAATAGACTGGTGTGTCTGAAATACGCACCATTGGCATTAATTCGGAAGACGCTGGCCGATGTATCCTGGAAAAGATCCTGTAGTTCATTGGGATCCATCTGTGTGGCTGGAAAGAAGAAGAGGCGAGACAGTCAATGCATCAAGCTGCAGCTGTTGATCTGGTCTCGATTTATAATGCTCCAGAGTGTCTCAAATATGAGCGCGACATAGGAGACGCTAAGCCACTGCAAACAGGTACTCAGGAGGAAAAGCAAACAGGCTTTGTGACTTCCACACAAACTTTCCCTTGTGAGTGACCTCTGCCCCTTAATTCATATTACTTTTATTGTTCTGGGGTAGGCCTGGGCTGAATGTTTAAACAAGTATGGTCCGCTTGCGAGATCTGAATCTCCACCACCTGAATTTAGCTGGTCGGGTGCTTTTCAGGCACGTCACGAAGCACAGGAAAAGCCCATCTTAGCTGGAAAGTTCATTCCGAGTTATTTAGGTGAAGAAACTGATCTGTTAGAACAGGATGAAATCAGGTTTACAATCTCTGGCATTCAATGCCCTCTCCCTGATCTTGCCCTGCAGTTCAGTAACAACTTAATTATTCTAGGAAAGTGAAAGTGGCAAGGAGGCAGAGGGAGCCTGTTATCTGAGCTGGGGAAGTCTGCAGTTTAGGATGGATGCAGCGAAGCCTCCGCTCTCGATCTCACACATACACATCCCCTCTTCTAGAGGAATGAAGCAGTCACGAACAAACACCCAGGCTTTGGACTGAAAAAAAGCAATTTGCAGAGAACACGTCCCGGTCGCCAGGCATAGCAACGATCCGGCAGCATGGATGGGCGCCAAGGTTGTAAATGGAAAGAGGGGTGGGGGGAGGGAGGGAGGGGACACGGCTAACACAAAAACACGATGTCCAATAAAAATTAAACGAGTTGACTTCATAAAATGCAGTGCTAAAATATTATATTCTCTCTCTCCCTCCCATTTCCTTGGTAGAAATATGACTCCATCCTCTGTTTGAAAGATATTCCCACAATGCTTTGAGAAAGAGCTAGGGAGATGACGTCTTCTTTGCTTCAACCACCACTTGGGTTGGTGAGTTGGCTGCTGTCTGGGTCAGTTGCCTGGACCGGGAGTTTCCTGGGCTTGCGTGCTGGTGGTGAAGCCACAGGATGGAAGAAGGAGGTGGGCATGGTGCCACCATGTTTCAGAACCTGTGCCCCCCTCCCAAACAGCCCATTTATCCGTCCTGACCTGTCATGGCTTCTGGGTCATGTTTCTGACCTTAAGTCAGGAGTGTGTGCAGGAGCCAGGCACTGTGACCATTAGGGCTTCGCAGGACTGGGGCCTTCCTAAGTTTGTTCTGGAAAGGCAAGGGCAGCCACACAGGTGAGGCTGCTTGGTAACTCACTGCACCTGGTGGCAAGAGCCGGAAGGGATACAAGGTCAGCATTTCCCTTCAGCTCTTTGCTACAGCAACACGTTTCCTGCCTCGCTGAGTTTGGCTTCTTGCTTCCTGATCCTCAGACCTCAGCTTCTTGACTCCTTGCTTTCTGACCCTTGGACTCTTGGCTTCTAGACTCTCGTTCCTGCTCCCACCCCGCCATCTTGCCCCCGGTCCCAATGTCCTCAGCTGGGACTTTGATCGCCCGTAGATCGGACCGCGACACCATATTCTTGTGCCTCACTGGGTGACTTCGGGTTTGTCACCAACTCTCAGCCTAACCTACCTCACAGGGTTGTTTTGAGGATAATACGGAGAGTGGGGAAAGCCACTGGTGCCACTTTGAGCTGCTTGGTAGAAAAATAGGACATCAATAGAGTGAGGATATGGGTGAGGAGTTGCATGTGGCTCCAAACCATAGGTTGCCACCCCTGTTTAGTCTGGCGGAGTTTACAAGATACGATATCTTTGTAAAAACTGCAGGTTGGGATACATGAAGCTGCCTTCAACCAAGTCAGATCACTGGTCCATCTAGCTCAGTACGGTGGTACCTCTGGTTATGAGCTTAATTTGTTCTGGAGGTCTGTTCTTAACCTGAAGTACCACTTTAGCTAATGGGGTCTCCTGCTACCACCGCACCACCAGCGTGCAATTTCTTTTCTCATCCTGAGGTAAAGTTCTTAACCCGAGGTACTACTTCTGGGTTAGTGGAGTCTGTAACCTGAAGTGTTTGTAACCCGAGGTGTTTGTAACCTGAGGTACCACTGTACTGCCTACACCGAGTGACAGCAACTTTCCAGGGTTGTTCAGACAGGAATGTTTCCACCGGATATGGGGCAAAGAGGACTAACTGTGGGGAAGAGCTATTATTGCCCTCATTTTTCTGCTTGTCTGCTTTCCACAAATGGGTTGTGGACAGCAAGGTTTCAGGTGTGACGGACACTTGGTTCATATCCAGCAGAGGTATTGTATTGTTGTTGTGTCCTTACTTCAAATTGTGCGTCCCAGGAGACTCTTCACAGCCCAGTTTCTCTCAGTCTGAAAGCGTGAGGCATTGAGCGAGTGTGCCAGGACATTTCAATATCCCCTCAGCGCTACTTCGCCTCTGCCCTCAACAAAAATGGCTGCCCACTTGCTCAACAAGAGGTGTTTTCTATGACTGGCAGGAAAAAAGAAAAAAGGAGAAAGGGAGCAGCTGCTCCCAGCGCGGAGATTGAAGTGGCGAGGAAAACCTGTCTGTTGAATTTTGGCCCATCATGCCGTCTGTGAAAGGCACATGCGATTTGCTGGGGGAAAGAGGGAAGGGGGGTTGGGATAAGTGGCAACCCTCAGTCCCTAAAGGAACCATTTTGACAGAGAGGGAAATTATTTCGGCATAAGCAGAGCCTCGGAAGCAGCTAAAGAATCCTTCATTATGACAGGTGCTGGATAAAGCAGCCATTAATGTGAGCGACTGCCGGGGAGGAACAGACACCTCAATGCCTTGTCAGATTTCAATGCTTTTCATATCTTCTTGTAGTTTGGGCAAATGTTATTCCTTCCCAACCTTTATCCTAAACCAGCTTTAGCTATTACCGAAGCCTTCTGTGGAAGTGGCTCCCAAAACTTTCTGTATTTTCACACCAACTGGGGAGTGAAGATGCTCACCTGCAATTTTGCAGGGGGTTCTGGGGCAGGTTCTGTGCTGGATGACCCGGCAGGTTGACAGGGGCGAGCCAGCAGCAACTCACACAGAGCAAGCTGGAGTTAACTCTTTATTAGCAAAACAGGATCTGCACATGAGTGTCTGGCCTAATGGCATGGGAAGGGGAGGGGGTCAGTGCACAGGAACCGGAGCAGCAAGACCCATCACCAGAACAAGAGGGGCCCCTGTCTCCATGAACATGGCAGGCTCTGAGGTGTAGGGAGCAGTGTGAGGGACACTCCAGGAGGCTGAGGCAGCCAAAGTCCCACAGCCCAGCTCACTAGCTGTCCAGGTGGAGCTCACTAGCTCTGGGACAAGGCATGCGATACCTCAGCTACAGTAGGCTCAGGACAGGTGAGGGTCACCTGCCTCATCAAACCCAGAGGCTGCAAGCAGCATGCAACATGCAAAAGGGAAGCAGAACTGAGCTGCTGCGTTTGTTCAACTGCCCATGTTGGAGGACCTTGGCTTGGATGCTTCTGGACCTCCATGGGACTGTGTTTTGGGTTTGACTCTGCACTGTATCCTGACTGCTGGATATCAGACTTGGACTCCTTGGATTGACTCTGGACTGTGTTTCCTGACCTGTGGACTTCAGAGTTTGGATTTCGAACTTTGCTTGTGTGGATTGACCCTGGTCTTTGAACTTTGGACTTGACTTGCTGCCTTGCTGCTTGGTAATGGGTTAAGGACAAAAGCCGTTAATCCAGCTCCAGACATACTCTAGAGCACAGACATAAGAAGAACTTCAATGGAACAAGCCAAGGACAAACCTATCACAGCTTTGTGTTCCTGTTCCTGTTAGCCAATCAGATCCCTCTTATGGGAAATTCTCTCTCTCTCTCTCTCTCTCTCTCTCTCTCTCTCTCTCTCCCTCTCTCTCTCTCCCTCTCTCTCATTAGTTTGGAAAACTTTCCTCTTTCTTCATACCACCCGGTAATCAAACTTCCTTTCTTTTCACCCTTTCAGAGAACTTTTTGACCTGAAGGAGGCATTTCCAGAACTAGTCTCACCTTTCAGATCGCAACTCGGGGCACCAGTGATTTGTGATTGCAAAAGCGGCGGAAATATAAATACATTTTTTCCACCTTGTAATCAAGCTTTAATCAAACCGTGCCTGGCATTTTTTTTTAATTAACTTGTTTTCATTCTCTTTTGTTTCCTTATTTAGCACCATCGTTAATAAGCAGTTGTACAGGAAGAACAAAGCAACTGTCACCCGGCCTCACAAACCCATTCACATTCTGCTCATGTTTCAGGTTTTAGAAGGACACCGATGTAAAATAAAATAAAATGATGGCGTATATATTTTATATGCCACCACCACTGGCATGATGGTCCTCTTTTATCAAACCATCCACAGTCATTGAAAAAGTATGAAAATGTTGGGAGTCAAGAGAGAGCAAGGACAAAGGAAAATGGTACTCTTGTATCCTTAAGAACATTGTGGGGTGAGATGAATGAACTCTTCCCCTAAGACAGCGGTGAGGGACCTCTGGCATATACAAGGAAAAAAGAACACAAGAAGAGCCTGATGATTCTGGGTATTGGCCCAACTCCTCCAACATCCTGTTCTCACAGAAGCCAACAATATGCCTTCAGAAAGCCCACAAGCAAGACCTGAATACAATGTTGGTGCTGACCTTTAAAGCCCTAAATGGCCTCAGTCCAGTATACCTGAAGGAGCATCTCCACCCCCATCGTTCTACCTGGACACTGAGGTCCAGCGCCAAGGGCCTTCTGGCGGTTCCCTCACTGCATGAAGCCAAGTTACAGGGAAGCAGACAGAGGGCCTTCTCAATAGTGGCACCCACCCTGTGGAACGCCCTCCCACCAGATGTCCAAGAGAACAACAACTACAACTTTTAGAAGACATCTGAAGGCGGTCCTGTTTAGGGAAGCTTTTAATGTTTGATGCATTACTGTATTTTAATATTTTGTTGGAAGCTGCCCAGAGTGGCTGGGGAAGCCCAGCCGGATGGTTGGGGTATAAATAAATTATTATTATTATTATTATTATTATTATTATTATTATTATTATTACTACTACTACTACTACTACTTATGGCACTCTCCTCTCCTGTGGTTCCCAGTTCCTTGTATTCATAAGTGAGCTGGGCGCAGGTGGCACTGTAGTCTAAACCACTGAGTCTCTTGGGTTTGATGATGAGAAGGTCGGCAGTTCGAATCCCCATGACAGGGTGAGCTCTGGATGGTTAAGTCCAGCCAAAGGCGACTATGGGGTTGTGGCGCTCATCTCGCTTTCAGGCCAAGGGAGCCAGCGTTTGTCCACAGACAACTTTCCGGGTCGTGTGGCCAGCAGGACAAAACCGCTTCTGGTGCAACGGAATACTGTGACGGAAACCAGAGAGCATGGAAATGCCATTTACTTTCCCGTCGCAGTGGTACCTATTTATCTACTTGCACTGGTGTGCTTTCAAACTGCTAAGTTAGCAGGAGTTGGGGCAGAGCAACGGGAGCTCACCCCGTCATGCAGATTCGAACCGCCGACCTTCCGATCAGCAAGCCTAAGAGGCTCCGTGTTTTAGACCACATCGCCACCCGCGTCCTTTACCTTTGCCTCTGCTAGTAGCTGTTGATAGCTTTGTCCTTCATTACTTTGTTCAGTCATCTTTTTAAGCCATCCAAATTGCTGGTCATCGCTGCCTCCTGTGGGAGTGAGTTCCACATTTTAGAGATGCTCTGTGTGAATAAGTACTTTCTTTTACAGTGGTACCTCAGGTTAAGAAGTTAATTCATTCTGGAGGTCTGTTCTTAACCTAAAACTGTTCTTAAACTGAAGCACCACTTTAGCTAATGGGGCCTCCTGCTGCTGCTGCGAGATTTCTGTTCTCATCCTGAAGCAAAGTTCTTAACCTGAGGTACTATTTCTGGGTTAGCGGAGTCTGTAACCTGAAGCATCTGTAATGTAACCTGAAGCGTCTGTAACCTGAGGTACCACTGTATTTGTCCCAGTTCTTCCAATGTTCAGCTTCCTTGCGTGTTCACCTCCATCATGTCACCATTTATTCACCTTTTTTCCGAAAGCCCCCAAAGGTGCAACAGTTCCTCATAGGAAAGTTATTTGTAAAATACTCTGAGAGCATGCACACATAGAGAGAGAGACAAACACAAAGACATCTGTATTTGTCTCTATCTGATGTTCCATTAGAAAAAAAAAGCACAGAGCAAACCTTGTCCATCACCAAGCTGTGTGCGGTAACTGCTTTCTAATTTTGGTAAAAGCCAGGCATTTTGGTTTCAGTCGGCTGCTTTTATAAATTAAGCATCCGCCTGCTTTTTAATCAATGAAGAGAGAGAGGAAAAAATATTAAATGGAAAGGCTTTTGCAGGAAAAAGTGTGCCTTATTACCAAAATCTCCGTTAGCGGGGGTTTTAAAATGACAAAGTGATTTAAGTTGTTTAGGCCAGGGGAGGATTAAGAGAGAGTTTAAAGACAATTCGTTATTCAATGGAATAAAACCAGCCTCATGGAAAATGCCCATTTGCTCACAAAACTTGTGAGAAATAACTGTTCTGTGTTTAATATTTTCTCTGTGGGTGTCGTTGTGAGCACAGCCGAAGTAGAACATCCAAACTTGGAGACCAGATGAATGGAACATGTTCAGTCCTCATCGAAACTGTGTGTTTTGTTTTGTGCCCCTTTTGCTGTTGTTTGTTTCCCCCCTAAATATTATTTGTTGTTGTTCTGCAAACCGAAGGCTTCCCCAAGAATGCAGACACCTCCCTCAGGGGCATGGAGGACAGAATTGAAGACACTCAAACTCAGGACACAAGGGAGAGATGTGCTAAGAGGAAGGCACACTTGGCAAACCCTCATCGTGATCAACTCCCGCCCGGCAACCAATGTCCCCACGGTGGAAGGACGTGTGGATCCAGAATTGGCCTCCATAGTTACTTACGGACTCATTGTTAAAACTGTGTTTATGGAAGACAATCTTACTCGGCTATGAGTGATCGCCAAAGAAGAAGAAGAAGATAGCAATAACTAAATGGGGTTGCTAAACTCCACCTCGCATCATCCCTGACCATTGACCATGCTGGTTGGGATTGATGGGAGTTGTAGCTAAAAACATCTGCAGGGCCACAGGCTCCCACCACTGGTCTAAAAGCTGTGGTACACCTGGTGGATTTGGAAAACCCTGCTTAGCCAAAGCATTTGTGGGAATTCCTAAAGAAGTTGAAGGAGAGCTCACATCATCACTGACCACTGCTGATGCTGGCTGGGGCTGATGGACATTGTGGAGTCCAACAGCAACTAGAGGACTGCAGGTTGTCCAACCCTGACTGAGTTGTGCGAATGAGGTTGGCATTCTATAGGCTTAAATAATAATATAATAATAATTTATTATTTATACCCTGCCCATCTGGCTGGGCTTCCCCAGCCACGCTGGGTGGCTTCCAACCAAATATTAAAATACCGTAATGCATCAAACATTAAAAGCTTCCCTGTACAGGGCTGCCTTCAGATGTCTTCTAAAAGTTTGGTAGTTGCTGTTCTCTTTGACATCTGGTGGGAGCGCGTTCCACAGGGCGGGCGCCACTACCGAGAAGGCCCTCTGCCTGGTTCCCTGTAACTTGGCTTCTCGCAGTGAGGGAACTGCCAAAAAATACTGGACTAAAAAAAACTGATGCAGTGAAGACCATAAAATAAATTACTTGCATGAGACTAGCCAGTGCGGCATTCTTAGAGAAAACGCAAGTGAAGGAATAGCCTCACTTCTCATTTAGATAAGTCCTGATGAACTCATCTGTCTGACAAGGTATTCTTCCCCCCCACCACAAAGGAGACACATTGCAGTTGCATTTAGCCACCTTTATCACTGTCTTTAATAATCACCAGTATTAGCAGCAACAGAACAGGCAAGCATTTCTTATCCTGACAAGACGCGCACGATGAACAGAGGTGATACGGCGGAGAAATCATCTCCGTCGACCGAAGAGAGACACGTTCTTAGACATCGAAGCGGGAGATGGATTCCAAAGTGAATCGCCCATGCGGTTGGGTATTACGTTCCAGCTTTCTGAATTATAAATGCTTTTAAAAAGGCACAACAGTATCGGGGAGTGTAATCTTGACAGTTCTATCTAGCGGGTCTAACATATTGCATTGAAAGGCTGGCAGTAATATTGAGCCAATCTCGGTGTATCTCATGGAGTGATACACATCGTTCAGGAGATTATCCTGACTGACGTGAAGTTGGAGGGACTCCAGAACCAGACTGAGGCACCAATCTGGATCAATGGGGAAGATAAGAACTGTGAGTGGTTATAGCCTTGTTTAAGCAATGAAGATATTGAGGATGCTATCTTGGGCCTCTTATTTGCATCTTTGGGCTAAGACCAGCTGTGTAGTGCAGGAGACCACAGAAAACTAAGCCTCTTCAGTTCAAGGCACCTAAAGGTGGATTATAAACTTCCACTCCTACTCCTTATTCCCATTTTGTCCTTGCAATAACCCCTATGAGGTAGGTTAGGCTAAAAGTGAGTGAATGGCCCAAGGTTATGCTAATAAACATAAATGCATTATATTCATGGGAAATGCATGCAAAGATCTGTATAATAGACCACAACGTATACATGAATATCTATGTTGGATGAAAAGCATACTTAAAGGCTAATGAATGTTCACAATGACAGTTTTTAAAACATGCAAACTGCGATGGAAACTGAAATTTAGCCTGGAAAAGAGGAGACTGAGAGAAGAAAGGATAGTTCACTTTCCATCGCAGTTTGCATGTTTTATACCCAGCTCCTTCAACCACTCCTAATAAGGCTTGGTTTGTTTCCAGGAAATAATGAACCTATACTAGCTCTTTGCAACCAGGATGATGATGCTAACAAAATATACCCATCTTTTCTGCCTTACTTGCCTTCCCATTTCCCCCCCCCCATGCAGGAAGAGATTACTGCTCCTTATTTTACCTTCCACACAGTCTTTGAATAGAGTGAACTACTTAAGATCATCTAAGGCTGGGAGCATGCTTGCCTGGGACCAAGCACAACTGACCACAGTCAGATTTCTGAGCACACATGCCTAGCACTGCACTGTTACAAAGGGACTGCAATTGCAGCTTCTGCAGGGCTGGGGCAGCAACAGCTGGCAGTTTTTGATCAGAGGCAGGGGGTCTCTAATGTCATGTTTCCCCTATTAAGCCAACCTAAAAATATCCTTGCGTTCTGCTCCCAGGAGGTGCAAGAAATGTAAACACTCGAGAGGCGAAGAGGCATCTCTGGGAAAGCAGAGCATACTCGGAGGGTCAGCAAATAGGTTGTCAGGCGTGGGATGCGAAAAGGGAAGCGCGCAGAGAAAGAAGAGACACAGTTCTGGGATCTCAGCTGGAAGTGTGGGATCTCATCTTTTGTTGGTTGGTAAAAAATATTGTCAAAACAGAAATGGAGAGCTCACGCTGGCACACCAAGGGGAATGCCTTCCATTAATGAGTCAAGCATCCATGCTGGAAAACAAGTTGCCATTGCCATGAAAAGTTGCACACTTTGTTTTATTTATTTGCATCAAATAAATAGGAAAATGGAACTTGCTCCCATGAGAGGTGGGGATGGCCACCAACCTGGATGGTTTTAAAGGAGGACCGGAAAAAATCATGGCAAATAAGGCAATGAATGACTACTACTACAACTTGCACCTTAATATCAGCAAGACAAAGGAGATGGTGTTAGACTTTCGGAGGAAGAGAGGAGAACTAGCCCCGCTGTACATCGGGGAGGGCTGTGTGGAGTGAGTCTCTTCCTTTAAATCCCTAGGCGTTTATCTCAGTGAAGACCTTACTTGGAAAATCAATACAACCCAGGTGGTTAAGAAAGCCCAACAGAGAATCCATCTCCTCAGAGTATTGCGGAAGAACGATGTCAATCAACATTTGATGATCTCCTTCTACCGGTCCACAATAGAAAGTGTCCTTTCATACTGTATCACGGTGTGGTATGCTGGTTTGACATCATATGATAGGAAGTACCTACAGTGGGTGGTGAATACAGCACAAGATATTATGGGCTGTCCCGTGAATCTGTCAGTTGACATCTCAGAAGAACGTTGCCTCAGGAGAGTGAGGAAAATTCTCAGGGATAATTCACACCCTGGCTGGCACTTTCTTGATCTCCTGCCCTTGGGCAGAAGATATAGAAGCATTATTAATTAGTCGCACCAACAGGGTAAAGAACAGCTTCTATCCGTGGGCAGAATGAAAAGATAATGAAAAGATAACAACAGGGCAACTGACTTTCGGGTTTGGTGGGTGTGCATCAGTAAATGAGGGGAATTAAGACTAAGAATTAAGACTAAGAGAGCTGAGTGGGGGTGCTCGTCTAATCTCACTGTATACAAGTTGTAGAAGTGACAATAAAGTATTTCATAGTCATGATGGAGGCAGCAATGCTCCTGAATAGCAGTTGCTGGAACCACAGGAGGGGAGAAAGCTCTTGCGCTCTAATCCTGCTTGCAGGTTTCCCACAGGCATCTGGTTGGCCATCATGAGAACAGGATACTGGACTAGATGGGCCACTGGCCTGATCCAGAAGGCTCTTCTTATGTTCAGAACAGGGCAATGCTTTCTACTGAATAAACTCCTGGGAGTGCACCTTAGTGAAGACCTCACTTGGAAAAACAACATAACTCAGGTGGTTAGTAAGGCCCAACAGAGACTCCATTCCTCAGGGTCTTTCAAAAGAACAATGTTAAACAACAATTGATGACCTCCTTCTACCGGTCCACAATACAGTGTCCTCCCCTATTGTATCACAGTGTGGTACATTGGCTTGACAGCCATGGACAGAAAGTCTTTACAGAGGGTGGTGAACACAGCACATGATATCATGGGTCCCCTGAGCCCGCTAGATGACGTCGCAAGGGATTGATGCCTTAGGAGAACGAGAAAAATTCTCAGGGACGATTCACACCCCGGCCAGCACCTCTTTAATCTTCTACCCTCGGGCAGGAGATATAGAAGTATAATCAGTCGTACCAACAGGCTAAAAAACAGTTTCTATCTGTGGGCTGTTAGGCTGCTGAACGGAAAATAATATAGTGCAACTGACTTTCGGGGTTGGTGTGTTGTGCGACAAACACACAGAGTGCAATGAGATTGAGAGTTTGTGGGGGGAGGCTAAGTTAATTTCATTGTACACAGGTTGTACATTGACAATAAAGGTATTGTTATTATAAGGGTCACAGCTAAGTGGTGGGAGAGCAAGATACTCAGGGTGAGAGACTGGGACCAAAACGGAAAAGGAAAACTCCCAGGTCAGCAGCTGTCAGGGACTGTACTGAGGAAGAGAACAGTATAGATTTAGAACAGTGGTTTGCAGAAGGTCACAGTTCAGAAGCTGCAGAGGGGAGAAGCTAGGAAATATTGGGAGGGGAGCAGGAGGAAGAAGCACCAGGGAAGAGACAGCTGACAAACTCAGTGTCCTTGGAAAGCATTCCTGACCCCCTTCCCAGGACCAGGCGTGCATTTAGAGTAGTAGAACAGAAAGCTCAGAGGCAGGAAGCACACATTAGTCGGTGCAGGGATGAAATAGACTAGGAGGGACTGAGGGAGTGGGAATTTACTCGGAGCAATGCCATTATCAAAGAAAGACAGCATTCTTACATCTCTCTCACTGTGAATATTGAATAAAAGACTTGGTAAGAACTCTTCTTGTTTATCTACTTCTCGGCTGCCACCATAGGAGGGATCGGATTCCCCAAAGCCTGGCAATGGCATAGAAAGCCCTGCCGGCGCGTTAGGCGGGCACATGCACTGTGCCATGGGGATGGGGCATGCACTGGAGTGACTGTGCCCCAGGCGCCCGGCAGGGACGCAGCTGGCACGCGTCAGTCCTGCGCTCCTTTCGGGGGCAGCACGAGGCTTGCAGGGTGCCTGAGCCGCCATATCGCTCGCAGCTGGAGCTCATCCAGGAGGGACATGGTGGCCCAGGCACCCTGCTGGCCGAGTGCCACCCACAGCAATCTGCCCCTTCTGCACCCCTATAGCTATGCCACTGTTCCAAGTGAGATATAAGGGTCCACCCTTTTTTGAGACAGAATCCTGCATTTTCTTTTCTTTCTCTCCCTGTACAATGTTGATGATGAGTCATTTTTTTCCATTATTGTATTATGGAAAAGCTTTAATAAAAATTTATCCCAAAAGAGGGGAGTGGTCTATTATTAAGTAGATTATATCTTATAATATGATATACACTCAAAAAAATTCCACATACTAATGAAATCAGTGCATTTAACAAATAATACCATGGATGGATGTAGGGACGCGGGTAGCACTGTGGGTTAAACCACAGAGCCTAGGACTTGATGATCAGAAGGTCAGCTGTTTGAATCCCCACGATGGGGTGAGCTCCTGTTGCCTGGTCCCTGCTCCTGCCAACCTAGCAGTTCGAAAGCACATCAAAGTGCAAATAGATAAATAGGTACCACTCCGGCGGGAAGGTAAACAGCGTTTCCATGCGCTGCTCTGGTTTGCCAGAAGCGGCTTAGTCATGCTGGCCACATGACCCGGAAGCTGTACGCCGGCTCCCTTGGGCAATAAAGCGAGATGAGCGCCGCAACCCCAGAGTCGGCCACGACTGGACCTAATGATCAGGGGTCCCTTTACCTTTACCTTCCATGGATGGAAAGAACCGCTCAATTTAAACAGCTCGTTGGTCTTTTAAGTGAATGGGACAAGGAGGTTGGCCTGTGCTACTCATTTCACAAACACAACAGAATTAAGTTGCATTACATTGAACAAACACACGTTCTAAGAATTAAATATTAAGCCACATTTACTGGGAAAAGATCCACTGTATATAACCCAAGAATTCAACAGATTTAAGCCATAAAGTGCCACCTTCTCACGCTGGTTTTAAGTGCCATTTCCTTCCTCTAGCGTCTCTAGGGAAGTATGGGTGCCTCTTGGGCTTTGTCAATAGCTGCTGCAGGTCTCGTTCCTGGGTCAGAGAGATTCAATGGCCATTGGTCAGGGATGCTTTAGTTGTGATTCCGGCATTGCAGGAGGCTGGGCTCCCCTTCCAACTCTACAATCCTATGATTCTTTTCTCTTTCCCCAAAGAGGGCAGACTGGAACCCCAGGTCATGACAAAAGCTAACACAAATGCACGTCCAGAGTTCAGGAAAGCCCCTGCTTCCGTTGAACGTGCCAGAGTTTGGAAAGAATCGATGGACTGCAGGGAAAGTGACTGAAGAGATGAAAGGAAACTACAGCAAACGTGAATATTTTATCAGTTGCGAGAGCAAATCCCTACACAGGTAAGCCTCTGATTCTCTCCACATACACCTGTTCACAGCTTTACAAAATAAAAGAGGCTGTGCAGAGGGACCAAGGGAATTAAAAAACAACAACAACAAAAATTTCAAATAGTCCAACATGTCTTCAGCATCCCAGCCTCTGATGAACAAGCACAACAAACCCCACTCTTTTCGTAAAGGGACTCATTAAAACTCTTCTCTAGTGTAGATTCCAGCACTGTTGTCTTGGGACTTGTCAATATGGTCAGGACTTCTAAAAATTCTTTTAAACCTCAAAAGCCAGTGTATTTTTAATTCTTGGTGCACATCTTGGTTCTTCTTCAAGCAGTCAGTACAGATGACCATGTGATGCAGAGCTCCCCATGGTTGCGATGGACTTCTGCAGCATTTTCACAAAGCACAATAATCCCTTTCTACTTTGCACTGTTTGGACAGCCTGTGTTCCATGGGTAGGCAAACTAAGGCCCGGGGGCTGGATCCGGCCCATTCGTCTTCTCAATCCGGCCCATGGACAGTCCGGAAATCAGCGTGTTTTTACATAAGTAGAATGTGTCCTTTTATTTAAAATGCATCTCTGGGTTATTTGGGGGGCATAGGGATTCGTTCATTACCCCCCAAAAAATATAGTCCAGCCCCCCACAAGGCCTGAGGGACAGGGAACCAGCCCCCTGCTGAAAAAGTTTGCTGACCCCTGCTCAGTCTGCTCCAAAATGAAGCATGTCTTCACACAGTACATAAACTATGGAACTCACTCCCACAGGAGTGTCAGGAGTTCAGCCTACACTTGAGTAGGACCCTGGTAGAGACACATGCCCGACTGGCATGTTTCCCCCCTCCTGGTCTTTCGTTCAGGAGCTTCAAAAGCTTTCTTCTGCCTGAACATCGCAGCGACCGATGCCAACTGACACCAGCACACTTAGGGATCCGCAGAGCCTTCTCAACTTGCATTACAGACCTCAGCAACTCAGCATTTTGGCTAATCTAGTTTATTTACATACAAACACACACAGAGCACTGCAACATGGCTCCCTCTCTCTCTAGCATCAGACAGCAAAGAGGGAAAAGAACAAAGGACAATAGTCCCACTTCACGGAACACAAACATCCTGTCTTCGTCACTTCCTACTCTGTGGAGTCAAAACATATACCGTCATGTGAAAGACAAGAATCCCATGACTGCAATCATGGAGCAGGAATTCTAACAGTCTTCACACAATACATAAACTATGGAACTCACTCCTACAGGGCAGTGCATAGCCACTGTGGTTAGCAGCCATCAATAGCCCTCTCCTTCCCCATGAATTTGTCCAATCCTCTAGCCATCTAGGTTGGTGGCCACACTGCCTCCTGTGGAAGGAAGTTCCATGGTTTAACTATGAACGGCCTGAGGCCTGACATCTGGGCTAAATGGTTTCATTCCTTCACAGGGAGACAATGTATGTATACACACACGTAGTCCATGAATTTTGTTTAATTTATCAGAAACTGTCAGCTCATCTTCTGCACGTCAATTAAATGCATCATTTCCACTGCAGATGCAGATGTTGTGCCTCACCACTCTCTTTTGGTATATAAAACTGTGTGAATTCAGGTACCCTTTTTATTGTGTCTTCTCCCCCGGATACAATTCCTTCCCGGGGAGTTTTCCATCTGCTTGTTGAAAGACTATGCAGCTTTACTGCAGATGAAAAAGGCCGGCTGGTGCCTAAAGGGAGCTGGGGGTTTGGTAGATGCTATTCTTCTTCCCGAGGCAGAAGGTCAGCAGTTCCGGTCTCCATGGATCCACACATTCATTGAATCATAAACAAGAAGAGAGCCAGAAAGACCTGTTCAGATTGCCCTCCCCCCGGGAAAGGAGTGCATCCCACCCCCCAGAAAATGCTCTGAGGCCTGACCCTCTCTGACTGTTCTGCATTCAAGCACTGAGACTTCCGAGATGACTCAATACACAGCACTCTTCTCAAACAGAACTTGCTGCTGCAGGGGCTTTCTTGCAAGATGCAAGGAGCCCAGGTTTAGAAAAGATCCTTTGAATTGGTACCCAAGGGTTTACAAGCCACAGAATCCTGCAAAGCATAAGCCATCCTTGTCTCTTTCTTTTCTTAGCCATCAGCAGACCTTCCCAAACACAGCCCAGTGTTCATTCAAAATAACCAAACCAAATTCCTCTGTATCTTCTGGGTAAGAGATGGGCAAGCTCTCTGTCCGATAGGATTCCCATAAGAAAGAAGGCCCTTCTCACCCCATCCCCATTTTTGCACCTTATTAAGGCTAGGAGAGAAGATGGTGAGATCTTTATGACCTGGACTCTTAGCCCTTATGGTCATGGATTGACAGGGAATCGATCCTTCAGACCTTTCATTGGATAAGTGTACAATATGTTCCTCTGTCCACAAACAGCTGAGCCCTACACTCACTCGCTATTCACATACTGGTTACAGTGAGCGTAAGGTCAACATACATAGAGATCAGCCTCACAAATCTTACACAGAGACATTTGCCCCTGCCTAGAGAAAGCCTGCACCTGTGTTCAGAGTAATGTGTGAACAAGCTTAGTCTTTCTTGTCCTTTGCTGACTTGCAGGGAGCAGAGGGGTCAGGTCCATGAGACCACTTCAGAGACTCAGTCCCCTGGGCCCTGCCCCACAGACAGAAAGTCTTTGCAGCATGCTGTGAGATATTTGCAATGCAGTCAAACTGACCATGCGCGTTTGCTAGATTGGCATATGATAGGAGCTGAAGTTCACAGAGTTTTCCTGTAAGTTTGCTAGAAGGAACTCTGAAAGAAGGAGAGTGTAGCCCTTCACCTAGCTGAGTATTTCCTCACCGCTCTATCACCTCATTCCAGCAATGTAAAACACATGCTAAGTTTGAGCTACAGCTCAGACTCCATCTTAAGATAGATTTAAGTATGTCTTTGTAAGTGGATGGCCATTTTAAGCCTGTCTGAACAAAGCTACTGTGCCTGTTACTCTTTGACAAGTATTCTGAGTGAGTAAATGTTATTTTTGCCTTTTAGGTAAAGGTAAAGGGACCCCTGACCATTAGATCCAGTTGTGGCCGACTCTGGGGTTGCGGCGCTCATCTCGCTTTATTGGCCGAGGGAGCCAGTGTACAGCTTCCGGGTCATGTGGCCAGCATGACTAAGCCGCTTCTGGCGAACCAGAGCAGTGCACGGAAATGCCGTTTACCTTCCCGCCACAGCAGTACCTATTTATCTACTTGCACTTTGATGTGCTTTCGAACTGCTAGGTTGGTAGGAGCAGGGACCGAGCAATGGGAGCTCACCTCGTCATGGGGATTCGAACCGCTGACCTTACGATCAGCAAGTCCTAGGCTCTGTGATTTAACCAACAGCGCCACCCACGTCCCTATTTTTACTTTTTACAAGACTGTTTATTGTGATTATTGTTTTAAGGGGGAGAAAAGGGAGACATACCAGGAGAGTCCAACCTGCCTTAAATCATCTTGGATTGCTTAAACTAAAAGGCTAAAACTAGCCTAGCAAAGCTTCACTTTATAAGCTGCAAAGGGGTGGCCTTCTGCTGAACCCACAAATATGAGGAAGGAAGGATACTATCTTATACATATAGCCTCTCCTAGCATTTATACGCATCTCTACACATACTAGGAAGCAAGGCACTCAGACCAGCTCCTGAATCTCAAGCCCTACAACTGTGTTTGAAAACTCCATCATCACCCAATTTTCCTGCCGAGGTTCTTCGACAGGAAAACTCTGGCATGCAATCCTTCCGAAGACTCTCTCTCGTCCCCAAATGCAAATCCTTGTCATTTCCAGCAGTGGCCCATCGATCTTCCTGAGCGGGGCACACTGCCAACCCATGCCTCACCTGCAAATCTGCCGGAGAAACTCAAAATGCAGAGAGTCCTTCGTTTTGCAAATGTGACAAAGCCATTAAAAAGCCATTAGAAATAGATAATGAAATTAAGAGGATAATCTCCTAATAGGAGCCAGGCTTTGCCTAGGGAGTCCCGGAAGGGCTCAGCGACGTGGTGGGCTAGCTGTGCTTCGACCAAAGACAAATCGAGTGTTTGCAGAGAGGGAAAACAAAGGAGGCGACATTGTTCTGCTTGGCAGGAAGGCATAATAGATTCTGTCTGCGGAGATGGATCTGCACTTGATGCTCTCAGATCACAACAGAAGGAAGCAAATGCCGACTATTACTTTGAATTTATTTAGGGCTCGCAGTGCATCAGACATTCGGCAGACATCATGGGGCCTGCTTCTGACTCAGAGAGACCGAGCTTCAGCAGCCCGCACCTGTGGGTGCTTGCAAAGGCACCAGGCAGCATGCCCTTGCATCAGTGGACGTTAACCAGCACCTTATTCCTAACAGGGACATTGGTTCTACTAAGGCTTAGAGAATTGTGAATCGATCCCCTTCTTCCCACACCTTGGAAAATTTCACTAGCGTTATGAAAAACTTTTTGAGAAGAGGGATGTGGCTTGGTGGTACAGCTCCTGCTTTGCATTTGGAAGGTCCAAAATTAAATTCCTGGCGTCTTCAGTGTTGGTGCTGACCTTTAAAGCCCTAAACGGCCTCGGTCCAGTATACCTGAAGGAGCGTCTCCACCCCCATCGTTCTGCCCGGACGCTGAGGTCCAGCGCCGAGGGCCTTCTGGCGGTTCCCTCGCTGCGAGAAGCCAAGTTACAGGGAAACAGGGAGAGGGCCTTCTTGGTGGTGGCACCCGCCCTGTGGAACGCCCTCCCACCAGATGTCCAAGAGAACAACAACTACAACTTTTAGAAGACATCTGGAGGCGGTCCTGTTAAGGGAAGCTTTTAAAGTTTAATAGGTTATTGTATTTTAATATTCTGTTGGAAGCTGTCCAGAGTGGCTGGGGAAACCCAGGCAGATGGGTGGGGTATAAATGATGAATTATTATTATTATTCAGTTAAGGGTGGAAGAGACTCCTGGCTGATATCCCAGAAAACTATTGTCAGTCACTATAGGCAACTGTCCAATGTTCCTCCTATTGGAGAAGGACCATAGAGATCCATAGAGGACCACAGAAGAGGAGAGTGTTAGGAAAACATTCTTTAAAGAAGCAAATACGGTTCCTTTAAGTTTAAGAAAGGTTTCCAGAAGTTTCTTCAATGTGTGGGACAGGCACTCCAAGCTTAACTGGTGGCAGCTGGAGATGCATTTAAAAGGAGGAAGATGAATTTGCAATTTGACGCAAGTAGAGAGCACACATTCGCTGTTCGTACACATGCTTACAGCTAGTTTGGATGCATGGTAAAGTGTGATGCTAATACTATGGGTTTGCAGTATCAGGACTGTTTATTAATAGACTGAAAGTATACTGAGCCGAAGAGAGGGAAAAGGACTGTAAATAGTTTGTAGAAAAGCTGAAAAGCTTGTATACTCAAATGCTTGCATAAAGTAATTCTTGACTGTTCATTCAAGTGTGCCTACAGTTCTTGTCGTCTGCTACGGAACCTCTGCTAGACACTTTGGGAAGCAGTTATCATCAGTAACCTCTAATAGAGAGGACTCTTAGGCTCAAATCCTGCTTTGGGTTTCCCACGGGCATCTGATTGGCCCCTGTGAAACATGATGGGCCATTGTCCCGATCCAGTAAAGGTAAAGGGATCCCTGACCATTAGGTCCAGTCATGACCGACTCTGGGGTTGCGGCACTCATCTCGCTTTATTGGCCGAGGGAGCCGGCGTACAGCTTCCGGGTCATGTGGCCAGCATGACTAAGCCGCTTCTGGCAAACCAGAGCAGCGCACGGAAATGCCATTTACCTTCCTGCCGGAGTGGTATCTATTTATTTACTTGCACTTTGACGTGGTTTCAAACTGCTAGGTTGGCAGGAGCAGGGACTGAGCAATGGGAGCTCACCTTGTTGCAGGGATTCAAACCGCCGACCTTCTGATCAGCAAGTCCTAGGCTCTGTGGTTCAACCCACAGCACCACCCACGTCCCACCCTGATCCAGTAGGTTCATCCTATTGCTTAGAAATCCCTGGCTTGACCCAGCAGTCCACCCCTTGAGTTCTGAAACGGACAGATGTTTTGGAAATCGTGTTCCAAGCCGGGTTGCTTGCAGAGGACACTTCTTCCCCTTTCCTTGACAACTGAAGGTTGTTGGCAGCAGTGCGCCAGACTCCTCTTCCGCCTCCCCTCCCCGTCATATCGTAGGTGCTTGCAGAGCTATAACGCCAAACCCGCCATAAACCTCCCAGCAACTGCACCGGTGGGCCTCGTAAACTTCCTCCTGATAAATCTGAGACAAAGGCGCAAAACCCGCTGCCTGATTCATTATTCATTGATGAGGCCTGCAAAGAGGTTGCGACAACTTCAATCAACGCGGCTGCCGGCTTAGACTTTGCTTGCCCAGCTCTCTCTCCACACACACACACCCCGAAACCTGCAGGACGTACAAGTGCTGCTATACGGATGTTTACTATCTCTGTCGCTCCTTTTGCCCTTTCGAAAAGCATTTCCTGGGGAGATTCAGAGCCACAACGTAAGCCCTCCTCAAGGTGAAGGAGCTGAGACAAGCCTGAAGAGCTGCTCTGTGAGTTCAGGACCACATGGCCTACTGAGAGAGCAGGATGGGAAAATGGCATTGGAGGGCAGTTATGGGTCTTCTCGCCATACAGTGTCTCATCTGGCAGGGTGGGGTTCCTCATGGTGAACTGGGAGTAAATAAGAGGTATGGTGAGCATTCCTATGGCCCTGGAAACCAGAGGAAATGGGAATTTCACCCCACTGTCCATGGTCTTTCCATTGCCAGGTGACAGGTGAGGTAAGGTGAAGAACAAATTGAGGAGGCTGTTCACTATTTGTTGGTGAACACCTTGCTACCCAGGCCTACAGGACTGCTCAAGGTGTCCCAACTATAAAATTGCAGAAATTGAGAGAGATATAGCCGCATCGGCAGCATATATCTTCTTTCTCATATCCAAAAATGCAAGAAGGGCTTTTACACTCACCAGAAGCTTGGCTCTGCCCTCACTGGTCCTGGAAGGATCCTTTTAAAAAGTCCCATATGCTCAGAGACTTTGCGCCTGTTCATTGGGGGAGATAGGAAACCCAGAGCACTTGTTCTTTAGATGTCCCTTTTATGAAGAGGCACGTAGTGAGACCATTGATCCCCTGCTGGTGAGGCTTAGGCAAAGATCCTAAGATGACCTGGATGATCGTCAGATTCTGTGTACAGTAGGCACAGACCACCCCCCAACCCAAACCAGTTCGTTAAGAAAATCCCCAAACTCGGTTCCATGAGTGACTCTGGGTCATCTCTCTGCGGTAGCCCATCTTAAAGTTTTAAGTGTCCATACGCTTATCACATTTATAAAGTTTACATTTATTGTTATACATTGTTTTAAATGTTTGTTTTCCTTCTCGGATTGTACCCCCAAGTGTGTTTTATAAGCTGGGCAGGGAGGGTCTCAGCCTGTGTACCAGATGGAGCTGATAAACAGCTGCCCTGGACACAGAATTGACCTGCGCCTCCATGGACAGCTGTGAGTTCAAAATGACTCCCAGGCTGTGCACCTGGTCCTTCAGGGGCACAGTTACCCCATTCAGGACCAGGGAGTCCTCCTGTCCCCCCAAAACAGTACTTCTGACTTGTCAGGATTCAATCTCAATCTGTTAGCTGCCATCCATCCTCCAGCCACCTCCAGACACTCACACAGGACCTTCACTGGTTCTGATTTAAAAGAGAACCAACTGAGCGAACACAACAGCCAACCAGTATTCTTCAGGGCGGCTTCCACCATCTTGTGGGCAGATGCTCAAGGACAGCTGAAATGGCACCTCAAGAGTAAAGCTCCAAATCTCCCCACCCCAAACCCTGGTCCTATCTCATCTTACAGCAGCAGTAAGCGACTCTGAAATGTCACTGAAAAGCACTGGGCTAGTGGTGGAAATTTCAGCAGGGGCCAGGAGAACATGCTTGCCTTGCACATTTCAAGCCTGAGACAGATGTAGCAAACACCTTCTTCCTTCCTCTTCCTCCTCCGAAAAAAAAAGAAGCACCTCTTCTTTATGCTCTCCAGGCACGTCGAGATTAATGGACTTGTTTGAGTGTAGGGTATAGTTACAGTTCTCACCAGAGGGGGGGGGGGTGGAGTGAACGTAAATATGCTGGTGCCAAACCATAAAAGCATTTTTATAGTGTCATAAACCAATATCACAAGGAAAACCTGGGCCGAGGAATGAGAGGGGGGGGGGTAACTTAGAAAGAATGTATAGAGGGAAGGGGGGGGGACACAAAGTATTTTTTTTTTTTTTAAGCCAACATAGGGCATAGCATCCATAATTTTGTATACTGAGTTCTATTTTCATACATTTTGGGCTCATTTTTTTCCTTGCAGAAACCAAGTAAGTCCATGAAAGAACAGGAATTTGTACTGCTGCTCTCCCCCCCACCCCACCCCCCGCTGCCGCCTTTGCTAAGAGGATCATATTCAGTGGGTGACCCAGAATTCTTGGCTTTGCTTTACTCTTCTTTTTAGCAGAGTCTGCAGTCCCAAACCTTCCACACTCTAACTTCAATCTCGCAGCTAATTTGCGCTTGATTGCTGGCTCCCAAACGCTGAACTAACTGCGCTGAGAAGCATTGTGCTCGAGCTGATGTTAAAAGTGCCATTTGTGATTTGATTTTTGATTTATTTATTTTTTAAGTCCCCAGGAAAAGGCATTGAAATCCCTCAAAGTATTGGGATGGTGAAAGGATGAAATATCGTGGGGGTTTTTGTTCGGTCCACAGTGTGAGGCAAAATGAGCTATCTTGCAGGTGCCAGAGTTGTGTGCAGATCAGAACGCACGTGTCTCCACAATTTGCAATCTGGTCTGGGTTCAAAACTGCATACAAAAGTGTGTGCTTTGGGGATGGTGCATATAAAATTCACATACAAAGGCACACAAAATGTGTATCCTAGGTTCAAGTGTGTACAAAAGTACTTAACATTTGGAAGTGAAATTGTATCTGATTTGAACAAACTCGGCCGAAAAACACATGTTTTGAGTTGATGCTGAGGGATGTGGAAGATATTGTCAGGCTTCAGGGAATCAGCTTCCTTCCCTGCCCCGCTTTGGCAGTAGATAAGCAGAACAAAGGAAAAGGAATCTTCTTACCAGTTGGAAACTTTAATGATCACAGTGAGAGAACAAAGAATCCATTTCCTAGGAATGAAGGTGCTCCCAATTAAGGGTTCCACCCACTTCCTCCCTAGTCATCCACATCACTACCACTTCTTGTAACCTGAGCTGGTGCCCTCTGTGCTTTCTGTTCTGCCACCTTATCAGCTCTTCTTGACCTTGGGCTAAGCAGATGAATGCTTTCTAGAGACTGTGAATCTGTTAACCCCCTCTCTCCCAGTACTTCTTCTCCTAGCTGTTCCCCATCCAGTATTCCCCAGCTTCTGCCTTCTGAACTATGCCCTTCTACAAACCACTGTTCCAAATCTATACTGTCCTCCTGCTCCTGGGAAGATTCAGGATCCTGATCAGGAGCAGGGGGAGGGGGAGGCTCCCACCATTCCTACTCAGTGCAGCCCTCCTTAGCACAGTCCCTGACAGATATGCAGAGATGCAGCGGTTCATCAAAACACACCAATCCAAATGTGTGGAGCTGTTGCAAGATAAATTAGATTGTTGGTTCACAACCTCCTCCTAAGGGTTGACTTCCAGACAGCTGTGCTCTTGTGGAGAAACTTTTGGGGGCCACCTGCCGGCGGTGGTTGGGGCCAGCAGCAAAAGCATGAGGAGGAATGGATGTGACGCTAACCTTTGCACAGGTGTACACAAACGCCTGTCTACATCCAGGCAAGCAAGAGAAATCAATGAGACATTGCAGCTGGGTTGGAAGGGGTGAGGGGTGTTGCCTGGGGAAGGTCATGGCCTAGGGAAGGTCCTGAGGGCCAAACAAAGTCATGGACAGCTGTGTTTGGCCTCCAGTCCTGAGATTCCCAACTCCTGCTTTAGAGAATGGCACATCAAGCCATCCATTACAAGCCTACTGTTTCTGTACTGCACTCTATGCAATGTGAGATAGTAGCCCTCTGGTAACTGTTGCTTTATTTCTGCAAACAATAAAAAGAGGAATGGAATTTGTGGCTATTCCTTGCTTTCCAGTTTGCTGACTAGTAAAAATTTAACCGAATTTATGGAGCGCTGTAAAGGAAAACTCTCAGAAGGCTCTCACATTCTGTCATCTTGTGCAATCCAGGAGAGCTGCCATTCAGGTGGCCCCAAAGGATGTTGTTGTTGTTTAGTCGTTTAGCCGTGTCCGGCTCTTCGTGACCCCATGGACCAGAGCACACCAGACACTCCTGTCTTCCACTGCCTCCTGCAGTTTGGTCACACTCATCCAAAAGCATAAATTCTTCGGCGATCAGCCTTCTTTATGGTCCAGCTCTCACTTCCATACAGCACTACTGGGAAAACCATAGCTTTAACTATTCAGACCTTTGTTGGCAAAGGGGCTTGAATAACTCAGAGAAGCTATGAGCTATGCTGTGCAGGGCCACCGAGGATGGACAGATCATAGTGGAGACTTCTGACCAAACGTGATCCACCTGGAGCAGGAACTGGCAAGCCACTCCAGTATCCCTGCCAAGAAAACTCCATGGACAAAGACAACAGGCCCAAAAGGATACATACCCCCAAGAAGGCAGATAGTTGGGTCAGCAGAGCATGAGACTCTTAAGCCTGGGGTTGTGGGTTCAAATCCCACATTGCAGGGGGTGAACTGGATGACCCTCAGGGTCCCTTACAACTCTACAGTTCTTTGATTCTAAGGGATTCCAAACAACTGACCCACCAGCACAGAGAGTTAATTCTGGGCAGATATGAAGATCAACTCATAACCATCTATAGATTTTACTGGTGCAGCTACTGTCTGTTTGCGTTTGTTTATTTTGAATTTTGTACCCCACCTCCAAGGCTTCTCGTCATGATACATAAAGCTATAAAAAGAAGTTACGGACTTTGTTTTTAAAAACACACACAAAGCAAAATAATTAAAAATAATCTTAGCACACATAGCCCATGAATCACAAAATATTGTGAATGTTAAAGGTCAAGCTGGAACTAATGGTTCTTTGCATGGTTATGGATGAGTCATAACCATCAACTAAAAAGATTTCTGCAACAAATGGGAGACATGGGAAAGGAGTTTTGACTCCTCTCTGAATCCACCTACTTACTCCCCTAAAGGTTCAAACCCTTCTGGGCAACCAGAGTTCACCCCAGTATTGTAGAGAAACTGATTACAAAGAGAATTTTTAATAGGGAGAAATGTTCTACGCTTAGGCAGAAATAATCAAATGTACAAATATAGGATGGACAGAAGCAATCTAAAGATCTCAATAGACCACAAGGTTAACATGAGTCAACAGTGTGGTGCAGCAGCAAAAAAAAAGAGTGAATGCTATTTTAGGCTGCATAAACATAAGTCGGGTGTCCCAATCAAGTGACGTGATATTCTGCCATTGTCAGACCACACCTGGAGTACTGTGTCCAGTTCTGGGCACGACAGTTGACAAACTGGAATGTATATAAACTGGAATGACCTGGAAACTGCAGTTAATTCAGAATGTGGCAGCTAGACTGGTGACTGGGAGTGATGGCTCCAACCTGGTGGAATGCTCTGTACCATGAGACCAGGGCCCTTCAGGATTTAACCTCCTTCCATCCGGCCTGTAAGACAGAGCTATTCCGCATGGCCTTTAATTTGAATTCAGCCTGATATTTTATTTCCCTTCCTTCCCTCCCTCTCCCCTTTTATGAAGATCACCCACTCTGAGACCCCACAGCTAATTCTCCCCTGGCCTCCTCGCTGGCCCAAGTAGGACTAACTCAGCCAGCTAGCCCTGGTGACTATCTAATGCTTATTAGATGGATCTCCCCCAAATTGATTTGAATTTTACTGTTATTCATGTTTTAATACTGTATGTTATGCTGCTTCTACAATTAAGTGTTTTAAATTTGTTGTTAGCCACCCTGAGCCCGGTTTTCTGAACCGGGAAGGGCGGGGTATAAATAAAAAAAAAATATTTATTTATTATTTACATCATAAGATCTTTAATCATCTTGGTTGCCCTCCTCTGCACACCTTCCAGCTTGTCAATATCCTTCTTAAACTGTGGTGCCCAGAAATGGACACAGTGTTCCAGATGGGATCTGAAGTTACAGGACAGATAACCCCGGCATGTGTGATTCCTTTTGTTCTCGTGATTTACTGATATTTAAAGATTAGAGCTCTGTTGTGCATGAATGTACAAAGGTATCTTGACCCAAGTTCAGGAAGCTCCATAGATTCTTGATATATGCCAACAACAACAGAAGACGCTCTCAAAGCCAACAGCATCATTGTCAGATTCTAATAAGTTGCCCAAGGGCATGTATTCAGATGGGCAAAAGGAAGAAATCCCTACTAAATTTAGAGTAATGGGGGGGGAGAGTCTGGGGAAAAAACCAAACCAAAAGCCGGACTGTGTGAAGAGAAGCTTGGTGAAACTTTACATTTCTGCAGAAGACGGCCAGAAAACAGAAGGGGTGGCAGATCCTGTACACACAGACCTAGACACAAAATGCTGCTCGATAAGCGATGACTTATTTATTTATTTATTTATTTATTTATTTATTTATTTATTTATTTATTTATTTATGGCTTCCCCAGCCACTCTGGGCGGCTTACAACAAAATATTAAAATACAGTAAAATACAGTAATGATTTTTCATATCAGTGTCATCAATGCTATGAAAATTATCTAGGAGGAAAGCACTGTAACTTAATTAACAAGCCAATCCCATGAGCCTATCTGCATCCACCAACTTTGCATTTCTACCTCTTTCACCACACTCCATTGCTAAACTCCTGGAAGAAGACTAACACTGGAATCCTATACATATCTAGTCAGAAGTCCTACTGAGTTCAGTGGGATTTGCTCCCAGGTAAGCAAATACAGGACTGCAGCCTCACTGAAATTCCCCCCAAAAGATAAAGGTAAAGGTACCCCTGACCGTTAGGGTCCAGTCACGGACAACTCTGGGGTTGCGCACTCTATAGGCCGAGGGAGCTGACGTTTTTCTGCAGACAGCTTCCAAGTCACATGACCAGCATGACTAAGCCGCTTCTGGTGAACCTCTACTCCACTAAAAGTTCCTGCTAAAAAGAGCAGCAGATGGACCAATCTACTAGGGGCTGGATTTACAGAGGCCCTTCCACTCAGCCACACCCAGGACGCATGTACAACTTTCCCAGCTTGTCCACCTACTTCAATTCCAGCAACCGGGAATCATCTGCTCTGCTGCCAAGCAGACAAGATGCTCTGTGGAGTACTGGCTGCCTTTCCCTCAACCCCATCTGCTGGGATGGCTTAGAGCCCATCCACCAGTCGCCATGGCCCCTTGCCAGGGGCCGCGGTGCCAAATAAACAGAAGCTATCGAAGGACTGAATCTGGCTCCATCTGCAAGGAGCTTCTTCACTGTAAGAAAGGCTTTCTCTCCCTCCCTTTCTCTCTTGTCCTTTTGCAGATGGTACAAGAGCACCAGCTGTGTCCTCGTCATAAATTTGAGCTTGTGGGATGGCAAGGAACAAGCAGGGCAGGTCCCAGGTGGAAGGAACAAGCTCCCGCCAGGGATTTGGTTGCTAAGAGTCTTGCAGCTTAGTTGGTGACACACTTTCCTTGGTGCTGACACTTTCGTAGGTACTCAGTACTAAAGCTACCCAGCCTGCTGTTGCCTGAGGACAACCAGTGGGGACTACCAAATGTGAAGTGGGACAGAGGGCTTAGGTCAGGGTTGGGGAGACCTATCTTCCCCACATTCCATGGGGCTACCTACCTGTGAAACACTTGGAACCAGGTAATCTGATTGTTGGCCTTGCTGATAATACATACATGCCATTTTCCCATTCACAGCAAGCAGCTGCGTAGAGTTTCTGCAGGGGCTTCCATCAGTCAATTATCAGTGGTTCCTTGCAATCTGCTTTCCCCTCATTTTGGTCCAGCTGTGTCTTCACCTGTGCCACACTTAGAATCACAGAACTGTAGGGTTGTGTGCAGTCCAGGATCGGTCTAGAATCTGAAAATTCTAGAATCTGCTAGGAGTCAGTCTGACAGGGCCAAGGCAGGACATGAGGCAGGAAACCAGGCAAGGACAGGTACAGGATCTCAGGCAGGATCTAGCATACAACAATGTTGCTCCTGCAACCTGGGGCATGGTCCGACAGCCTTTAATCTTTGTCGGGGTAACGGCCGGTCCTGATCCTCCGGCGACTCACCTCCCTGTTTTGCCCAGAGGCGAGCACTCCTCCTGCGAGTACTCAGGTCTCTCCTTCTCTCAGACCTGAGTCTCTGCAGCTCAGGAGATGTCAGTGGGTTACTAGACCCAGGGGCCGCCTCAGTGGAGCAGCTGTAAGCGATGGCCCAGCTGAAGGCAACGAGGTCATCCCCGCATCTGGAGCCAGGGCAGGCTCAGGCCACTGACTTAGCCCAGCTGGTGTTTGTTGCAGGGGAACCTGTGCAGACTGGGGATCTTCAGGACCAGGCCCCAGACTTGGTTCAGATGATGCCTGAAGCAAAGGATCCAGTGCAGACTGAGACCCCTCTGGTTCTGAGTCTGAGCCCGAGTCCCAGGCCATCACAGGTTGGAATGGAAGGGTCATCTAGTCCAACTTCCTGCAATGCAGGGATCTCAACCAAAGCATCCATGGCAGGTGACCAGCCAACATCTGCTTGAAAACCTTCAAGGGAGGAGAGCCCATTCCACCTTCCAAGGGAGTCTGTTCCACTGCTGAACGGCACTTATTCTCTGAAACTTCTTCCTGAAGTTTAGCTGGAATCTCCTTTCTTGTAATTTGACTCCCTTGGTTCGAGTCCGACCCTCCAGAGCAATTGAAAACACGCTTCTTCTCTTTCATGTGGCAGACCTTGAGGGTTTTTTTTTTTTTTTTTTTAAAAAAAGATGGCTATCACATCCCCTCTCAATCTCTTCTTTTCCAGGCTAAACATATGACTTGAATTCATATGTGTTGTCACTCCACCAGAACCGTCTGGTGGAACAAATAGGGACATCTAGTGGTTCTGTATAGGCTTGAGGATAAGCCGTTCCCCATGCCCTAGCTTAGGTTTTGTTTGATGTCCAGCTGAGGGTTCCCTCTGAAAGCATCCATTTCTTTCTGCCTTTGTGTAACGGGCAACCAGTTGAGTAACTGAGGAAGGTGTGAGGAGTGTGGCCTGGGAATGGCCATTATTTTGGGGGGTTCCTGAGGGCCTGATAGACCGGTGGGGTGCATTGGGGCCCAGGCATGAGGTTTACCACCTCTGCATTATGGGGGAATAGGGGAGAGAAGAGCACAGCATGGGGTACCATTGTACCATTGTCAGTCATCATCTCATGCCAAGCCTAACATTTATATCCACTCCTATAGGCCAGTCTTCAGCTTACTCTAAGGTGGGACTAGAATCTCTAGACCAGCCTCTCTCAACCTGTGGGTCCCCAGATATTGAACTACAACTCCCATCATCCCTAGCTAGCCAGACCAGAGCTCAGGGATGATGGGAGTTGTAGTCCAACAACATCTGGGGACCCACAGGTTGAGAACCGCTGCTCTAGACCAGTGTTTCCCAACCTTGGGTCTCCAGCTGTTTTTGGACTACAACTCCCATCATCCCTAGCTGGCAAGACTAGTGGTGAGGGATGATGGGAACTGTAGTCCAAAAACAGCTGGAGACCCAAGGTTGGGAAACACTGCTCTAGACTAATGTCACTTCTTCTATGTGTTAAAGAAGGAAGTGGACTGTAGGAAGTGGACTGTGACCAGACAGAGCCATATAAGAAGAGATCTTTAAGAGATGTTGATCTTTGACAATCTGATCTTATGTTCTTATCATTTTGCTAGGGAATTCAGTATGTGATTTTTTTTTAATAGGATGAATTGCATACAATTTTTCTCATTGTCAAAAAGAAGAAGTCATGTTTTGTTCCTTTGTTCAAATCAGAAATGATCTGCTCCATTAGTGGTTACTAAAGAATCTCCTCCAACCCACACATGGTCTGATTAAATGTTGAAAAATGCCAGTCAGTCATCCCTGTCTCTGAACAATCCAGAGCATAGCTGTCAATGTTTCTCCTTTTTAAAGGGAAATTCCCTTATTCCGAATAGGATTCCTCGCAAGAAAAGGGAAAAGTTGACAGCTATGATCCAGAGGCGAGGATGTAAGGGGATTGGGACCAATAGATGCCGGTGAGTCAACTACCCCACTGAAAACAGAAGCGCTCAGAGGTCTGCCATTTATGTAGAAAACAGAAGTCAAGAAGCCATCCCCTCACTCCCACATAGACCCACAAGAACATGGAAAAACCCATATGAAGAGCCTGCAGGATCAGGTTGATGGCCATCTAGGCCAGCATTCTGTTCCATCAGTGGTGGGGAAGTTCTAGCCCGAGGAGGAGAATTTATTATTTATACCCCACCCATCCGGTTGGGTTTCCCCAGCCACTCTGGGCAGCTTCCAACAAAATATTAAAAATACACTAACAGTTCCCATCCAACCTCCACTCAAAACCTCCCATGAAAAAGTCCACAACCTTCAGAGATAATTCATTCCATTGATCCACAGCTCTTGCTGTCACAAAGTTCTTCCTGATGCTTAGTCCAACTCTCCTTTTTTGTCATTTGAATCCATTGCTTCGGGCCCTACCCTCTGGAACAACAGAAAACAAGTTTTCTCCCCATGACAGCCCTTCAGGTAACTGAAGTTGGCTTTCATATCTCCTCTCAGTCTCCTCATTGCCAGACTAAGTATATCTGGGCTCCCTCAACTTACCTAATTAAAATATGCAATAACAATTCCATCAGAACATTAAAAGACCTGTAATTAAAATATTACATAAAATAAGGCAGTTAAAATGCATGACAATTAAAACTGTTGCAACAATAAGATCAGAAGTTCAAGTTCAGGGGAATGCCTTACGAAGCTGGTGTCCCTTCGGAAGCCAGCAGAATGCCAATACTGATGGGGATCCTAATATTTCAGCAGCAACGCTGACACAACTAGTGCAAAAGCCCACCTCCATGTCACCACAAACCAAAAATCCTCAGGTTGGGGCAAAAATGACCAGGTTGCATTTGCTGATCGTAATGTTCTTAATACTTTGGCCACCTTATGAGAAGAGAAGACTTCCTGGAAAAGACCCTGATGTTGGGAAAGATGGAGGGCACAAGGAGAAGGGGACGACAGAGGACGAGATGGTTGGACAGTGTTCTCAAAGCTACCAGCATGAGTTTGACCAAACTGCGGGAGGCAGTGGAAGACAGGAGTGCCTGGCGTGCTCTGGTCCATGGGGTCACGAAGAATCGGACACGATTAAATGACTAAACAACAACAACAACAATGTCCTTAACAAGGCAGCCGAGTTGGGGATGGTTTCTGGCAAGAAGGTGAGCTAGTTCTCTATCTGGTCCAAGTGCCAAAAAGGGGTTTCCCCATTCCTGGCCCAAACCATCCCCAACTAACAGTCGCCACTAATAATGTCACTCATTAAAAAAAACAGAGTGAGAAAGCAACAGCTTCAAAGATGGCTATGCTAGTACAAATATTTAGGATCAGGCTGCCACATGAAATTGTAAGAGAAAAGATAATCACTGTACTACCGTAGGAAGGCTATAATCAGTATAAGAAGTCTCACTCAGATGCCATCAAATCTGAGGGCGAATCTTGTGGCTTTATTGCATTCTTCACCGTAACAGTGTGTTCTTGCTCAAAGCCCAACAAATTGGCAGTTTTGCAAACCACAGTGGCCCAGGGTGTCATTACTATGCTGTTCCCATAAAAGGAGGAACAGAGTAAATTAAGATGATATAATTTTATTGACCTGGTTTGTTAGTGAAAACTGTACGCTCAAAGCATGTGTTTGAGTGTCAATGTTTTCTAGGTTGCAAAACAGAAACAATATGTTTCCTAGAGCTTTCCTTGTCCCCGGCCCCCATTTCTTTTTCACTTGTCCCCGCTTTTTCTTTTCTTTGTCTGAGTTCAGCTTGCACAAATGTCAACAACTCCATAGGTTAGTTATTTCTGGCATTTAAAGGAACCAGGACTACCACTATGAAGAGAAGGTCCAGTTTGGGTACAGAAACTGCTTTGGTTGCCCTGCATGATGACCTCTGTTGGGAGAGAGACAGGGGAAATATGTCCCTGTTTATTCTCAACCTCTCACAGCTTTCAATACCAGCAACCACAGTATCCTTCTGGAGCAGCTGTCTGAGCTGGGAGCAGGTGGCACTGCTTTGCAGTGGTTCCAGAACTACGTCGATGCTCGCTTGGGGAGTGCTTTTCAGCCCTGTGGAGCCTTCAATGTGGAGTTTTTAGGGTGAAATTTTACCCCCTATTTAACATCTACAGTGGTACCTGTTGACATTTACATTCCACCTTAATGAACAGGCATGTGGAACTGTTGCATGTCACATGTCTGTTTACATTCCAGCACAGTATGCTGGGAACTTCCGTTTGTGTATAGCTTTTGCTTTTGCTGTTCTCTCCGTGATGACATGAGAGAGAGATGGCATGTTTCTTTGTTCTGATTTATGATTAATAAACCTTTAGCTGTAGCATGACTTACGCCTCACGCCTACTTCTGTGTGCGCATTACACTCTGCTAATTGCGTGCCCTGAAGTTCGGGTCACTGATTTACATTGGAGCACGGGCCGATGGAAGGAGACGTCTGAGCTGGGGTTGCCAGCTGGCCTCTCTGCATGTCCATTCTTAAACCAAAGTGTTCTTAAACCAAGGCATGCTTTCCCATAGCAGCAGGGGACTCAATTTACAAATGGAACACACTCAACAGGAAGCGGAACATGTTCTGCTTCCAAGGCAAAGCTCACAAACCGAAACACCTCCTTCTGGGTTTGCAGAGTTCTTAATCCAAGTTGCTCATAAACTAAGCTGTTACTAAACCAAGGTACCACTGTACATGAAAGCACTGAGTGGCATCATTTGGAGTTTTGGAGCACGTTGTCAGCAATATGCTGATGACACACAACTCTGCTTCTTCTTTACATCTGCAGGTGAGGAAGTAGAAGTGCTGGACCAGTGTCTTGCCTCGGTAATGGACTGGATGAGAACCAACAAACTGAAGCTCAATCCAGATTGAGATTGAGGCACTGTGAACGGGTGGTTCCCTAGACCAGATGGCTAGGAGGCTGCCTGCTCTTGATGGAGTTACACTTCCTCTGAAGGAGCAGGTTCATAGCTTGGGGGTACTCCTGGATCCTCTGCTGTCGCTTGAAGCTCAGGTGGCCTCAGTGGCGCAGAGTGCCTTCCATCAGCTTCAGCTGGTGGCCCAGCTACACCCTTAACTGGACAAGGATAGCCTAATTTCTGTTGTCTATGTTCTGGCTGGATTACTGCAATGCATTATACGTAGGGCTGCCTACATACGGTTCATCTGGTGCAGAATTTGGCAACCAAGGTTGCTCACTGGGGCAATACAGTTTGAGCATCTCCCATTGATCCTGGTCCGACTGCATTGGCTGCCAATTAGCTTCTGGGCCCAATTCAAAGTGCTGATTTTGACCTATAAAGCCTTAAACAGCTCAGAACCACAATCATAGCTGTCAACTTTTCCCTTTTCTTGTGAGGAATCCTATTCGGAATAAGGGAATTTCCATTAAAAAAAAGGAAAACGTTGACAGCTATGACCACAATACCTCAGGGACTGCCTCTCTCCATATAAACCATCCAGGACTGTGTGTTCATCATCTGAGGCTCTTCTTTGTGGGCCTCCATCATGTGAAGTCCAGAGGGTGGCAACACAAAAACGGGCCTTTTCTGTAGTGGTTCCACATTTGTGGAATACTCTCCCAGGGAAGTTTGACTGGTGCCTTCATTATATATTTATTTTAGGTGCCAGGTGAAAACATTCCAGTTCAACCAGGCCTTTGGCTGATTAATATCCTACAGCCTTTTAAATGTGTCTGTTGTGGGGGGAGAGATACTGTTTTGTTGTTTTGGTTTAATTATTTGTCTGTGTTTTATCTTGTATTTCATTCTGTGAACCACCCTGAGATCTTTTGACGAAGGGCAGTATACAGTGGTACCTCGGGGGTTAAGAACTTAATTCCTTCTGGAGGTCCGTTCTTAAACTGAAACTGTTCTTAACCTGAAGCACCACTTTAGCTAATGGGGCCTCCTGCTGCCACCACACCGCCAGAGCACGATTTCTGTTCTCATCCTGAAGCAAAGTTCTTAACCCGAGGTACTATTTCTGGGTTAGCGGAGTCTGTAACCTGAAGTGTCTGTAACCTGAAGAGTCTGTGGTCCAAGGTACCACTGTATAAATTTAATAAATAATAATAACAACAACAATATTGGTCAGAACAAGCTACTGTTCACAGCATCCTTATGTAACGGGAAATTGTGGTTTGCTCAAACTAAAGAGGAAAGGAGAATGACTGGTTCCAAGTCTTGCAAAAGCTTGCTCACCACCCTATGGAGTTTAAACACATCTGGGTCCAGCAGGTTCACCTTGGACAAAGCTGAAAAACAACAAGAACGTGGCTACAAGTGTCTTCCCATTCGACACCTGTCAGTCAAAGCTGTGTGTGCATGTGTGGGTGGGCGGGCGTCTGTGACGATTGTCAGACTTCCCAAAGTTTGCTCCCCATCTCTTTCCCCTCCTTTGCACTTCAGGAAGACCAAATAACTTCAGACAAACAAAGCATATAAACAGGCAGGAACAGCCGTCATAATGATGGGAGTAGATGGTGAGTCATACAATAAAGACAATGTAGCATTAAGGGAGCGTGATTCATTGAATTTAGAGAGGACTAGAGAAAGGTGGATTAAGTCAGCAGTTCCCAAAGTGAGTGGTAACTCCCACTGGGGGTGGGGCAGAGTGATTACCTTGGGGGAGGGGATTGATAAGAGGCAAGGGGCAGTAGTGGGGACTTTGAAAAGCTGAAATCAAGTCCATCCTTTTTGCTGAATTAAACTAAATAGTTTTAAGCGGATTGTGAATAAATGTGCAATTAACTGTTACCATTTTGAATTGTATAACAACAACAATTTATTATTTATACCCCGCCCATCTGGCTGGGTTTCCCCAGCCACTCTGGGTGAAATACAATGATTCACCAAATATTAAAAGCTTCCCTAAACAGGGCTGCCTTCAGATGTCTTCTAAAAGTCAGATAGTAATTTATTTCTTTGACATCTGATGGGAGGGCGTTCCACAGGGCAGGCGCCACTACCGAGAAGGCCCTCAGCCTGGTTCCCTGTAACTTCACTTCTCACAGTGAGGGAACCGACAGAAGGCCCTCGGAGCTGGATCTCAGTGTCCGGGCAGAACAATCGGGTTGGAGATGCTCCTTCAGGTATACTGGACCGAGGCCGTTTAGGGCTTTAAAGGTCAGCACCAACACTTTGGATTGTGCCTGGAAACGTACTGTATTGCATTATTATCTTCCTTAGTGGGACATGCAAACTGCTATTAGGAATAATGTTCTTAATAGGGTAGGGGGCAGTGGGGATGAGTTCATGGAACCAAGGTGGCTGTGATTCAAAAAAGTTTGGAAACTACCAGATTATCCCAAAGCCAGTATATTTAAACAAATAAATATATTGTGGTCAACGGGACAATTAATGAAACAGCCCAATTGCAAAATCAATATACCAATACTGAACTTTCAACTTAATAAATAGGACACTCAGGTCTCACTGAGGTGTCTAAGAAGCAGAGGCTTGCAAGACTTGAAAAGGGCCAAAGTTCAGTGGGAGAACATCTGTCTGTCGTGCAGGAAGTCTCATGTTCAAACTCTGGTATCTCCCGGTAAGCTTGAATATGTCCCCTGCTGAAACCCAGGACAGCCACTGCCTGTCAGTGCATACAATGCTGTGCTAGATGGGCCAAGTGTTTGTCTCTGTGGCGCTAGGGACGTGGGTGGCATTGTGGGTTAAACCACAGAGCCTAGGACTTGCCAATCAGAAGGTCGGTGGTTCGAATCCCCGCGATGGGGTGAGCTCCCGTTGCTCGGTCCCTGCTCCTGCCAACCTAGCAGTTCAAAAACACGTCAAAGTACAAGTAGATAAATAGGTACCATTCCGGCGGGAAGGTAAATTGCGTTTCCGTACGCTGCTCTGGTTTGCCAGAAGCAGCTTAGTCATGCTGGCCACACGCCGGCTCCCTTGGCCAATAAAGCGAGATGAGCGCTGCAACCCCAGAGTCGGCCATGACTGGACCTAATGGTCAGGGGTCCCTTTACCTTTAAGGCAGTTCAGGATTCTTCCTTACTGATAATTCAATTGTTTTAACTTTTTCTGCGAACCACTTTCAGGGTTTTCTCTTTTTACGATCAAGCGGTGTACCTTTAATGACATAAATAGAGGTGTATTTTACCCAGAAAATACTCAGAAGCCAGATTCTGAGCAGGTATTCCTGATCCAGGCACCTCTTGGTCCTGCGCTGCAAATATTCTCTGCGAAAAAATTCATTATTTGGAAGATGCGCGTGCCTATCAAAAGAGGCACGACGTATCGTGCACATGTTTGATCATTGCCGGAATATGGGGGGGGGGGGGGACACATTTGGGGAAGAGGCCCTTATCCCACACTGCAGTGTGGGATTTCTAAATTAGTCATCTCGTCTACGGAGATGGCTTTAAAAGGCAGAAGACTGTTTTCTAAATTAGCTCCTGTTACTTAACGGACTGACATTTTCCATCACTGGCAGTGACGACTTGGGAAACTTCCCAGTGTGGGCATATGCCGCTTCAATCTGACGTGCTGGGAAATCTGGGGGAGCCACAGACGGCTCGGTGACGAGACCGGAAATGAAAGCCAAGAGAGATGATGGCAAGCTCAGGTGATCAGCTGTGTTGTCACCCGATGAGTGTCAATCGCTTGTGTTTTGCTGCAGTGCAATGACTCCTGGAAGGACTGTGGAGCAAGGCAGGCATTAACCGTCTCCCCCACACGCCACGCTTCATGCCAGCCCCAGAGATATATTGTTTACCTCCCAGTTTGCCACCCAGCCTTGAAACCCCAAAGTCATTCCTTTACTCACTCCCTTTGCCTCTGTTTTCATATTAAAGAAGCTGCCAGTTCCTTCCATGTCTTCCTGAGAGTTGATATGACAGCCATCTTCAAATACTTGACAGGCTGTCACATGGAAGAGGGAGCAAGCTTGTTTCCTGTGACTCCAGAGGGTTGGCCCCGAACCAACGGATTCAAATTACAAGGAAGGAGATTCCGAACTGAACATGAGGAAGAACTTTCTGCAGTGAAAGCTGTTTGACAGCAGAGCAGACTCCTTCAGAAGGTGATGGACTCTCCTTCATTGGAGAGTCTTTCAAGAGAAGTTGGGTGGCCATCTGTCAAGGATTCTTTAGCTGTGATGAGTGCATTGTGGGGGGTTGAAATAGATGCCCCCTGGGGTCCCTCCCAGCTCTACAAATCTATGTTTCTATGAGTCCACATGTTCTTCAGCCTTCAGTGCCCAGATGTTGCCACACAGCATCTCCTGTCACCTGTGACCACTGGATCTGTTGTCTGGGCATGAAGGAAGTCAGAGTCTAGTACAGGCATAGGCAAACTCAGCCCTCCAGATGTTTTGGGACTACAACTCCCATCATCCCTGACCACTGGTCCCATTAGCTAGGGAAGATAGGAGTTGTAGTTCCAAAAACATCTGGCGGGCCGAGCTTGCCTATGCCTGGTGTAACAGAATCCCAAGACACTGTTTTGAAGAACAATGCTTAAGACTGCATTCACATAGTATTTATTCCATTTCCCCGGTGTTTCCTTGTTAATTTCCACATATTTTAACTTTCATATAACATAAAAGCCACTTTTGGAAAACTAACGGAATTTAGTGAATGCTTAATGCTTATTTTAGGGACGTAGGTGGCGCTGTGGGTAAAACCTCAGTGCCTAGGACTTGCTGATCGTAAGGTCGGTGGTTCGAATCCCTGCAGCGGGGTGAGCTCCCGTCGTTCGGTCCCAGCTCCTGCCCACCTAGCAGTTCGAAAGCACCCCTAAGTGCAAGTAGATAAATAGGTACCGCTTTATAGCGGGAAGGTAAACGGTGTTTCCGTGTGCGGCACTGGTGCTGGCTCGCCAGCTGCAGCTTCGTCACCCTGGCCACGTGGCCCGGAAGTGTCTTCAGACGGCGCCGGCTCCCAGCCTCTTGAGCAAGATGAGCACGCAACCCTAGAGTCTGTCAAGACTGGCCCGTACGGGCAGGGGTACCTAATGCTTATTTGCAGCTCCCTTAAAGTGATGGAATTCAGGGCAGTATATTGCCATAGACTTCTTTCCTACTATCTCCGTAGAAATCATAGAATTGTAGAGTTGGAAGCATTCCTGAGGATCATCTCATCCAACCCCCCGCAGTGCAGGACAATGCAGCTGTCCCATGCGGGAATCAAACTTGCAACCTTGGAATTCTCAGCACCATGCTCTAACCAGCTGAGCTATCCACTATCATGGGGAAACGGAAGCAAGCATGTGTGAAACAGGTGGAGGACAGAGGCATGCTGCAATAATGTTTTTTCCTGTGTCACACAATGTTTGCTGGCGTGAAAAAACATGCCAGTATATTGCTCAAAAAGCCACAGTTCCATAACACAACAGGTACCGCAGTGTGAAAGGAATGGTAGCAAATGGGGAACAAGTACTAGCATTATATTTGGGGAAGCTAACACAATATTCCTAAAGGTCAGGGTGGTGCTGTGGTCTAAACTACTGAGCCCCTTGGGCTTGCCGATCAGAAGGTCAGCAGTTCGGATCCCCGTGAAGGGGTGAGCTCCTGTTGCTCTGTCCCGGCTCCTGCCAACCTAGTAGTTCGAAAGCACACCAGTGCAAGTAGATAAATAGGTACCACTGTGGTGGGAAGGTAAACAGCGTTTCCGTGCGCTCCAGTTTCTGTCATGGTGTTCCATTGTGCCAAAAGCAATTAAGTAATGCTGGCCACATGACCTGGGAAGCTGTCTGTGGACAAACGCCAGCTCCCTTGGCCTGAAAGCAAGATGAGCGCAGCAACCTCATAGTTGAATTCGACTGGACTTAACCATCCAGGGGTCCTTTACCATTTACTCTCTGGAAAACCCTATTTGGGGGTGTTGTTCCTGGGCGGTAGTATCAGACTCCTCCTGACGACCCATTTATTTAAACATGCTTTGCCTGCATCAACTGATTCATCACGCTGCTGTGTTTTATTATTATTACTTATTGATATTTTACTGGATGTTTTATTGATAAAATCCTCTGTTTTTGTCGATGCAGTTCTTTGCAATTTTTGTTATAAACCTGCATATAGAATTTCCCTTTCCTTTTTTAAAAACGATCTTACTGTACGTTATGTAAGCCACTTAGGGGTTTTGCATACGGAGCAGAATAATAACAATGATAAAATAATAATAATAATAATAATAATAATAATAATAATAATAATATACCTAAAGGTTGGTATCCTTGTCTCGAAGGCCCGCCAAAGGGGCTCCTGTTTCCAACGCCACTTCCATCAATGGAACCGTAAGACATTTTTTTTATCAGACAGCTCTGGAGTCGAGCTTTAAAGCTGCACAAAAGAGATACACAAAATTTATTTTAAAAAAAACCACACACACAGAGAGAGAGAGTGAAATCACATAGGAACACAGGAGTCAGATGCTTGGTAAGTCTAGCTTAGTGTTGCAGAGGCTCTACAAGGTCTCTGTGGAGGTTTAAGGCAGAGAGAAGGAAGCTCAGTTCGAGAATACCAGAGTGAAGAGGTGAGGTATAGGAGGTCTTTAAAATAGAGAAAGCTGAGGAGGATCTAATGGGAGCGTAGGGGGAGGTAGCATAAGATTCCCAAGAATAAACATAGCTCCATGAATGCAGAAGGTCCCAGGTTTTCCCTCCTCAGCATCTTTAGGTAGTTTTGGGAATGTCCCTTGTCTGAAATCCTGGATAGGCTGTGCCAGTAAGTAGACAAAGCTGAACTACATGGGCCAATGGCCTGACTCTGTTTAACGCAGGTTACTGTGGGTTATGTCTATGAATTGGTGCTGGAGGAGACTCTTGAGAGTCCCATGGACTGCAAGAAGATCAAACCTCTCCATTCTGAAGGAAATCAGCCCTGAATGCTCACTGGAAGGACAGATCCTGAAGCTAAGGCTCCAATACTTTGGCCACCTCATGAGAAGAGAAGACTCCCTGGAAAAGAGCCTGATGTTTTGGAAAGATAGAGGGCACAAGGAGAAGGGGACGACAGAGGATGAGATGGTTGGATAGTGTTCTCAAAGCTACCAGCATGAGTTTGACCAAACTGCGGGAGGCAGTGGAAGACAGGAGTGCTCTGGTCCATGGGGTCACGAAGAGGCGGACACGACTAAACAACAACATGTCTATGAATAGTGGGGTGATCTATTTTGAATATAAAATGGGCATTTCAATAGGAAGGATAATTCTCTCTCTCTTTCTCTCTCCAAACCTTGACCACTGTGCTAAATCTTTGGCAATTATCTGTCAATCATTCATTAAACCAGAACTCAAACATGTCAATGCACTGTCTGCCAAATCAATTCCTAGCAATTTGGGTCAGTTATGAGATCTCTCTCTCCCCCCCCCCCTCTCTCTCTCTCCATCATCCAGGGCCCATCACTTAGCAATGAGCTGCCTTCCCTCGCTGTGCATTCCAAATTTATGAGCAACTGCTTTTGTTAGCCTATCCTTTGAGAGAATGTCAACGGCCAGAACACAGCCCTGGAATAATTGCACAAACCCCCATACTCCCATCGAGTTATACACTGCGCATGTCAGAGGTCAATCGCAAGATCTGTAAGGAAGGATTACTCCCCCCCCCACACACACACACCCCAATTCTTTTTTTTTTCATAAAAGGGACTCTGGCTTTAAACTCATTCATGCCCTTTCCCCTCAGATGTTTTGTGAAGCATGCTACATTCTCCACGTCCTTCAAGAAAGGTGCCAGGAGGAGTTTTAAGAAGTGGTATGTCAAAAGTCTCTCGAATTACTCGCTGCAAATGACTGCTGAGCCGAGCTGCTAGAAATGGAGTCTCGGGCTAAGCTGGCTATGACAATAATTCAGACGTATTTCCAAACCACAGTTTGCTGGTCAGAATCCCCACCGTGGAGTCATGTGGTTCATCATTCCCTTGCATGTGTAGGCTCTGTCCTCCCTGCTTATCACTTGCCATATTTTGCTATGATGTACAAATCAGCAGCATCCTTAAAATCATTTATATGTATAGATCTTATCTATCAACTATCTATCTATCTATCTATCTATCTATCTATCTATCTATCTATCTATGTATCATCTATCTATCTATCTATCTATCATCTATCATCTATCCAATATCATAACTTGCCAGCCAAAAAGGACTTTAAGCACTGTTCAATAACACAGGATGCCCACCTAAGCTCCACAAGATAATAATAATAATAATAATAATAATAATAATAATAATAATAATAATAATTTATTATTTATACCCTGCCCATCTGGCTGGGCCTCCCCAGCCACTCTGGGTGGCTTCCATAGAAACCAAAAAATACAGTAAAATATCACACGTTAAAAACTTCCCTGAACAGGGCTGCCTTAAGATGTCTTCTGAATGTCAGGTAGTTGTTTATCACTTTGACATCTGCTGGAAGGGCGTTCCACAGGGCGGACGCCACTACCGAGAAGGCCCTCTGCCTGGTTCCCTGTAGCTTTGCTTCTCGCAATGAGGGAACCGCCAGAAGGCCCTCGGCGCTGGACCTCAGCGTCCGGGCAGAACAATGGGGGTGGAGACGCTCCTTCAGGTATACTGGACCGAGGCCGTTTAGGGAACACGAGAACATGTGGAAGGACACTGTCCAGGATGATGGCTCATCCTCTGACACCTTCCTTATAAAAAGCAGTGTGAAACAAGACTGTATGCTTGCCCAAAACCTTTTTGGCATATACTTCTCCCTGTTGTTGTTCTATGCCTACATTGGGAAGATTTGGGGCACCACATGGCAGGACAGAGTCTCAAACAAAGACACGTCCTTCCAAGCAGACATTCTCAGCACGTTTGCACTCCCGTCTCAGCAATGTCTACGCTGACTTGGTCATGTCCACAGAATGGAAAATGGTAGAATCCACAAAGACATGTTTTACTGGGAGCTGACTTCAGGCAACAGGCCCACCGGCAGACCAACTCTGTGCTGCAAAGAGGTCTGCAACAAGACACAAAGGCTGGAAACATCAACCCTGCTGTGCGAGAATCCCTTGCATATGACCACAGAGCCTGGAGACAATCAGTCAGGTTGTGTATCCACAGGAGTGACCAGAGAAGGAATGTCCGATGGGAGGAGTGCAGAGAAAAAGAAATGCCATGGTGCACATGCAGCAGCAAAACTAGATGCCTTCATCTGCCCCAGCTGCAACAAAACATGCTTCTTCTGTATTGGCCTCTACAACCACAGTAGACAATGGTTTCACTTCACCCCTGAAGGTACTCTTACATTGTCTCCTGAGTCAGATGGAAGCCAACAACATTCCAATATGAACTGTGTCTGAATTTAGCCGGTGTGGACTTTAATACTATGGGGTTTCTTTATTAGGACTCCCACCACCACAATGCTGACAACTAATAATCTTCTGGTCCCAGGCACATTAAACAATGAAAGCATACTCCCTGATCTTTCTAGGCAGTTCCATAAAAGAGGACAACCCAGGAAGCAAGAAAAGTAGTTTCCCCAGAACTGATAGATGTTAAGGGTAATGTCATTTGAGCGGTTAATGTGCATAAAAAGTGGGCCCCGTGAACATTCAACGCGCTACATGGGTAATGTGCACATAATCCATCTACGAAGATGGAATTGTGTGCTTTTACCAGTCAATATATACAGTCCCCAACAGGCATAGGGGAATGTGCATTTCTCAACTGCACATTAACTGCCCGGCTTACATTACCTCTCACACACATGCATACATACATAAAATATGATCTGATATTTATCTGTATCAGTAGAGATTGCCTGCAAAGGATGCGCTCTACGAATGAACACCAGCTTTTCTCAACTGATTACAGCTTCCACAAAGCACATATATAGGGGTTAATAGCCAGAGTCATTGCCTTCAGGGCCTCAAAACACAGGCAAAGTAAATAGAATTCTGCACAGTTCTCTGTAACAGGAGAATAGCAGCACACACACAGAGAGAGAGAGAGAGAGAGAGAGAGAGAGATTTGAGGCAGTAAATAAACTCATTATGTTGTCCAAATGCCCTCAGCGTATTTTGCCTCTAGGAGAGGCTTTCCTGCTTCACCAAATCAGACCACAGCCTATGCAAAAAAAAAAAAAAAAATCCTTGTCAAAATGCCTCAAGGACACTGCAAATGTGAAGGGCATGCCCTCAGGCATACAAGATACCTTATCCTCAGCAGGGCAATCTTGGTCCTTTCTCATCGCTCCCCAAGACTTGTAGCATCCGATGTTTATTCCTGCTTTAATGTGAAACTGTTGCTCACAGCTCTACCCAAGCACCAACTTCAACAGGTTTAGGGTTGTTGCGTTTTTTGTTTTGTTTCGTTTTTAAAAAAGCAAAAGCTTTCCAGAGTGCCCCAAGAACTAACATGGTCTAAAACTGTTCACAAAAAAGGAACAGGATGCAAGACAAAATCCGGAAGCCTAGAGAGGACCTGCTACAGCCATCTAGTTGGCTGTTATTATTATTGTAGGAGCGGAACACTTGACAGTTACCTACCTTTCAGGCTACAAAGTGCTTCCTCCAAATTATTTTTTTTGAACCATCAAAATGGATATCTTAAGAACTGAACTGTGACCAGGAAAACAACCAGCTCTATTCCCAATTCTAAGGGGAAACAGAGGAGGGAAGGAAAGTTCAAGGAGAAAAAAAAGAAGTCATCAGAAATAAGGTAAAGGTAAAGGGACCCCTGACCATTAGGTCCAGTCGTGGCAGACTCTGGGGTTGCGGCGCTCATCTCACTTTATTGGCCGAGGGAGCCAGCGTACAACTTCTGGGTCATGTGGCCAGCATGACTAAGCCGCTTCTGCTGAACCAGAGAAGCGCATGGAAACGCCGTTTACCTTCCTGCCACAGTGGTACCTATTTATCTACTTGCGCTTTGACGTGCTTTCGAACTGCTAGGTTGACAGGAGCTGGGACCGAGCAATGGGAGATCACCCCGTCATGGGGATTCGAACCGCCGACCTTCTGATCAGCAAGTCCTAGGCTCTGTGGTTTAACCCACAGCGCCACCCGCGTCCCACCATCAGAAGTAGCGGATATCAAACCGAGGGCTTCATGGTACCACACTGTCCATGGTGCTGATCGGAGCCAATCTTGCCCAAGCCATTTCATTAAGTCTGCTCTCTCTTTTTGTGGGGTCTGGTGTTACAGTGAAATATGTGATTTCAGGGATCCTGTAGTTCTTCTCTCTCTGAATGAACAGTTCCCCCCAGGGAAAAGTACCAGCTTTCACTATAAACTAAGCATGCCTCAACATCTCTTGTTAAAGCACTTGCCAAGAGCTGCCAGCTTAAAGGAGGCAAACATTATCAGCACTTTTTTGTGGCCCTTGAAAGATGATGTGATTGTGCAGGGGGACCTTAGGAAATCAATAAATTTCAGGCAAAGACATTTATCTCATAAAATTCATACGGCACTTGATCGTTGTTGCTGTTTGTTTGTTTTTTAAACGAATAATTAAGTGGCAGAGCTTTTCATGGGCTGTATTCACTGAGGATACAGATATGGGTGCTAGCAAGCAGCTGTTGTGTGTCTGAATATTCCGCTTGGGAATATAAAAAAAAGTTTAGAAATCTATCCCAAAAGGCATGTCAGGAGAGATGCTTGGATGAACCATTTTTACTGACATGCTAGCAATGGTGAATGGTAATGTTTTCCCTGCACCATACCGCTAAAGGCTGCAAGTAGAATGATACATATTTTGAGTTTTCTCCCATAAAACAATTCCTTGCACAAAGAAAATTAGCATGTCAGAAAAACATGGGTTTTGTTTTTGGGTTGTTTTTTCGTTTTTCAGATTGCTAGCTATAATGTTGTTATTCTACAGGCAGTGGTGAGGAGTTTGGAGGAAGAAGTATTCACACATAGACACGCCCTACCCTAAAAAAACCTAGCTGCAGTTTGAAGTAGCAGAATCCAGGAATCATGTGATTCTGATACTGGTTTAAATTACTGCCAACCTGAGCTCCTTGGTAGCTGCATCTTGGCAAAAGATAGGACAACTATTCCCCATCTCCTCGCTTGTAAAGAGAGAAAAACGCAATTTGCTTTCCAAATGTCTTAATAATTACTAAACCAATGCTTGGCTTAATCTATTGAGTTCCTCTGAGCATGCCTTTCTCCTTCCTCTTTTTAAAAAACAATAATGAAGTCTGTAGTTTATTGATACCTATTTACCGTAGTGACATTTTGCCCCTTTCTTTCATTTTCCTCCTTGAACCCTACACGCAGAACAGTCTTAATCTACCAACACACTAAGCAAACACAGAACCGTTGCATATTTCAGTGAACAGCAAAATTAAAACCCTAGTCATTTCAAGAATTCTGGCATCACCCACCTCACCGCTGCTGGTGAATTATGAATACAGATAACTGCCTGGTGACAGAAATAGCTGTCACTGTCATTTCAGGGAGGTAAAGTGGTTAGAGTGTTGGGAACAGGAATGCCAAGATCCGGGTTCAAATTCCCACTAGGCCATGAAGGACACTGGGTGACCTTGGGCCAATTGCTTGCTTTCAGACTAACTTATCTTGCAAGGTTGTTGTGAAGATGAAATGAGGGGAAAGGTTTAAATTTAATAACTTTCCACCCGGGTCAGCGCAAGGGAAGAGAATTATTTTGGACAATGATGAATGATAGCACTTTTAAAGCATATTGGGTAGCAACCAACTGGTCTAAAGCTTTCACAGATCAAGCAGGAATGCCTGCACTATTTTTACTCTCGATTCCTCCCCTCAATAAAATTAGCTCCAAAGAGCAGAAGACCCTTCAGAACTGGGTGGAAAGTGGTGTTAACATTAAAAAAGGTAAAGGACCCCTGACAGTTAAGTCCAGTTGTGAAAGACTCTGGGGTTGCGGCGCTCATCTCTCTTTACTGGCCGAGGGAGCCGGCGTTTGTCCACAGACAGTTTTTCCAGGTCATGTGGGCAGCATGACAAAGCCGCTTCTGGCGAAACCAGAGCAGCACACGGAAATGCCATTTACCTTCCCGCCGGAGCGGTACCTATTTATCTACTTGCACTTTGACATGCTTTTGAACTGCTGGGTTGGCAGGAGATGGGACCAATCAACAAGAGCTCACCCCACTGTGGGGATTCGAACCACCGATCAGCAAGCCCTAGGCTCAGTGGTTTAGACCACAGTGCCACCCGCATCCCACAGCACCACACGGTGTTATAATTGGGAGACAGCTACTGTCTTCATGTCCTAGCTGTGGCCTTAGCAGAGGCACCTGCAAGGCCACTGGGGAAAGAAAGATGTTGAGGACTTGGTAAACCCTTGGTCTGATCAACAGAACTCAGAGGTTCTTAAAGATTTCAAAAGATGTAGACAGTGAATCAGTGGCTGCATTTGGACAACTGGATTCGGTTAATAAGCTAAGAGGAGAATTATCTGAGCCCCTTTTTCCTCATTCCCATCTCAGAATTCTGCAATTATACCAGGAAGTTTTCAATTAAACCCTAATATTTTCACCTTTCTGTAAACCACTTCAAGTTTTGTTGTTTTGTTTTGTTGTTGTTGTTTTTCCAATCAAACAGCGTATACATTTTATTAAATAAGTAAATAATTGGCTCTTCCTTGGAAAACCAGTCACAGATATGTCAAAGTTATTATGCCTCATCAGTGGGGCTCTTCATCAGTAACAATGCTTGCAATTACAGACAAGCATGTTAGGATCTTAAACCAGCTTCAATTTACGTTTTAAGAACCTAGCTTCTTCCGAACCTGGTAACTATAGTTTTCTGATTTGAAGATAATGAGAAACTGTGGTTAGTTGAAGACTTCGTTTATTAAGTGGAATAATGGAAGCCAATTTGTGCATAACAAATTGCATATAACTATCCAAACCAACTCACTGGCAAATATGACCCTTGTTTCTGTGTTTGTGAGTGTGTGTAATTGTCCTGGAACAACCAGCTTTCCCCACATGACAACTGCTTTCAAATGGTGGATCATGCCTGCTGGGGTTTGTTTGCCTCCTAAATATTGCCTTACACTAAAAACGGAAAGCTTTAAATGAAAAATGCATTGTTTTATTCACTCCACACAAAATAAATGAACAATAGTAGGCAGAAAAGAAAAGGAAAATTGGGATAATTTCAAGAAGAGGGAGAAGACCCATCACATATAATACAAAACGTTTTATTGTAGCGATTGCCCATCTTACCGTAAAGAAAAGAAATTATCAGAAGTTATCCAAATCCAACCCATGGAAAAAAAATTGGGGGGGGGGGAGAGAAACTGACAGCTACAAGCTGTCATCCCCAGAAATAAAAGGGGGGGGATGTGTTTTGATTGGAAAGCAAGTAGCCGAAAAAACACCTCAAGGATAAAATGAAAACCGTGAAATAGTATGTCCCACAAGTGAAACATCAGAAAGAAATGGAGAATAATGAAAATAACTGACAGGGGAAAATAAACAAGCATCTGGAAAGAGGCAAAGAATAGATCTGCAAATATAAATTACGTCGTGGGTGGTTTTGATCCTTTTAGGGTTTTTCTGTCGGTAGGCTGGTTTGCATCTAATTATTCCCACAGACCCGCCAAATGTACCCCTACAAATGTTTGGAGAAATTTGATTGTCTTCATGGCTGGAGCAACAGCATCAGAACTGGAAGCCACGCCAGGCCAACTAAGGAGTCTCTGAAGATGCAAAAGGACAGAAGTGGGCATGTAGTATGGCTTGACGCCATGTCAGTGAGCCTTCCCCGACCAAGGACCCTTGAGTTGGACTACAACTCCCATCTTATTTGATGAATGGACTTCCTGGCTGAGGCCAGTGGGAGCTGGAGTCTGACAACATCTGGAGGGGAACAAGGTCTATCTGAATTCTTCCTGGTCTCACTTGTTGCCCTGCTTTCTGCATTCTGAGCAACAAGAAGTGGGATTTTATGCTGTTGGCTGCAGGCCATCTTGGCCTGTCCTTGCTGTGGTCTCTGAACTCACCTCTTTCTGCCTCTCTGCCTTGCTTTAGATCCATTCCATGGATGCCCAAGAGGTATTTTGATAGTTGCAAGGTGGAAAGGACAGGTGGGGATCCAATTCTGCCCCTTTAGAGCAAGGCTAAGGAGATGTTTCTGGATGACACCTTCCGTCATCCATAGTCACAAGACCAACTGGGAGTTGCCCAACAACATTTAGAGGGTCAAAGTTTTCCCCAGACCTGCTTTAGACAATAAATTGACTCCTGATGGCTCTTCCAGATGTTGCAAAATGATGATAAATCAAAGAATTGGGTAGAGTCAGATTGCCTCCCTGTTCTATTCTTATTTCGTTCATATTCCTTTTTTTTGCCAAAGTAGACTTGCATGTAATTTCTAAGTATAAAAGCCAATTCCACAAACATTAAAATATAACCCCCATAATTGCAAGACACAATAAAGCAACCCCACTGAAACATTAAAATATAAACATTCATAATTAAAATAAACAGTAAAACTACCCCATTGAACCAGCACAGCAATTAAACACGAGACTCGGGTCAATATGCCAAGGGAACGCAGGTGTAAACAGGTCTGATTCCCAACAACAGCAGAATGCCAAGTGCCCTTCGTATTTCAGAGATGCATTCTGTAACAATAGTATTGCCAGTGAAAAATCCTGTCTCTGTGTGACACAAGCAGATAATCTCATCCTGCCCACACTGAGAATTTATCCCACCCCATGCTGGCAGGCCACACCATTACTATCCAAGCAGGTAATAAGCCCTCTAAGATAAATTCTGCCCCTCAGGCACAGTCCTACAAATCACCAGGCACTTCTCCTATCTAAGATACTGTTGGAGATTTGGGGTACCAGAGTTTAAGGGTGCAAATGTGCCTGGTATTCTAAGAATTTGGTGAATGTTTGAAATTAGTAAATGTTGTTGTTGTTGTTTAGTCATTTAGTCGTGTCCAATTCTTCATGACCCCACGGACCAGAGCACGCCAGGCACTCCTGTCTTCCACTGCCTCCTGCAGTTTGGTCAAACTCATGCTGGTAGCTTCGAGAACACTGTCCCACCATCTCGTCCTCTGTCGTCCCCTTCTCCTTGTGCCCTTCATCTTTCCCAACATCAGGTTCTTTTCCAGGGAGTCTTCTCTTCTCATGTGGCCAAAGTATTGGAGCATCAGCTTCAGGATCTGTCCTTCCAGTGAGCACTTGGGGGTGATTTCCTGAAGAATGGATAGGTTTGATCTTCTTGCACTCCGTGGGACTCTCAAGAGTCTCCTCCAGCACTCAATTCTTCGGCGATCAGCCTTCTTTATGGTCCAGCTCTCACTTCCATACATCACTACTGGGAAAACCATAGCTTTAACTATATGGACCTTTGTTGGCAAGGTGATGTCTCTGGTTTTTAAGATGCTGTCTAGGTTTGTCATCGCTTTTCTCCCAAAAGGCAGGCGTCTTTTAATTTCATGACTGCTGTCACCATCTGCAGTGATCATGGAGCCCAAGAAAGTAAATGTTAGGAATTACTAAATGCTTGGAGTTTCACCTGGGAGAGAGACAGCTTTGCAATGTAAAAAAAAAAAAAAAAAACCCACAGGAGGTTTAGCTTCTCTGTATTGCAAATGCATTGATGGACCATCAAAAGAAGATGCTGGGTCTGTGAAATGGAGGTTGCCAGGGTAACATGGGCCTGATGTCAGACAGGAAAAATGCTGCCCTTAAAAAAACCCACCAGAGGTCTGGAGAAGGGGGCAAGCAGACAGGTGTCGTCCTTGTTCTGCACTCTCCTTCACTGAAAGCTTCCAGGTGTTGTTGGCATCCATCTGTCTCAAGAGACAATGGAGTGCGCTCCCAGGGGTGAGGTCAAACCACTGTGTTAGCAGCACCGAAGTGACCTTCCCAGAGTGCAAGTGTGCATGGAGGTCCTGGGCTGACCAGGTGACAAGACGCCCCCTCTCAGCCTAGCTGATGTGGTCCGAAGGAAGACATTTGGTACCAGCTTGGCTGCAGGAATTACCAGAAGGAAGCACACAAGGTAGCATACAACCTCCTTAGGGTCTCCACTCTGGATCTGTATAGGGTTTGCTCCTTAGACATTTCTTCTCCTGACGATATCCCACAAGGCAGCAGAGGTTTAGCATCAGAGTTTTCCTTCTCCTAGATCAGTGGTTCTCAATTTGTGGGTCCCCAGATGTTGCTGGGCTATAACTCCCATCATCCCTGAGCTCTGGCCTTCCTAGCGAGGGGTGATAGGAGTTGTAGTTCAACAACATCTGGGGACCCACAGGTTGAGAAAGGCTGTCCTAGATGAACCACCTTCCCAGGTTACCGAGCCCCATCTGTCTCTCATTTCCCTCTACAGCGCATGCAGAAACCGCCTTCTTGACCGTTCGACCCACTCTTGGTCTCATCCGCTCCATCTGCTGGAGCCTGTCTTCGCATGCAGGGGAAGTCCCTAACTCATGGAGGGTCTGAGACCCATCTGTTACCCTCAACTGGTTTAGCCAACCAGTCAAATCTGTGAGTGGCCACTGTTGCATGTTGACAGCTTCTAGGAGCTTCAGGTGAGAGCTGAGGGTTCAGGGTGGGGACCAAAGGTGGACATACTCCAGAAGGAGCATGATGTGTGTCCCCCACCAGAGATAGTGTTGGGATACTGCCAGGGAGACAAAGACCATCATGGCCCCCAAGCCGATTCCGAACGTCCATCGATCTCCCGTAGACAACGCAGTATCATTCAATTAGCGACACGAGCTCCAGAAATAGCTTGCCACATTCCAGAGCTGGTGCACGCTCTATCAGCAGATAATGCACAGCGAAAGATGCACGCAGGAGAGCATATTTAAAAGTTTATTCAGCGTTGGTTAGAACAAAGAAAAAAAATGACTGCCTGCTTCAGTGTCTCAGACACAGAGAGAGAAACGAAAGCAAAGACACAACAGATACATCCTGTGAACAGGAAATACGCAGGCTGTGACACAAACATCCTGCTCCCTTTTAAGGTGGAACGGAAATATCCTAACAGATAGTACCCCTCTAATATTTATTTATTTATTTATTTATTTAATGGCAACCATTGTGCTAGAGTTCTATGAGGTTTACCAAAGGAGAGGGTCAGACTGTGCCTTGGTCAAAGGCCTGGTGGAACAGTTCTGTCTTACAGGCCCTGCGGAAAGGTATCAAGTCCTGCAGGGCCCTAGTCTCTTGTGACAGAGTGTTCCACCAGATCGGGGCCACAGCCGAAAAAGCCCTGGCTCTGGTTGAGGCCAGCCTAACCTCCCTGTGGCCTGGGGCCTCCAAGATGTTCTTGTTTGAAAACCATAAGGTCCTCCGTGGGACATACCAGGAGAGGCTAACATCCCATCCCCGCCCCCTTCCAGGTGTATATATGGGTAAAATAAAACCACATTTCTTAAACACACTAGTCTCCGCTGTGCCTTGATTTCTCTACATAAAATCAACCCTGGGTGATTGCCTGGAATCCCTGGAATTTTGTTCCCACTCTGCAAAGATCGGGAGCGGTGCACACCCTTTGAAACAATAAAACGGCACAAATCCACGTCTCCTTGGGCGGTGGACCTGTCTCTAGAGGGCGTGACAGGAAATCAGACACGGCATGTCAGCCGTCTTCAGGAAAGTCAGTCCCCAAAGTCTGAGGACTGTCAGTCCTTTGCATGCATTTTTTAAAACCTCCCACAGAAGCCAAGGGCTTTAACAAGAACCATGATCCATATGGAATCCCTGTTGATTTCTATAAAATATTTAGAAATCTGCTGTTGGAAAACTTTTATGCTTTTTCTTTTTCGACGAGCTGGATGAACAAAGCTTCACCCACCAACTTATTTGACTTTTCTTTTCTTTCTTTCTTTCTCTGCTGCAAGACCAGCTGCTATCCAGTTCAATTGTTATTTAGAAAACAAACATACATGGAAGGTTGTGTGTCCCAAGTGAATCAGAATCAAGGTATTTAAGGATGCAGACAAAGACAGACAGCTGTTCACCAGCAGACCACACACCAGACCCTTTCCAGGAAATATTTGTGCACTTCTGTCCCACTTTGCCAACCTGGTGCCCACCTTATATTTTGGAATACAGTCAAGAGATGGCGGAGAGATTCGATTCAGTTTGCATTTAAAAGCAAACAGATAATCTATTGTCAAATCGACAAGGTAACATTACCACCTCCATCTTATTATAAATGAACTTGTTCCATCTTCTTCTAAAGCCATCCAGGCTGATAGCTATCACTGCTTCCAGTGGCAGAAAGTTCCGTAGTTTGACCATGTGTTGCATGAATATATATATATAAATCTGTCCTGAATCTTCCAACATTCAAATTCCTTGGATGTCCAATAGCTCTGGTGTTATAAAGGTAAAGGTAAAGGGACCCCTGACCATTAGGTCCAGTCGTGACCGACTCTGAGGTTGCGGCGCTCATCTCGCTTTATTGGCCGGGGGAGCCGGCGTACAGCTTCCGGGTCATGTGGCCAGCAAACTAAGCTGCTTCTGGCAAACCAGAGCAGCGCACGGAAATGCCATTTACCTTCCCACTGGAGTGGTACCTATTTATCTACTTGCACTTTGACGTGCTTTTGAACTGCTACGTTGGCAGGAGCAGGGACCGAGCAATGGGAGCTCACCCCGTCATGGGGATTCGAACCGCCAACCTTCTGATCAGCAAGTCCTAGGCTCTGTGGTTTAACCCACATTGCCAGCCGCGTCCCTCTGGTGTTGTAAGAGGGAGCAAAAACTTTTCCCTATCCGCTTTCCCCATGCCATGCATGATTTTAAAAATTTCTATCGTATCACCTCTAAACTTTTCTCTAAACTAAAATGTCCCAAACATGTTCCTAATAGGGGAATTGTTCCTTGCTCTTTATGGTTTCCCTTTTCCATTCTGATTGCCAACCTGTTTCTACAGGCTGCCGTGAGCGTAAGAAAACAGAATCCTCGTAACAGGGCAGGACCCGAAGGTATTTAAAATATGCAACCCAAGAAGACTTCCATGGCCAACCAGTCAAAGGATATTTTCACCAATGCGTTGTGGAGCTGAGCCAGTCATACAATCTCGCTGCAGTAATTCTTGTTCCGTAGATATCCATCACAGCCGGGTTAACCACACAGTAATAAATAACTTGATAATCGTACAGCCCCCAACACCATTTCCACCCCCAAGTAGTGGATATCAACAAGAAGCCACATTTTATCTGCCAACGTTTAATGGCATCTTCTCCTGGTACATATTAACCTTAGCGATTCGACTAACCCTTCCGCATCATAAGGATGCCACACAACTCCATTACAGCCTGTTGAACTCATTCAGTCTTGTTGATTTATCCATCGGAGGACTGTTAAGTCCTCAAGCGTGGAAAGACAGAATTGCTCCTGTGAATTCAAGAGCCCATAAACGGATATCTCATTTAATATCATTACAGTAGACTGACCCTTTGCTTGGTTTCTACATGTGCTGTTGAGTTATCATTCATTACCAGTGACTTTGTGGTTCATTAACTACCTGGGTATCTTTCTTTTTCCATTTGTTTTTAACTCTCCATACTCTGTAAGACTGAATGAATTAAGCTCTCGAGAGGGGGGAAAGAACCATTTTCAGATATTGGAAAAACTGGAGAAAACTTAAGAGCAAGAGAAAAATAATACTAACTCTGTCCCCAGGCACATGCCAGTTTGACTGTCATGGACTTTCCCCACAGAATCCTGGGAAATGGAGTTTGACAAGACTGAAGATCTGTTTTAGAGATTCTGACTTCCCTTTTTCACTTCCCAGGATTTCCGGTGGCATCAGAACCCAGCATCCCAGCTTTCAGGGCAACCAATGGAATTGGGCCACATGGTAGAGTACAGTGTTACCTCGGGTTACAGATGCTTCAGGCTACAGATGCTTCAGGTTACAGACTCCACTAACCCAGAAACAGTACCTCAGGCTAAGAACTTTGCTTCAGGATGAGAACAGAAATCGGGTGGCGGCGGTGGAAGGCCCCATTAGCTAAAGTGGTATCTCAGGTTAAGAACAGTTTCAGGTTAAGAACAGACCTCCAGAAAGAATTAAGTTCTTAACCCGAGGTACCACTGTATTCACACATCCCTACAGAATTCTAAAACATATTCAAAATAGGTAAAAAGGTAAAGAACCCTTGGACGGCTTAGTCCAGTCAAAGGTGACTATGGGGTTGCGGCGCTCATCTCACTTTCAGGCCGAGGGAGCTGGTGTTTATCCACAGACAGCTTTCCCGGTCATGTGGCCAGCAGGATTAAACCGCTTCTGACACAATGGAACACCATAATGGAAGCAATATGTTAGGGTTGCCATATGTCCAGAATACTGCTGTCTCTAGCAGTGTCCAGGTGGAAATCAACAAAATGTCCAGGAAAATCCAGATGCACGGCAGCTCAAAGATGGCAAATTTGGGCCAAAACGCCCCAAAACACCCCACTTTTAAAAAATCAACTTTTCTGTTAGGATTTTCACTGTTTGAAATATGGCAACCCTAAAATGTGTCTCTCTTGTATTTAGAGCCTCAGCAGTTGCTGCAACCTTCCATTGTCTCTCAAGAGAGGAAGTGCCAGTGTGTACCGCCACAAACAGCCACTTATAAAGAGGCATTCTGATTGTCTTGGTATCCACTATTCCCCATTCTTCAATTCTAGGTGGAATTGTTCTCATCTGCCCATACATTTTACAAAAAAAAGTAATTGAGATGTTTTATTGCTGTCTTATTATCTTATGCCTTCCTGTCTTATTATCTATTATTTCATGATTTGTTGCCTTATTTATGTTCAGCATTTCAGTATTTTGGAGACAAACTGCCTTGAAAGCATCTATTGATAGATCAACAAAAATGTTTCTAATAAGAGAAATAAACCTAAACATTTCTTGTTGCATAGATCTCAGTCTGGGTTAACGCAGAATCTACAACTAATCCAGAAGGCGGATGCCAGACTGGTGACTGGGAGCAGCCACTAAGACCACATAACACCGGTCCCGAAAGACCTACACTGGCTCCCGGTATGTTTCCAAGCACAATTCAAAGTGTTGGTGCTGACCGTTAAAGCCCTAAACAGCCTTGGCTAAGTATACCTGAATGAGACTCTCCACCTTTTGTCATTCACCCCAGACACTGAGATCCAGCTCCAAGGGCCTTCTGGCAGTTCCCTCACTGCAAGAAGTGAGGTTGCAGGGAACCAGGCAGAGGGCCTTCTCAGTAGTGGCCCCCACCCTGTGGAACGCCCTCCCATCAGATGTCAAGGAGATAAACTGTTGGGATACTGCCAGGGAGACAAAGGCCATCATGCCCCCACGCCGATGCTGGACGATCCATCGATCTCCCGTAGATACAGTATCAGTCAATTAGCGACACGAAACCTCGGAAAAAGCTTTCCACATTCCAGAGCTGGTGCACGCTCTTATCAGCAGAGTTCGCACAGCGAAAGATGCACTCAGGAGAGCATATTTACAACTTTATTCAGCGTTGGTCAGGACAAAGAGAAAACATGACTGCCTGCGTTGATGTCTCAGGCACAGAGAGAAAAACGAAAGCATAGACACAACAGAAACATCCTGTGAGCAGGAAATATGTAGGCTGTGACTCACAACAGCCTGTCCCCTTTTTAAGGTGGAACGGATATATCCTAACATAAACAACTATCTGGCCTTTAGAGGACATCTGAAGGCAGCCCTGTTCAGGGAGATTCTTAATATTGGAGGGGGGGTTGTTTTGTTTTCAATATTTTGTTGGAAGCTGCCCAGAGTGGCTGGAGCAACCCAGTCTGATGGGTGGGGTATAAATAATAAAATTATTGTAATGTTAATTTGTCATTGATTGCCTCATCCTCCGCTAACCCCACCCAATTCAAGATGCAATTAATAACCTCTTCTGCACCTCTCAAGTTGGAGAATACATCTCAAGCTAAAATCCAAGCTTCATTCTGCTAGCGGGGAACTTGTGCTTCCTCACACCGAATGGCAGACTGTAGAAAGCACCAAAATGGGACTTCCGGGTTAGCGCCTCCAGCAATGGCGGAATTCCTCTGATCGGGAGGAACTTGCTCCGTGGAATTCAGGGTCTGGCCGCCACGGCGAAGGCGGAGACCCACTAAAAATCGCAGGCGGGAGAAGCCTGTGAATGTGGGATTCGGCTGGCACCTTTTGCGCCTCCCCTACTCATGGGGAGACCCGATTTCGGGGATCCGGAGCGATGTGGGGTGAGTGGCGCGGTGCTTCGAATTGACTGCTTCTTTCACGGAGTGAAATCGAATTGCTGTTGCTGGAGAGCGCTGACTTTTTCCTGTGGACAATTTGATTCTAAACAACTACCCGTGAGTAGAACGGAAAATTGGATTTTTAAACGTCTTAATTTGGCACCGAAACGGGGAGGTTTCAAACAGGAAGTCCGCCTTCCCCTTTTGTAAATAGATTGAAGCAAAGAATTTGCAAGCTAAAGTCTTGGAAAGTCCTATGTAAAGGATTAAACTTCCATCGGCTAAAATCATTAAACCCCCCTTGGAGGCAGGAGAAGAGGGGGGAAATTTTGGATCGCGTAAGCCTGCAGGAGAGAGTGAAGAAAGTTAAGTTACCACCGCTCTGAACCTGGAAACGGGCTGCTAGTAAGACTGACGTTTTTGGGAAAGTTCATTGACTGTGACAGTTAGTTAAATAAGAGAAATACATTGCTTTCATTGTCTCCTTCTGCGTTTAAAAAGGAGTAAAAGTAGCTGAAAATTGAAACTAATTTTACTGCTTGAACTGTGCTTAAAAGGCTTGATACAAACAGAAATTGTTTCCCTCTAGAGGGAGCCTTTGAAATTGTTACAAGAGTTGGGCTGGTGGAATCTCCAGCTGCAAGAGAAAACCGTGAGATTGACCTTGGATTGCTTGAGAATGTCAACAGAAGAAGCTTTAGTGATTGCACTATGCAAGATAAGTGAGTCATTGGAACAGCTCCACAAGAAGACGGATGTGATGAATATTAAAATTGATATTTTGGGACAAAAAGTGACTAATTTGGGACAAAAAGTGAACATCTACACAGAAACTATTCAGGAACCGATACAGGAATCTACTTTGACATGCCAAATGGTGGAGAAAGCGAGGGAGAAAGTTGTGGTTGTTGAACCTAAAGTAATACAAGTGGAGAGGGAGAGAGCCCCAGCCTTACAGAGGCAACTTGACGATTGCCCTCTATGATTGAATAGAAAGTCAGATTGGAACCCTGCTTGGACTGGAGAAGGAAAGTTGGATAGATCACCTCATGCAGGGATTTACTGACCTTTGGGATCTGGACCTGGGTCAGGAGGAAATTGGAGTTGTGGGGACCTGCAGATTTGGAGGGACTTTGAAACACATCCTGAAATATCTTTTGGATTTTAGTTTTAACCACGGAGATGTGGATGACATGTCGAGAAGGAATAAAAACATTGTTAGGTTGGAGCTCCCCCGAGACCTACTCTTCAGCATCAAAGAAAGGAAATTAAGAACAAGATCAGCAGAAGACAAAGTAAAGTGTATGTATAAATATGAAGAAGATTTGCAGAAGGGACCAGGAAAAGAGTTAAGAGCCTCGGACAGAAGATCACCAGGTTGCTGGACTATATGGAATTGACGGAAATGACTGGCAGAATCCGAGACCAGGGAGAAGAGACGGTGGAAGAAGATTGGAAAAAGTTTAAAGTTTATTTATAGAAATAGGGTAAAATTAATGAGTGTTAGAAAAATGTTGGAATGAAATTATATGGCCTTAGTAGAAGTGTTATAAGGAGTTAAGTATAAATAAGTATTATAGTATTAATTGAAATAAGGTTAAAATAAGTTAAGATATTTATATGACAGAAAATAGTGAAAGATGGAAAGGATTTGCTGAAACAATTAATAGAAGTGGAATACAAAAAGGGAGGTGAGAGGAAGTCGATGAAACAAGGGAATGAAAGATAAGGCATTGAAATGGTATGATGTATGTTTTGAAATTGTTTTTGTTCTGTTTTGTTTAGTTTAATGCGTTAATGTTGTGTGGTGTATTGTTTATATATTGTATTGTATTGTTTTTTTTCTTTTGTTTTTTTCTTCTTTTTTCTCCTTTTCTTTCTTTTCTTGTTTGTAAGGTTTAAAAGTAATAAATATTACTTTTTTAAAAAATAGAAAGCACCAAAATGGGGACAAGGAAAAGCTGAGCCAGCCCAGGAACTGCTGGGCCCAAAACAGCCCTTAGGATTGCCACCAAGTGATGGCATCAAGGGGAAGTGATTTTGGTTTTTTGTTTTTTATTAAAGATTCTCTTGTTTTACAGAAGTATGTGTAATGTCTCTCGTATTTTTTCCATGTAACATTTTTACAAATCCATTTCATTTGTTGAGACATTAGGGGGAGGAAAAAAAGGGGGGGAGAGGGGGGGAGAGGGGGGGAGATGGGTGGGGTTGGGTGGCGATGTTTCTATTATGCTTAATGTATGTAGGGTTTGGTGTCAGCGTTGCTTGTGCTGTTCACTTGGGTTCCTTTGGTGGTGAGAGAGGTTGGGGTTGGCCTAGGGTGTGGTTGTTCATTTGTGGTTGGCTGTGGTGGTCTTTGTTTTCGTGTGTGAGTGGGGTGGGTGGGTGTTTTGGATCAGGTTAGCCATACTGATTTGTATGCTGTTAGTGGATTATTGTCATTGTCTTGTTGGGCTGTGTATGTGATAAAGGGGAGCCATACCGGGGTAAAGGCGTCTTCTTCTGTTTGTCCCCGTGTCAGTTTCAGTTTATTGGTTAATTTTTCTAGTAGGGCTGTTTCCCATACTATTTGGTACCATTGGTCCAGGCTTACTCCTGACAGGTCTCTCCAGTGTCTGATTATGGTGTTTCTGGCTGCTGAAAGTAGGTGGGTTATGAGTTCTTTGTGGTGTAAAAGGAGGGGAAGTGATTTCAATGCCTTTTGCCCCAGCCTGTATGAGCAACAGGGAAATGGATGCAGCAGTGGTCTAGTTGCTCTATTAAGCCAGTGCTGATCTGGATTGTGGCTTTAATTGCCTGCGTATCTCCATTCTGAGTCATTTTAGGACAAGGGAGGAGGAGGAGAAGGATGACGGATTGTGGCTCCAAGCATCTACCCATCCGTGAGCTCCTTCGTCCGACAGCCAATGTACCGATCGCTTTCTCCAGACGGCAGGCTCAGCCGTGTAGCCTCCTCCCCACCACTCACCTCCCCCTACCCTCAAAGCAGCCTTCCAAGGGGATTAATCAAAATGCAGCAGGTTCCATCTTGAGTCCTTGCATTAAAAAAAAAAAACCAAAATTGAGAGGGGGGAAGGGGAAGAGAGATTAAGCAAAGCTTTGCACAACAGCTAGGAAGCAGAAAGGTAAGCTAAGAGATCACTTCTAAAAATAAATGGAAGAAACAGAAGAGGCTTGCACCCTTCATTTTAGATTATATATATATATATATATATATATATATATATACACACACACACACACACACACACACACACACACAAAAGAGATTTGCAAGCAGCGTAAGTAATCCCTGGTATCTTGGAGTCCTGCACCCCACTTGTTCTCAGGAGACAGCAGTGTAAGGATAGTGATTTGACATTGTGCTCAGTAAATATGAACTATTCCTCCCATACCGATGCGCAAAGGAAGGAAGAAAAGGAAATATAGCCATACCTTGGTTCTTGAACGTAACCCGTTCCGGAAGTCCATTCGACTTCTGAAAATGTTCAAAAACCAAGGCACAGCTTCCTGTACTCAAGAAGAAACTGTGTCAGACATTCGGCTTCTAAAGAACATTCAAAAACCAGAACACTCACTTCTGAGTTTTTGGTGTTCAGGAGCCAAAACGTTCGAGTACCAAGGCGTTCGAGAACCAAGGCACAACTGTAGTCCACAACTGACCACTCTGGAAATCCTTGTGGGATGTCTGTAACCTGCCTTGTTTGACTACTGCATAAAAGTTGCAGAATCACAAGATTCTTGTGCAGACACAAGATTTGCCCACCTTGGAAGAATGGCAGATGCAAGTGATCGGCTATATGGAATCGGCAGAAATGACTGGCAGAATCCGAGATCGGGGAGAAGAGACGGTGGAAGAGGACTGGAAGAAGTTTAAAGAATACCTCCAAAAACATTGTAAAATGTTTGAATGTTAAAATGATGTTGGATACAAAGATAATATGGCATTAGTGATTTGGTAAAAAGAAATATGTAAAAATGACGTGGAAAAAAAGGGGTAAGACCAGAGTATTATTATGCTGTGACTAAACAAAGGATATAAAGGATTAAGTTATAAAGAACATGTGATAAATGGTTTTAAAAGAAAAGGAAACCAAATGCATAATAGGCTGAAATGTATAATATTGATTAAGACTGGAAAGAGGGTAGGAAACTGCTAAAATTGATTGTGTAAAGGGGAATACAGAAAAGGGAGATGTGAGGAAGTCAGGAAAGAGGGTTATAAAGATAGTAAGCAAGTAATAATTTTTCTTTGTTTATTGTTGTTTTTGTCGTGCTGTTTTTGATTGTCTTTTCTTCTGTTTTTTCTTTTTCTTTTTTTTTCTGATTGTGACATTTGTTTTGTTGTGAAAAATCTTAATAAATATTTATAAAAAAAAAAAGTTGCAGAATCCGAGTTTCCTTTGAACATTGAAGGAGTGCAGATTTCTGTCTTTTAATGGGTTGTCATTTAAAAGGGATTTGTGCTCTCTCCATGGGGGCTAGAAACTTGAAAGGAAAAGAAGATGGGTGGGAACCTTCCCTCCTCTTCTCTGAGGATGGCATTCCCTTGAGGGTAATGGGTTGCCGGGGGGCGGGGGGAGAGTTTACCAGTGTTGAGAATGGACGGAGCCAGGAGTAGGTGATTCACTCCCTCTCTCATATTATTTCCCCACCCACCCATTAATTCACACACAAGAACACCCCCATTCAGTCATCATGCATGCATCCTCTCTCTTTGATACACACACAAAACTGGACTATGCATTGTGAGAAGAATCCCACTCACTTCAATAGCCCCCCCCCCCCCAATGCATATTGCATGCATGGGAGCCCAGTCCACATATAAAATGTTTTGTTTTTTAAAAAAGAAGAAAAAGAAGAAGTAATATTGATTGGTTTTATCATTTATATCATTCGGCCTTCCCCAAACTAGCGTCCTCCAGATGCTGGTAGACTACAACTCCCATCATCCATGATGACTGATTGTGCTGGCTGAGGGTGATGGGAGTTGTAGTCCATCAATGTCTGGAGTGCACCAGCTTGGGAAAGACTGCTTAGCAGTGGTTCTCAACCTGTGGGTCCCCAGATATTGTTGGACTACAATTCCCATCATCCCTGACTCTGGCCTTGCTAGCTAAGGGTGATGGGAGTTGTAGTCCAACATCATCTGGGAACCCACAGGTTGAAAAAGTCTGGCTTAGAGGATTTAGAGCATTTTACACCTATCGTTTTTTTTCTGAAATACATACAAAACCACCCCATGAGTGTATCTGTGAAACTTGGCTCGCTTTTCCTTTGCAAATGCTTATATTGAATTTGCCATTTTACTGCCCGTTCATCCAGCTTGCAGAGATCTTTTTTGGAACGTCCCCATCATTGAAGGAACTGCATTAAAAATAAACAATGAATGAAATTGTGGGACGCATTGTCTCTTTTTGGATCTGAAGTCAACATTGTGCTGGATCAGACCCTTATCGTTCATTGATTTTTTTAATTTCCTAGAAGAAAGTTGTTGCAGTCACTCAGCAAGCAGAGAAATGCCCTGTGGTGGAGTCAGGTGGAGAGCCATGGCTCATTTCTGACCAGGAAAAAAGGCTGAGAGGTCACAAGACGGAAGTTAGTGCACCCTCTCTGTGTTTATTTAAAACAGCAGTTCAGCTGCAGGGAGGCAATTGGAGCCTGCTGTGAAGACAGGAAGAATAAAAAATACCCTCCTTATGCTACAGACAGCCTCCCACAGAGACCTGGGCCACAGCAACCTCTCATCTCCATTTCCTTCAACTTCCCCTCCCTCCCGTGATGTCAGCCGAGCCCTTGATATTACTGCAAAGAAATAAAAATGCCATGATTGTCAACGGGTCACAGTTTTTCCTCATTCCAGGGTCCAGGACCTCAGCTGAGAACTGACCCAATAGCATCTGCTGAGGCCATGCTTAGTCAGGAGAGCTCTGCTGTGGCTAGGATGTCCCTTGCCATTCAGTGCTAAAATGGGCAGGCAGAAAAGCCCACATGTGATGGAAGAGGTGGTAGTGCTTGAATGCTCAACCACATAAAACTGTCCACTATGCACAGCTACACAGTACGGAAACGTACTGGGTGTCAGCATCGCCCCTGAGCCAGTGTCACCAACTGGACTCATGCACTTCAACCCCAACTGGGCTAGGCGAGCTGGGTAGCACTTCCAGAGACCACCAGGTCAAAGTGCTGTGGACTCACAGCTTAGAGTTGTGAGCACCGGATTCACTTCCACAATACAGTCGTCGCACAGCAGAGTATAGCAGAGTCTGGCAGTGTATAAACAACTCGGAGAGCAGCTCTGTAGAATATCTTCTTTTATTCTGTAACTACAACTATAATACAAAACTATATACAGAGCTAAATAGGTCTAAGCATAAATGAATGCTACACTGAGTGTCTGCAGCTGCTCTTAGCAGCAACCTTATCTCTACACACGATCTCTAACACTCAGTCTCTCTCTCTCTCCGACACACTGACTGACTGACTGACTTGGTGCTGGAGCTGAATAAGTAGAAAGCAGAACACTGCTCCTCCTCTCTGGAGAATCAGCAGACTCGTCAGGAGATTCTTGGATATGGGAGGGGTGAAATCTCCTCACTGGGAGCCAATGTAGGTCTTTCAAGACTGGTGTTATGTGGTCTCAGCAGCTGCCCCCAGCCCCCAGTCTAGCTGCCGCATTCTGGATTAGTTGTAGTTCCCGGGTCACCTTCAAAGGGGCGGGTTGGGAGCCTAAGAGCAGCCCTGCTGGATGAGATCATTGGATCATCAAGTCCATCATCCTGGCCAACCAGATGCCTGTGGGAAACCTGCAAGTGGAAGCTAAGAACAAGAGCACTCTCCTGTTCCGTGGTTTCCAGCAAATAGTATCCAGAAGCCAGCCACAAGGGTTTCCATCACTGCCTCCTGTAGGAACAAGTTCCATAGTATGGGAAATGCACATTTCAACCCTGGACCTGAACTTCTCCACCCAAGCTTTGTAGTCATTGGGGCAGAGACCCACTTTGAAGCCCAGCATCTCTGAGCCAGATGCAGTTGCTGGAACCCACAGGATGTGATGGCCTGGGAATAGGGCTCAGACTCGGAACCGGAGGAGTCTCGGTCCGTGCCAGATCCTCTGCCTCAGGTGGCATCTCCTGGAGGAGAGACCTGAGTACTCGCAGGAGGAGTGTTCGCCTTCGGGTGAGACAGGGAGGTGAGTCGCCAGGGGATCAGGACCGGCCACTACCCCAACAAAGATAAAAGGCTGCCGGACCCCACCCCAGGTTGCAGGAGCAACATTGCTGCTTGCTGGAACCTGCCTGAGACCCTGTGCCTGACCTAGCCTGGTTTCCTGCCTTGGCCCTGTTGGACTGACTCCTCGTGGAATCCTTGGATTTGGGACCAGACCTGGACCGCATTGCTCGGGTTAACCCCCGGGCCCAGCACACAGGAGGGGAAAGTCTTCTCGCACTTGGATCCTGCTTTTGGGCTTCCCATTGGGGCATTTGGTTGGCCACTGTGAGGAAAGGTTGCGAGACTAAATAGCCCCCTGGCCTGATCCAGCACACTCTTTATCTCCTCTAGAAATGATGCCCACCAGCATCTGTGATGTGCATGAACTGAGTCACAACAGCAGGGGAAGGAGAAACCATATTTGATTTCTTTTAACATTACCCAAGTGCAGAAGAGCTATTTTATTGTCCTGTTTTAACGTTTTACTTCCAAAGCTTTTAGACGGCAGGTGTGCTTGAGTTCCCTTTAAAGACTGATTCTGCCCGTATAACCACTTGGAGATCAAAATGGTCCCTCCTGTGTTCTTTTACTGTATTTTTTTCTTTAATCAGGCAGATAGGAAATGCATGATGTAGCCTCTTAATACATGGTTTCCTGGTTGATCTCCAGGAATCCTTTCTGGGTATCTCTGAGGGGACCAAGCAGGTGGCAAAATATATGAATGCTGTCAAGTCTCATAAATCTGACATGATAGTCAGTTCCCAGCTTGCCATTTGATGTTATTGAGCCTGTGCTTTTTATATTTTACATTATGCATTTTGTTTGACTGGTCAGCTGAACACCTGGCTGGAAAATGAAAGGACAGAAAACCAATGGTACCTCCAGATGGGACTAGAATACAATTTCCATCATCCTTGGCTATTGGCCAGGCTATCTGGGACTAGTGGGAGGCCAACAAAATCTGGAAGGCCACAGGTAATCCACTACTTCGATAAACTATATGTTCCAGAGAGTTCCAAGTTTGGCTGGCATCCATCCATCTCAGGAGACAACGGAGGACTATGCCTTTTGGGGTGAGGTCAAGCTGTTGGAAGGTTGCAGTGCTTGCTGTGGCTGTAGACACTGATATGGGAGAGTGATGTTTTGTTGCAGCTGGGGCAGATGGTGTCTTGTTGTGTTGCTGCAGATGCACCATGGCATTTCTTCTCTCTGTGGTCATTCCTCCTTTGGTCACAGCTATGGATCAAACCTATCCATTCTGAAGGAAATCAGCCCTGAGTGCTCACTGGAAGAACAGGTCCTGAAGCTGAGGCTCCAGTACTTTGGCCACCTCATGAGAAGAGAAGACTTCCTGGAAAAGACCCTGATGCTGGGAAAGATTGAGGGCACAAGGAGAAGGGGACGACAGAGGATGAGATGGTGGGACAGTGTTCTCAAAGCTACCAGCATGAGTTTGACCAAACTGCGGGAGGCAGTGGAAGACAGGAGGGCCTGGAGTGCTCTGGTCCAGGGGGTCACGAAGAGTCGAACACGACTAAATGACTAAACAACAACAACAACAAAATTGATGCACAACCTGACAGCCTGCCTCCACACCACACACTGAGGTCTGCAAGGGATTCCTACACAAAGGGGTTGATGTTGCCAGCCTTCTCATCATGTTCGAAGACATTGTTGTAATGCAAAGCTGGTCAGTCAATGGGCCACAGAGTTATGGCCCTTCCCAGGCCTGCCCTATCTCACAGGGTTGTGAGGATTAAATGTACGCCACCTTGAGCCCCTTGGCATTTATTTAAATGCCATAAATAAATAAATAACCTCAGAAAGGAGGAGGAAATTCAGATGTTCTTGAAGCCCTTTCATATGTCTAATACCTGAGCAAGAGTCTTAAAGCAGAGAACTTTGTTTTCCCAGCTGAGTCATTGCATCACCCACTCACTCACTCTCACACAGAAACACTGGGAAAAAAAACCACCTTGCTGTCACGGTGCTAGAGAGATTTCAATGGATTTACTAATAATATTCTTAGCACATAGATGAAGCTGATGTTGAAGAATCATCGCTTCAACACTGGTGATCTTCGCTTCTGCCATTAGTTCGCCTATCTTCCCAAGTGATGTGCGGGTGCCTAATTATCATCTTTCAAAGCAACTACTCTATTCCAAACTTAAAAATGGAAGGTGTAATGCTAGTGGTCAACAAAAGAGGTTTAAAGACTCTCTCAAGGCAAATCTAAAAAAATGTAGTAGAAACACCGACAACTGGGAAACACTGGCCTGCAAGTGCTCCAATTGGAGAACAACCTTTACCAAAGGTGGCATGGGCTTTGAAGATGCTTGAACTCAGGACACAAGGGAGAAACGTGCTAAGAGGAAGGCACGCTTGGCAAATCCACACCGTAATGAACTCCTGCCCAGAAACCAATGTCCCCACTGTGGAAGGACGTGTGGATCCAGAATTGGCCTCCACAGCCACTTATGGACTCACTGTTAAAACCAGGTTTATGGAAGACAATCTTACTCGGCTACGAGTGATCGCGAAAGAAGCAGCAGCACATAGATGGATCTGACAACTAAATTGTCGCCATTTACCACATTTTATGCTGACCTGCCCTAGCAACACCTAAGTTTGCTAAGCAGAAAAAGGCCCCAAGGTTGGCATTGCCATTTTCTGTTAAACAACAATTGGCTTCAACTGGTTAATCTCCCAAAGAGGCTTTTATCTGTGTAGCACTAATGTTTGCAGAGCTCAGTAATAATGCAAAAGGGCAGACGGCTGGGTCAGATAGAGATGAACTCTCCAATTTCAGGCCGAGAAATTTTATATATAAACCTTGGGCTGTGATTGCAGTTTTGCTGCAATCAAGACTCTTCTGAAAATATTGGCCTCGGGAGGCAAGGAAAGAGAAGCTGTCTCCCTCTGCAGTTTAGGGTACTTTCCCTCTAATGTTCTAGCTAAACCTTGCCTTGCTGCAACTTAAATCCAGGTATTTGATTGACCATGAAAATTAACTTCTGGCTCTTGGCAGCTGGCAAACGGCCCATGGGTTCTCCAACACTGTAAAAGGTCAGGCACCTTCGCACAAATATGTCTTGCGTAACGAGGAATCGATAGGATGACGGGGGCAGCCATTTGTCCGGCTGACAAAGGGGCAGCGAAATTAACAAGCTTCTCTCGCATGATATTTGCTCCTGCCAGTACAGCTCTCCTCTTGACTGGAAAACCCATCCCCGCCTGTCAATTCCAGAAATACCACTTGGGCATTAATTCCCATCATACCTCAATAGATGCAGCAGGAGGTCGTTCGGTATGAGCGAGGAAGCGTGGGCAAAGGAGCTCATCTGCGCACACGCTCTCAAGTCTGATGGCAGCAAGAGGAAGATCTGTGAAAATGGCACCCAAACTCAGGGCCATGGGTTCGAGCCCCACTCTGGGCAAAAGTTGAACCAGGTAACCCTCGTGGTCCCTTCCAACTCTACAATTCCATAATTGAATAGCAGGGGGCAGCCAGCTCAGAGGCATGTCAAGAATCCGACTCAGCAAAGGAGAACCCCACTGGGTCAGCAAAGGAACCTAGGAAGATGCCTGAGAGCCAGTGTGGTGTAGTGGTTAAGAGCGGTAGATTAGTAATCTGGTGAACCGGGTTCGCATCTCCGCTCCTGGTCAGACCTCACCTGGAGTCCTGTGTCCAGTTCTGGGCACCACAGTTCAAGAAGGACACTGACAAACTGGAACGTGTCCAGAGGAGGGCAACCAAAATGGTCAAAGGCCTGGAAACGATGCCTTATGAGGAACGGCTAAGGGAGCTGGGCATGTTTAGCCTGGAGAAGAGGAGGTTAAGGGGTGATATGATAGCCATGTTCAAATATATAAAAGGATGTCACATAGAGGAGGGAGAAAGGTTGTTTTCTGCTGCTCCAGAGAAGCGGACACGGAGCAATGGTTCCAAACTACAAGAAAGAAGATTCCACCTAAACATTAGGAAGAACTTCCTGACAGTAAGAGCTGTTTGACAGTGGAATTTGCTGCCAAGGAGTGTGGTGGAGTCTCCTTCTTTGGAGGTCTTTAAGCAGAGGCTTGACAACCATATGTCAGGAGTGCTCTGAGGGTGTTTCCTGCTTGGCAGGGGGTTGGACTCGATGGCCCTTGTGGTCTCTTCCAACTCTATGATTCTATGATTCTATGATTCCTCCACATGCAGCTACTGGGTGACCTTGGGCAAGTCACACTTCTCTGAAGTCTCTCAGCCCCACTCACCACTCACCTCACAGTGTGTTTGTTGTGGGGGGGAAGGGAAAGGAGAATGATTTGAGACTCCTTCGGGTAGTGATAATGCGGGATATCAAATCCAAACTCCTCCTCCTCCTCCTCCTCCTCCTCTTCTTCTTCTTCTTCTTCTTCAGAGTTAGACCACAGCTCAGTTTTCTTTTGTACTGACTCACAGCGACTTTTCGTGGGGTTCCCAAACTCCTTGCCCCACCATGGACCACCTGAAAATCAATGTTTGGGTGGACCACTTAATGATCTTTCTGCTTGTTGTAGCAGCTGTAATGAACTATGCTAGACACTGCAATCACTTTTGTTGTTGCTTCTTTCATTGACATCGGGACAATTCTATTGCTTCTGTCCAGTTCTGAAAGTCTCACCCGATTCCTGAATTCAGAATCGTGACTCCTGAACTCGTGTGTCAGTTGCCAAATATAGCAGTGCTTGCCTGTATAAATATTTCCAGTGCTTTTTTTCTGGGGGGAACGCAGGGGTACGCATACCCCTAAACATTTTGTGAATCTAAAGGGAGAAGAAACTATTTTTAAAAGAAATTTTAGAGTCTTCTCTAGCATGGTGGCGGGACACGGGTGGTGCTGTGGGTTAAACCACAGAGCTTAGGACTTGCCGATCAAAAGGTCGGCAGTTCGAATCCCTGTGACGGGGTGAGCTCCCGTTGCTTGGTCCCTGCTCCCGCCAACCTAGGAGTTCTAAAGCATGTCAAAGTTCAAGTAGATAAATAGGTACCACTCCAGCGGGAAGGTAAACAGCGTTTCCGTGCGCTGCTCTGGTTTCACCAGAAGTGGCTTAGTCATGCTGGCCACATGAAGCTGCACGCCTGCTCCCTCGGCCAATAAAGGGAGATGAGCGTCGCAACCCCAGAGTCGGTCACGACTGGACCTAATGGTCAGGGGTCCCTTTACCTTTACCTAGCATGCTGAATCGTCAGTTCCATTGCTACCCCCAATGGCAGCCTCATTTCCTGTCACCGTATTTCCTGAGTCTCAGATGGAAGCGGGCGTTTAATGTGTGAAGCAGTGTGGAATGTGGAAGTTACTGTGAGCTATCACCTGTGTAATATGAGGCAACACATGTTCTTTGTACTTTTGTCCATTTACTGTATTTATTTTCCCTGATTTGAACTATAAAGTGGTGATTTTCTTGAGTCAAAATGAAGTACCCTTAAACATCTTTTTAAAGAAAAAAAACACTGCATATTTCTTGCTTGTTTGCACATAAGAACCTTTGTCTGCCTGTGCTGGGTGGGAGAAGGAACAACAAGGGTGCCCTATACTCTCCCAGCTTTCCCTGGATGGAAATAAGAACACTGGCCTGGGGTTTTGAGGCATAGCTTCTTCTCCCACCCTGGATGGGTCTGGCAGGCACCCAGCTCCACCTCCAGTACAGCCACTTTCACCCACAGGATCACCACCTCAGGGCCCAGCGGTCCTGGCACTGCGGCCATTCTTCAGTTTCAGCTGCAGGGAGTTGGGCTAGATGTCCCTTGAGGTCCCTTCCAGCTCTACAGCTCTATGATTCCCTACAGTTTGTACTCTACAATTCTATCATTCTGTACATTGCAGTAGGAAGAACCACCCATTTGTATCAGTGGTACAGTCCACGTGGGTGGCGCTGTGGTCTAAACCACCAAGCCTCTTGGGCTTGCCAATCGGAAGGTCTGCGGTTCGAATCCCTGTGATGGAGTGAGCTCTCGTTGCTCTGTCCCAGCTCCTGTCAACCTAGCAGTATGAAAGCATACCAGTGGAAGTAGATAAATAGGTACTGCTGCAGCGGGAAGTTAAACAGCGTTTTCGTGCACTCTGGTTTTAGTCACGGTGTCCCATTGTGCCAGAAGCGGTTTAGTCATGCTGGCCATATGACCTGGAAAGCTGTCTGTAGACAAACAGTGACTCCCATGCTGCCTCTTCCTCTCAAGGAAGGAGAGTCCACAACTTCCCAAGGGAGACTGTTCCACTGTTTTTTTTTCTCCTTAATGATTAGTCGGAATCTCCTTTCTTCTAACTTGAAGCCATTGGTTTGAGTCCTACGCTCCAGAGCAGGAGAAAAGAAGCTTGTTCCCCCTTCCATGTGACATATATATTATATTTAACTTGGATCAACAGTTGTGAGAATCTGAATTCATTATGTAAGGTGGCAAAACTTTTTTTTTTAAGGTACTGCGGGTTGTGGTTTTGCTGGAGAGCAAACCCTGAGACCCGCATCAGAATCTCAACTTTGTACCATATTCCAGTCTCACTCCAGGTACAGAGGAACTCTCACCAAAGGCCAAGGTTCTCCTTCCTATATATAGACTTGACATTTTTCTTTAGCTGAGACAGAGATTGAGAGAGAGAGAAGGAGAGGGAGAGGGAGAGAGAGAAATTAATTAAGAATAAATGACAGATGAAAACGCATGTTGGCAACATGATCTTTAAAAATAAAATAAAAAAATACTGTTTTTAATCCAATATTGCCATGGACCACATCCACCAAAGGATTCGTGCTGAAGAATGTCATTCAGTGGGAGTGAAAACTTTTTGTTTTGTTTTAATTGAAGCCTAATTAAGTTAATTAATGGTTCAGTAAGTGGAACACTGCAATCAGGCTCTAACTTTGGGAGAACAGATTCCTAACATTCATATGTGGATACCCAGTAAGAATTTGCCAGATGTTGTAAGGGAGTCTTCTGGCATCCTTGCTGACTAAGAACAAGGTGACATAAGATGATGATGATGATGATGATGATGATGATAATATGCTGCCCATTTGACTGGATCATGCCACTGGCCCATTTAGTCCAGCCTCCTTTTCTCACAGTAGCCAACCAGATGTCTTTGGAAATCCCAAAAAGCAGGATTCGAACACAGGAGCACTTTCCCCTCCTGCAATTTCTGGCAACCACAGTTGGAAGCAGACCCTAGTCATCTTGGCTACTGTCCATCAATAGCCCTCTCCTTCTCCATGAATTTGTCTAATCCTCTCTTAAAGCCATCTAATTTGATGGCCATCTTTGCCCCCCGTGGAGTGAGTTCCATCATTGAACTATCCACTGGCAAGCATTGTGCTGCGTGACAAAGCACTGGTGTGGATAGGCGACACAAATACAAAAATCAAAGATGCAAACAGGTAGGTCAAGAGAGCTTTAGGAACCTGTGACCTTCCTGTTAGGAAAGATTTTTGCCAATCTCCCAAATGCAACTTTCATACTCTTGATCTTCTCATTCAGCAGGATTAGGCCACAGAATCCTGAAGGGGTTAAACAGCCTGCACAATTTAAGCTGCAATGGAAAATGCTATATTTGAATGGGGCCTGACTTATGTGCAGAGTGTTTGAGGACATTTGCAGGGAAACCAAAATGCTTGATTACAAAGCTCTGGTACTACCAACCTTGCTGTATGCTTGTGAAACATGGACCACTTATAAACACCATCTCCAACTCCTCAAAAGATTCCATCAACAGTGTCTCCGAAAAATTCTACACATCACTTGGGAAGACAAGTGAACTAATACCAGTGTACTGGAAGACACAAACATCACCAGTGTTGAAGCAATGATTCTTCAACATCAACTTCGCTGGACTGGTCATGTTGTGTGAATGCCTGATGATTGTCTTCCAAAGCAACTACTCTATTCCAAACTTTAAAATGGAAAGTGAAATGCTGGTGGTCAACAAAAGAGGTTTAAAGACTGTCTTAACACAAATTTTAAGAAATATAGTATAAACACCAACAATTGGGAAACACTTGCCTGTGAGTGCTCCAATTGGAGAACAGCCTTTACCAAAGGTGTCATGGGCTTTGAAGACACTCAAACTCAAGACGCAAGGGAGAAATGTGCTAAGAGGAAGGCACGCTTGGCAAATCCACACCGTGATCAACTCCCACCTGGAAACCTATGTCCCCACTGTGGAAGGATGTGTGGATCCAGAATTGGCTTCCACAGTCATTTACGGACTCACTGTTAAAACAGTGTTTATGGAAGACAATCTTACTTGGCTACGATTGATTGCTGAAGAAGAAGAAGAAGAAGAAGAAGAAGAAGAAGAAGAAGAAGAAGAAGAAGAAATGTCCTTGCAAACAAAGAGTTAGCAGATCAGGGAGAAAAATTCTGGCCTAGCTTACTCCTTGATGTGCTACATTTCCATCTTCCTGGAGTTTTCAAAAAAGAGGTATATGGAACCACACACAAGCAGTCTGAATGATATGACCTATTCTGCCTGGATAAGTTTCCACCAGTACATTTCCCTGCAAGGTTGAACCAGATCTCAGAAATCAAAATTATGGCAAAAATCCCTCTCAGCGCAGGAGCTTAGGCCATGACATCAGCAGCAAGCAGACCAATCAACTCCCTTCATTTGCATGCTACAAAATTCCAAGCACAGAATGGCTAGCTAAGCTGCCCTCCCATCACTTGGAGGGCAGCCTGCCAGTATATATACACAACATACTCCAAGAGCACCAGTGATTTATTAGACGCTCCCAGAACGCTACTTGAAAACGAGAAATAATCAGCAAGTCAAACTGTGCCAGGGTGGAGCTCGCTTGACCCTCTCAGCCACCACAAGGATGTAGCACTTGAAAAAGGGTGAGACAAAGGGCTTCCAAGACCCTCAAGGATTTCCCCGCTGCAAAGGAGGTTGTAAAAGATTCTCATGCACATTCCAAGGGGCACACTTAACTGAGAGCGAATACAGGAATGCAGGGGTGAGATACAAGTTCTGGCTAGAAAATGAGCCACAGTTTTGATTAACGGAGGGTTAAACACTGGCGCTGTGGGTTAAACCACAGAGCCTAGGACTTGCCGATCAGAAGGTCGGTGGTTCGAATCCCCGCAACGGGATGAGCTCCCATTGCTTGGTCCCAGCTCCTGTCAACCCAGCAGTTCGAAAGCACGTCAAAGTGCAAGTAGATAAATAGGTACCGCTCCGGCAGGAAGGTAAATGGCGTTTCCGTGCGCTGCTCTGGTTCGCCAGAAGCGGCTTAGTCATGCTGGCCACATGACCCGGAAGCTGTACGCCAGCTCCCTCGGCCAATAAAGCAAGAAGAGTGCCGCAACCCCAGAGTCGGCCACGACTGGACCTAATGGTCAGGGGTCCCTTTACCTTTAAACACTAAGGGGCTAATTGCTCTTCCACAATTCTGTCTGCCCTCCCCCCAGATCATTTGTATGCAGATGCTCTGCTCCATGCCCCACTTCCATTAGAAGACCTGGGTTAGACCAAAGTCCCATCTAGCCAAGGACCTTGTCTTCTGATTTATTACACTTATATCTCACTTTTTGTTCAAGGAGCTCCAGGTGGCATCCATGGCTCTCCAAACTCCTGGTAAGAGATGTTCAACAATGGAACTCCCTCGGACTCTTCTTGAGTGGTGGGGTTTTTTAGACAGAGGTTGGGAGACCATCTGCCAGGGATTCTTCAGCTGTGATTATGGCATTGCAGGGATTTGGGTTAGGTGACCATTGGAATCCCTTCTACTATTCTATCATTCTGTACAGAGACGTCTCCCCATCCTTGCAGTATGAAGAACCACCCAGTTGTATCAGTGGCACAGTCCACATGGGTGGCACTGCGGTCTAAATCCCTGAGCCTCTTGGGCTTGCCAATCAGAAGGCCGGTGGTTCAAATCCCTGTGACGGAGTGAGCTCTTGTTGCTCTGTCCCAGCTCCTTTCAACCTAGCAGTTTGAAAGCATACCAGTGGAAGTAGATAAATAGGTACCGCTGCAGCGGGAAGGTAAATGGTGTTTCCGTGCGCTCTGGTTTTAGTCACAGTGTCCCATTGCACCAGAAGCAGTTTAGTCATGCTGGCCACAGGACCCGGAAAGCTGTCTGTGGACAAACAGCGACTCCGTCAGCCTGGAAGCAGAAGATGAGTGCCGCCACCCCCTAGTCGCCTTTGACTGGACTTAACCGTCCAGGGATCCTTTACCTTTTTTTACCCAGACCCAAATTTAATCCTTCATTGGGAACCAGGACTATGTTTCCCTTCTCCACTGCACACCTGAAGGCCAAGTACACAGCTGTGATCTTTAATCAGAATTTATTAAAAATCGGCAAAATGAAGCTATTTTCTAATGCTGTAAATGACACTTCTTACATAAAAGTGCTCTATTAATACACAGATTTCTCCCTGCACACCCACGACTCTGCATGCTGCCACTGGCGTTATCACTCCTCTCTCTCCGATTCAGGAAGTAATGGTGCAATTTCTGAGAGCGCAATGCCGCAATTGATCCCTCTAGGAATCGCCCAAAAAAGAAACCTGGCAGAATGCGCCGGCCATTATTTTTGGCAGCTGAAATAAAGCATGTGGCTTCTTGGGAAACACATCTTGGAGGAAGCTGCTGCAGATCTGGTAGGCAGGTCACTCTGGACCAACCCCCCTTTTTTTTTTAAGGAAAGTCTATCTGAGGCTTTGAGCAGAGCTGTCAAAAAGGGAAGTTTCTGGAGTATGTCTATTGGGGATTGTGACACTCAGCTACCATATTCCACACAAATGCACCCACAACGCCCACAGAACTGTCTTCAGGGCCGGAATGCTACTTGGACAGAAAGCTGCCTTGTAGTGGTCCATTTGGCCCAGTAGTCTAACACTGACTCCAGCATCTCACCAGGATTTCAGACGTGGGTCCCTCTCAAGCTGACCTGGAGACGACATCAGGAACTAAACCCGTTGGTGCCAATACTTTAATACACTGCAGAATGGCTCCCCCCCCCCAGCCTAAAGCCACATATTCTTATCGGAAGGGCTGCCACATGGAAGATGCAGCAAGCTTTGTTTCTGCTGCTCCAGAGGATAGGGCCCGAACCAATGGATTCTCATGACAAGAAAGGAGATTCCGACTCAAATTTAGGAAGAGCTTTCTGAGGAGAAGAGCTGTCTGACAGTGGAACAGACTCTGCTAAGAAGGTGATGGGCTTTCCTTCCTTGGCAATTTTTAAACAGAGGTTGGATGGTCATCTATCAGGTGTGCTTGAGTTGCAATTCCTGCATGGCAAGAGGTTGAACTAGAGGACACTTGGAGACCCCCTTGCAACTCCACAATTCTATGAAAAGCAGACGAGAGAGAGAGAGAGAGAGAGAGAGAGAGAGAGAGAGAGAGATCCCCATCAGACAGGGTTAGAGAGGTTGAGCACACTCTCTGTGTGACCTTTGGGACCCTCCTGTTATGTTCTGTGCTGAATTCTAGAACAACAGGATCCAGAATGCAGCAGTCTGATTGGTCCGCAGGAGCCACCCAATCCAGCTCCAGGTGAAAGTGAATCAGTGACCTGATTGGCCTGCAGGAGCAGCCAATCAGGCTCCTGGATGAAGTGAATCAGCAACCTGATTGGCCTGCAGGAGCATCAGGGAATTAGCCAATCATGTGGGGCCCATTGGGCAAATAATGTATATATAGCTAGACGTTTTGGGGAAAGTTTCATTCATTGCTACTATGAGCTGAATAAAGAGCATGAAATTCACACTTGACTCAGAGTATATTTCACCTCCCAAGTCCAACCGCCCAGCTCAGCCACAAACACCTTTCTTGGGGCCATGCCTACACACTAGTCTTTCTTCATACATCACCTTCAGTGTTTTTACCTGATTGAAAGGTGTCCTTGAGTAGAGAGTGGTTGTAGAAACTAGCCCACCATGGAACGGCAACACTTACATCTGTCATTCCAGACAGGTTTGCCTCTGGCACCACACCCCACTGGCATGTGCCCCCCACAAAGTTGGCCAGATGGGAACATGGCCTTCAGGCTAAAAACCTTCCCCACCATCGGCATATGGGCTGGCCATGATATACAATGAATTGAAGAAAATGTTAAAAATAACTTTTGTAAAAAAAACCAGAAGCCTTTTTATTAGGTATTTTAGGTCAAGATATAAAAAAAGAAATGATGACTTTATTTATGTATGCCACTACAGCAGCAAGAACATTGGTTGCACAAAATTGGAAGACTGGAGAAATACCAACTAAAGAACAATGGCAAGAGAAGTTGATGAACGATGCAGAACTGGCAAAAAATGACAGAAAGACTAAGAGAAAAAGACAACAGAGGCTTTGAAAAAGATTGGGAACCATTCATATTACATTTGCAGAAACAAAGAAAGTCAACAGACTTGATGGCAGTCAACAGACTGAAAGTCAACAGACTTGATGACATTATTAGCATCAGAAAATGTTTAGAAGATAGTGAAATAGGAGGTGTATTTAATTTTATTTTTAGGTTTTTAGGTTTGATGTTATGTTATTAATAACTTTTTTTGCTGAGAGATAGCAAAGCGAGTGAAAAGAGAAACAAACCAGAAGTGGAAGTTGGGGGAAGTCTTGGAGGGGAGGGAGGAAGGAATATACAGTGGTACCTCAGGTTACAGATGCTTCAGCTTATAGACTCTGCTAACCCATAAATAGTACCTCAGGTTAAGAACTTTGGTTCAGGATGAGAACAGAAATCACACGGCAGCAGCAGGAGGCCCCATTAGCTAAAGTGGTGCTTCAGGTTAAGAACAGTTTCAGGTTAAGAAAGGACCTCCAGAATGAATTAAGTTCTTAACCCGAGGTACCACTGTTTAGTAAATGTTAAGAAATTGAGATGTATGTAATGAATGAAAAAGAAAAATGAATATATATATATATATATATATATAAACTCCCATTTACCTTCCCGCTGGAGCGGTACCTATTTATCTACAGTGGTATCTCGGGTTACATACGCTTCAGGTTACATACGCTTCAGCTTATAGACTCCGCTAACCCAGAAATAGTACTCAGGTCAAGAACTTTTGCTTCAGGATGAGAACAGAAATTGTGCTCCAGTGGCACAGCAGCAGCAGGAATTAAAGTGGTGCTTCAGGTGAAGAACAATTTCAGGTTAAGAATGGACCTCCAGAACGAATTAAGTTCTTAACCCGAGGTACCACTGTATAGTAAATGTTAAGAAATTGAGATGTATGTAATGAACGAAAAAGAAAAATGAATATATATTTTTTTAAAAAAAAAAAAAAAACAACTCCCAAGGTGCGTTCAGTTTTGGGGAAGAAGAGGAGGTCGAGGGGCAAAGGTGGCTCCGGGATAGGCAGGGCAGAGAGACATACACACCCCAAAGGTGGATTCCTGAGCAGCCAGAATGCTGTTTCCCTTGAAGAGGAGGACAGCATACCCACTGCTCACTCTATTTATTACTGTAGACACTTGTTTACAGAGCTTGCGGGATTTTTCTGCTTTATTTTTGTCCATTTGTCTCAGGAGGCTTCCTGCAAAGCAGCTCCACCGAAAGGTACATTCTCTCCCCACTCGGTACGTCTTCATGCTTTAATGGCCTGACAAAAGACGGCCATGCTGGACGCTTCGGGGGGAGAAAGGGGCGTGAGTGGAAGGGAGGCAGAACAGCAGAAGGAGAGGACTGGACAGAGGGAGAGGCAGTGGGAACAAGCTAATAATGTGTTTTCTACCCCCAGGTGATTTGTGCTGTCGTGCAGGTAGGCGGTCAAAATTTCAGGGCAATGCAGGCAGAACTTTTATTTATTCCACACTGGAAATAAAAGTTTTGCCAGGTAGGGAAGCAAGTAGAATCTGAACACCATCTTCACAAGTATGAAGTAGTCCTTTACAGGATGGGATGGGGAAGAAATTTGATCCCTTTTGCATTTAAAGGAAAACCTATGGAATTGGCAAAGGGACGTGGGTGGCGCTATGCTCTAAACCACAGAGCCTAGAGCTTGCCAATCAGAAGGTCGGAGGTTCGAATCCCCGCGACAGGGTGAGCTCCCGTTGCTCAGTCCCTGCTCCTGCCAACCTAGCAGTTCAAAAGTATGTCAAAGTGCAAGTAGATAAATAGGTACCACTCCGCCGGAAAGGTAAACGGCGTTTCTGTGCGCTGCTCTGGTTCGCCAGAAGCAGCTTAGTCATGCTGGCCACATGACCCGGAAGCTGTACGCCGGCTCCCTCGGCCAATAAAGCAAGATGAGCGCTGCAACCCCAGAATCGGCCACGACTGGACCTAACAGTCAGGGGTCCCTTTACCTTTACCATGGAATTGGCATTTTCCAGATCAACATGTTAATGGAAACATGGGCAGTCTTCAAAATATGAACTTCTCCAAATTTTGCAACACATTTCTCCAGACAAGTCATGTGCGCAAAAAATTGCATCTATGATTTGCATTAAAAAGTGTAAACGGAAACGCACATTTCACTGAAAATAGCATGCCAAACGCATGATGTTGGGGGTAGTTGTTTTGCAAAAACATCTATTTTAGCCACGGAACTATAATACCCAGATGGGTTTAATGTCCGATTCCTCTTCACTGGAAACTCTGAAAAGTGCAGCTCCTTAAGAGGAACTTGGGTTTCTCCTAACAACTCTCAGCCCAGGATTCTTGGGGGAGAGGGGAGCCATGAAAGTTCAAAGCGGTATCACTGTGCTTTAAATGTACAGCGTAAATGTGGCCTGAGGCTCCCCCTCACGCTCTTCAAGAAACGTAGGAAGTTACCACATTCCAGAACCTACTTCAGACATTTTGTCTCCTATAAGCAGCACGTTTCTAGATCTTGTGGAGAGCAGGACTTTTACACTGTGGAACTCCCTGCCCATTGACATTAGGAAGGCACCTTCACAATATTTCTTCCCCAGTGAATGCTTTAAAAATGCTGCCCAGAAACATAGAATGTTGATTTATATATACCAAAATAATAAAATAATCAAAGAGCCCAGGGAGTAGTGGTAGGATGGTGTTGAGTGGTCAAAGGAAAAAGATTGGGAGGAGGAGGTGTTGGAGGCTGAAGAGGTAACAGGGTTTAGTGAGCAGGAAGGGACTGTGGAAGAGAGCAGTCCAGAATCAGAAGGGGAAGCAGAGGAGGAGGGAAGCCAAGAGGCAGAGATGAGTCAGACTGGTGAAGAAGCCAGGGTACTTTTAGCTCCTGCTACAACAAGCTCCCCTCCCCGCTTGGTTCCTAGAACCAGAAGAGGTATGAAGATGGAGGAACAGAGACAGGAGTGTCAGCATAGTCTCAGATTGCTTAAGAAGGAGGAGGGGACTTAGGCAGCTGTGGGGAGGTGGGGACCTTCAGCCTCCACAACTGCCTCATAGGAGAAAAATCTACTGAGAAGAGTTGCTGTGCTTATTAGGCCTGGCACTCCTGAGCAGACCTTTTTTCTTCTTACTCTGTGTGTCGTCTTTTTTTTTTTATGGCTTGCTCCTGACAGTCTAGGATTCAGATATGGCCTTCATTCTCAACTCACTACCAAATTTCCCACCACAACATCCATTAGTCCCCTTGTAAAAAATGGATGCTAAGGTGGGGCTTCAATACTTTTAAATTAAGATAAATATCAATAACCACTGTTGAGCGTCACCCACCAACGAGGGAGGACTATATATTTGCTCACTTGTGAAAGGTTGAATTCTCAGCATTTTCTGCCTCCTAAAAGCAGTCCAAGCTATAAAGGTATAAACTTGGCTTATCCACATTCCTGGTTCCTTCCACGGCCTAAGATTACAGCACTGCACCCCAGTACCTGGCGAGATCATATTCTTTAAGAAGGAAGGTGGGGGGGGGGGAATGACAGCTATAATTTCTCCATACTTTTGAGAAATGACCTAGTCACCCAAGTAAAAACTTTTCGCTCGCTCACAAAAGCCTGGCGACAGGGTCGGTGCATGGCTGATTTGATTTCAATACATATTTAGCAAGAACAAAAAGGAAGGTCCTTGCAAGGTCTCAGAGTTATAAAGAAAGAATTAGAACAGTCTGAAGTTCATTCAGCTGAGATTAGATGCTCAGCCACATTAATATTGCCTGAATCAGACAACCTGAAAAAGGAAAATAAAAGGGTCCTCAAATACTTGTTTAGCATTAAAATAGATGTGGGGAGGGATGCACGGCAGAGCTCCAGAATGCAGGGATGAAGGGGGAGCTTGGAGGAATAAATCACATTATGTGCATCGTGAACCTAATGGCAAACTGAAGAAAAAAGACAGACAGAGGTGAAAGGAGGGCGAGAGGCGCTTGCATTTTTCACTGTTGGGAGTCGGCAGGTCAAGTGCATTTGCAGAAGGTCGAGTGGAGAACTGGGTGCAAGCTAACAGAATGAATTTCAATAGAGACAAATGTAAGGTAGGAAAAACCAGATGCACAAATATAGGACGGGGAACACCTGGCTTGCCAGCCAGACATTTGAAAAGTATCTAGGGGTCTTGGTGGACCACAAGCTTCACATGAGTCAATAGTGTGATGTAGCAGCAAAAAAAGCTAATGCTGTTCTAGGCTGCATCAACAGAAGTATAGTGTCCAGATCAAGGGAAGTAATACTTTGGCCACCTCATGAGAAGAGAAGACTCCCTGGAGAAGACCCTGATGTTGGGAAAGATGGAGGGCACAAGGAGAAGGGGGCGACAGAGGACGAGATGGTTGGATAGTGTTTTCGAGGTTACCAGCATGAGTCTGACCAAGCTGTGGGGGGCAGTGGAGGACAGGAGTGCCTGGCGTTCTCTGGTCCATGGGGTCACGAAGAGTCGGACACGACTAAACGACTAAACAACAACAAAATTCTGCCTTAAGGGACGCAGGTGGCGCTGTGGGTTAAACCACAGAGCCTAGGACTTGCTGATTGAAAGGTTGGTGGTTCGAATCCCCGCGACGGGGTGAGCTGCTGTTGCTCGGTCCCTGCTCCTGCCAACCTAGCAGTTCAAAAGCACGTCAAAGTGCAATTAGATAAATAGGTACCGCTCTGGCTGGAAGGTAAACGGCGTTTCTGTGCGCTGCTCTGGTTCACCAGCTCCCTCGGCCAATAAAGCAAGATGAGTGCCACAACCCCAGAGTTGGTCCTGACTGGACCTAATGGTCAGGGGTCCCTTTACCTTTATTCTGCCTTAGTCAGACCACACTTGGAATACTGTGTCCAATTCTGGGCACCACAGTTTAAGAAGGATGTTGACAAGCTGGAAGGTGTGCAGAAGAGGGCAACTAAGATGATCAAAGGTCTGGAAACTAAGCTTGAAGGAGCTGGGTATGTTTAGCCTGGAAAAGAGAAGAATGAGAGGAGATATTATTGTCCTCTTCAAATATCTTAAGGGCTGTCACATGGAGGAGGGAACATGCTTGTTTTCTCCTGCTCTGGAGGGTAGGACTCGAATCAATGGCTTCAAATTGCAAGAAAGGAGATTCCGGCTAAACATTCGGAAAAACTTTCTGACAGCAAGAGCTGTTCAGCAGTGGAAGAGAATCCCACAAGATCTGTGCCTCTTCCTGGATCAGGCAGATCCACCCTCTGATAGGGTTTAACAATATGGTCGGGGCAGACACAGAGCAGGATCTGATCCTGCATAGTGTTGCTCCTTCACAAGCAGCTTCTCTGCACTCAAAGGAAGCAAGCCACTCATGAAGGCATAGTGTCTGGAATCCTGCAGCAAATCATGACCGCAGAATGGAAGGTGACAGGATCCCCAAGGACACACTCTGTGGAGTGTTGGCTTCAGGCACCAGGCCTGCTGGCAGGGGAACTCTGTGTTACAATGGTGTATGCCAAGATGGCATGAAGGCTGGCCACATCAACCCACCGTAAGGAAATCCCTTGTAAATAATCACAGTCCTGGAGACAGTCAGGTTGTGTAACCATAGCAGTGACCAAAGGAGGAATGACCGCTGGGAGGAGCACAGAGAGAAGAAATGCTGTGGTGCAACACAACTGGATGCCTTCATCTGCCCCAGCTGCAACAAAACATGTCTCTCTCTAACAGTTTGACTTCACGACCAAAGATGTACTCCACCATTGGCTCCCGAAACAGATGCAATAACAAAGCTGTATGTGGCCTAGGACCCATGTACCTACGGGACCGCCTCTCCTGGTATGCCCCGCGGAGGACTTTAAGGTCCACAAATGACAACATTTTGGAGGTCCCAAGTCACAAGGTGGTTAGGTAGGTCTCAACTAGGGCCAGGGCCTTTTCAGTACTGGCCCCGACTTGGTGGAACGCTCTGTCACAAGAGACCAGGGCCCTGCGGGACTTGACATCTTTCCGCAGGGCCTGCAAGACAGAGCTGTTCCGCCTGGCCTTTGGTTTGGACTCAGTCTGACCCTTATGTTTCCCTCCCCTTATGGTTTGGACTTTTAAAATGAGGCTGCATTTTAAATTGCATTTTAACCTGTATTTTAAATTGTCATTGTTGTTGTTGTTGTTGTTGTTGTTGTTGTTGTTACTGAAATTTTATTGGTGTTAGCCACCCTGAGCCCAGCTCTGGCTGGGGAGGGCGGGGTATATATAAAATTTATTATTATTATTATTATTATTATTATTATTATTATTAAAGGATTGGCTCCCGAAGCAGGATCCAATAACAAAGGATCCTTCCGCCCCATCCCGAAACAGGATCCAATAACAAAGGATCCTTCCACCCCATCCACCATCAGGAGAAGGATAAATATCTGGGTCTCAAACAAATTAGGGCAGGTGCCATCAGCCCCAACCAGCAGAGTTAATGGTCAGGGCTGGTGGGGGCTGCAGTCCAGCAATACCTGCAGGTACACAAGTCCCCATCCTTAATGCTGGGCCTTCAAGATAAGCACCAGCACTTGCAGCTGTGCTTAGAAATGATCTCAGAGAGTTACAGTCAATGTTGCATGCCCTCTTCTATGAAGAATAACACAGCTGATTTAAAAATTTTCACAGCACATTACAGATCCTGACATGGCAGAATAGAATAACCTGGGACACCATCTGAGAATAATCACTGTAACACCCTCAAGGCTTTGCTATCATTGCATGCTTGGTGTAAGTGCACATTCCTCAGGAATTCAGAAGGGGTGGGGGAGGTCAGATCCCCAGCTAGGCAAGGAACAGAGCAATTCAGCCATATATAAGTTGTTTGGACAAGGCAAGGTGTGTTTCTGACCAGGGGAGAAGCAGGAGGTTGTCCTGGAGAGACAGAAAGGAATTCATATTTTGCTAGAAGCTAAAGCAGGGGCAAGGAACCTCAAGGGCCAGATTCTCTCTTGGGCAACCTTATGAGGGCCACATGCCAATGCTGAGTGGGACCAGAGGCCAAACCGAGTTGGATTGTGGGACCACCATCCAACCAAGCCAGAGGCATTATCAGAGTTCAAGGACACTGGGTAACTCTGGATAGCTCAGTTTGTTAGAATGTGGTGCTGATGACATCAAGGCCACGGGTTTGATCCCTAGATGGGACAACTGCAAATTTCTGCATTGGGATAGATCAGCGGTTCTCAACCTATGGGTCCCCAGATGTTGTTGGACTACAACTCCCATCATCCCTGAGCTCTGGCCTTGCTAGCTAGGGGTGATGGGAGTTGTAGTTCAATGACATCTGGGGACCCACAGGTTGAGAAAGGCTGTGCTAGAAGATCCTTAGGGTCCCTTCTAACTCTATGATTCTATGATACATTCTGGCAAGGCAAAAAAAGAACTCTTGGATACCAATCCAATGAGGTATGTGTCCAGGATAGTGTTCTGAGGGTCATACGGAGAGATTTCGAGGGCTACATGGCTACTAACATAGTACCTGTGGGTAGAGTGTTTTCCCGATTCCTGCAGCGTCTCATCAACCATTGGCATTGGGCTTAAGAGAAGCTTCCTTCAGCCAACCGAATGTTGTTGTTTTTCTTCCACCAAACCTAACTGAAGCACAGCATCAGAATATGTGGAGATTCTACAAATGGAAGGTGGGGGAAGCTGTGGTGGCATGCCCATGGTAGTTTCGCCATTTCACAAAGGGTCCACAGGGGTCCCGAGAATGTTGGTGACTCCTGAGCTAAAGGGACAGAGTTTCCGTCCAGTGAAGTCTACTTCCAAACAGCTGCAGCAAATAGAATCATAGAGTTGGAAGAGACCACAAGGGCCATCGAGTCCAAACCCCTGCCAAGCAGGAAACACCATCAGAGCACTCCTGACATATGGTTGTCAAGCCTCTGCTTAAAGACCTCCAAAGAAGGAGATTCCACCACACTCCTGGGCAGCAAATTCCACTGTTGAACAGCTCTTACTGTCAGGAAGTTCTTCCTCTGTCAAGAAGATAAAACTCTTGTTTGCAGGCATATCTTGATTCACAACCGCACAAAGGCTAGAGGTTGAAAACATGCTACATCTCAAAAAGGGGTAGATAGTCATGCTCAGGGAAACACCCACCTGAGCTCTGGGGGGTTGAGAGAGCTTTGATAGTTTCTTCCGATGAAACAGAGTACTTAGGAGTTTTCTCCTGAGCAATTAAGGCCAACTGAGGAGGCTGAATCATAGCAGCAACTTTGAAGGACTCGGAGAGAACTAGGCCAAAACAAACAAAATGAATTTCAGGTGTAAGGCTCTACACTTAGGCAGGAACAACCATATGCATAAATTTAAGATGGGGGAGGCCTTGGATGGTTAAGTCCAGTCAAAGGCGACTATGGGGTTGTGGCACTCATCTCACTTTCATGCTGAAGGAGCCGGCATTTTTCCACAGACAGCTTTCCGGGTCATGTGGCCAGCAGGACTAAAACGCTTCTGGTACAATGGGACACCGTGATGGAAGCCAGAGCACACAGAAACATTGTTTACCTTCCTGGCACAGCGGTACCCATTTATCTACTTGCAGTGGCATGCTTTCGAACTGTTTGGTTGGCAGGAGCTGGGACAGAGTGACGGGAGTTCACCCCGCCGTGGGGATTTAAACCGCTGACCTTCTGATCGGCAAGCCGAAAAGGCTCAGTGGTTCAAACCACTGCACCACCCATGTCCCGGGGGGGGGATCTATATAAGTGACAATGCCTGCCCCCCAGGACACGGGTCTGGGGTCTTGAGCACATTCATGAGTCAGTGAGTGCTGTCCATTAATCAGACATCATGAATTGCTGGAGCAAGAGAAATACTGTCTATCTGTATCTGTATCTGTATCGTCTACAAGCTATATGTATATATCAATTTCTGGTACTGAGTTAATGAAACTTCATCTTCTGCAGCAGTAAACTATTTTGGACCTTAAGCTGTGTGGTGACTGAAACTGGGTGCAACTTCCATTGCATTGGTATCTCACTTCAGATTCTGAACAGAAAAGATCTAGAGGTCTTAGAAGACCACAAGCTTTACATGAATTGATGGTGTGATGCAACAGCAAAAAAAGGCTAATGCTTTTCTACAGAAGTCTATTGTCCAGGTCAAGGGAAGGAATAGCACCGTTCTATCCTGCCTTGGTGAGGCCACACCTAGAGTCCTGTGTCCAGTTGTGGGCACCACAGTTGAAGAAATGTTTTGACAAGCTGGAAGATGAGCAGAGAAGGGCGATCAAGATGATCAAGGGTCTGGAAACCAAACTTTATAAGGAACAGTTGAGGGAGAGAGGGAAGCTTAGCCTGGGGAAGACTGAGAGGGGATACGACAGCAATCTTTAAATATCTGAAGGGCTGTCACATGAAAGGTATGTACTTTTATAGCTGAAGGTTAACTCTTAAGCCAGATATTCTATGTGCATAGCAAGTGAAGAATTCTATAGCAATGCTGTTATCTTTATGCTGGTTTCTTCAGACGGCGTACAATGGATCTCAAAATATTCTTCTCTTTTCCTATTTCTCCTAGCAGTCGAGGGTATTTGGTGAAGCTTATATAAGAAGGCTTTTTCATAACTACGTTCAGAACATTTGGACGAAGGTAAACACTTCTCTCGGTCTCTGTTGGTGTTGTTTGCAGCAAAGGCATGTCAATTTCCCATCTGGCTAAGGCCACTCTGCATGTGTGCAGTTTGGATCCCAATATTATACGAAAAACAACTGAAGAAAGAAAAAGAGTTTTTAACTCTCAACATCTCTCTAAAATGTTCAACACGTCGACTGTATTGAAGTCTTTCAGTATATATATATATATGTCTCAAATGTATATACATGCTCAGGAACACAATACCTTAAAGACCTGAAAGCAGACTTAGATCCTGTGATCATCATCATGTACCTCCTCAACAAGAGGTCTGGTGGGCAACAACATGAGAACAGACCTCTGTGGTGGCTCCCCGTTTGTGAAATTCTGTCCCCAATGAGGCTCGCCTGACACCTTCACTACACATCTTTAGGTGCCAGGTGAAAATGTTTCTCTATAACTAGACCTTTGTCCAATTAACATTATATGGCCTTTGAAACGTATTTGCAGGAGGCGGGTTTCTGGTTTGTTCTTGCTTTTGTTATGTATTTTGTGTTCTCCTTCTGTATTTTTATGCTGTGAACCGCCCTGTGATCTTCAGGTGAAAGGCTGCATAGAAATCTAAGGAATAGTGACAATAAGATGGAGCAAGCTTGTTGTCTCCTGTTCCAGAGCCAATGGATTCCAGTTGCAAGAAAGAAGATTCCAACTAGCCATTAGGAAGAACTTTCTTCCAGCAGGAGCTGCTCAACAGTGGAATGGACTCCCTCAAAATGTGGTGGACTCTCCTTCACAGGAGGTTTTTAAACAGAGGTTGGGAGGCCATCTGTTACGGATGCTTTAGCTGAGATTCCTGCACTGAAGAAGATTGCAAGAGATGATCCCTGGTGTCCTTTTCCAACTCTACAATTCTATGATTCTGTGACTTACTCACTGACCCCAGAATCATCTGCTCAGACTGCAGTTCTCCAAAAAATCGGGCAAGGGTTGTCCCAGCCCTTAGAGATGGCAGGAATTAAATCTATGCAAAACGCGAGCTTTGCAATCTGAGCTATGCCTCCTTCACCCGACCCAGGCCCAGTCCATTTATTCACAGCAAAGATATGCTCCGGTAAATGGACTCCGAAGTTTAAAAACTGATTAGAGTTATCTTCCCCACCCCACCCCCCTCTTCTTTTGGTTTTCTTAATATGTATATCTTCAGACTATTCTTGGCAAGTGGCTAATGAAAATGTTACTTCTCCACGCAGGCTGGGGAGCCATTCCAGGATATAAACTTAGATAAGGTCTCTGGGTCAATGAGCAATAGTTTCAAGACCATAAAGCAAGCCAGAATGCAGGCAGGCAGGCAAATAAAAGAGTTGGGACATCAAGGAAAGTGAAGACACTGTTTGTTAAGTGCCTCTTACACAGCAGTTCTCAACCTGTGGGTCCCCAGATGTTGGGACTACAACTCCCATCATCCCTGAGCTCTGGCCTTGCTAGCTAGGGGTGATGGGAGTTGCAGTCCAACAACATCTGGGGATCCACAGGTTGAGAACCGCTGCTCTTACACAAGGCAGCAGGCAGAGCAAATCTGTAGCCTTCCAGAGGTGGCTGGACTGCAGCTCCCATCATCCTTGAGCAATGGCCACACTGGCTTGAGCTGATGGGAGTTGCGGTCTGAAGGATGTGGAGGGCACCATGTTGGCTGCCTCTGTTGCAGAGGGCACAGGGACTGAGTACAGGCAACACCCGATATCTAAGTGGGCCAGATCCCAGTCTCAGCCCTGGGCTTCCCTGGTCCAAGCTTGAGAGCAGTACATGGCTTGAGAGCAGTACATGTGAAAAGGATCTAGGAGTCTTGGTTGACCACAGACTTGACATGAGCCAACACTGTGATGCGGCAGCTAAAAAAGCCAATGCAATTCTGGGCTGCATCAATAGGAGTATAGCATCTAGATCAAGGGAAGTAATAGTGCCACTGTATTCTGCTCTGGTCAGACCTCACCTGGAGTACTGTGTCCAGTTCTGGGCACCACAGTTCAAGAAGGACACTGACAAACTGGAACGTGTCCAGAGGAGGGCAACCAAAATGGTCAAAGGCCTGGAAACGATGCCTTATGAGGAACGGCTAAGGGAGCTGGGCATGTTTAGCCTGGAGAAGAGGAGGTTAAGGGGTGATATGATAGCCATGTTCAAATATATAAAAGGATGTCACATAGAGGAGGGAGAAAGGTTGTTTTCTGCTGCTCCAGAGAAGCGGACACGGAGCAATGGATCCAAACTACAAGAAAGAAGATTCCACCTAAACATTAGGAAGAACTTCCTGACAGTAAGAGCTGTTTGACAGTGGAATTTGCTGCCAAGGAGTGTGGTGGAGTCTCCTTCTTTGGAGGTCTTTAAGCAGAGGCTTGACAACCATATGTCAGGAGTGCTCTGATGGTGTTTCCTGCTTGGCAGGGGGTTGGACTCGATGGCCCTTGTGGTCTCTTCCAACTCTATGATTCTATGATTCTATGATTCTATGATTCTATGAAGCTACAAAGAACCTTGGCATTAGCGAGGGTCACCACCCTCACCGATGCCATTCTCAAAGGTGGCTTTGGGCAAGCAACTTTAAAATATAATAGGCAATTGAACATTCCGCTGCACAACAGATCAAGCCCACCCAAGATGCATCAAGCCAAATGTACAGATATAAATTTGTAAATAAAAGAGGTGTCACTGTCCAGACAAGAATGGGCCCAACAGAAGTTGGCTTAAAAACATAAGCAAAGTCTAGAGTGAGAACAACCATTGCTCAGGGACTCCTCTGGGAGGAAGAGAAGGTTTGAAACGAATTAATGAAATACTTTCAAGCATCAACTGCAGGTCTGCTTCCTCCCACCTCTTGAGGGCTTCCCAGAGGCATCTAGATGGGCCTGATCCTGCAGGACTCTTCTTATTCTTTTTCGTTTTCCAGTAAACAACCTCCTCCTTGTTGGTTACTGGGAGTCTTGCAATAAACACTGGACTGGGTGCACCTAGATATAATCCAGCCAGGCGTTTCTGGCAGCTGTATGGTCTCTAGAAAGCATGTGTGTTTATTTTTCTTTACTTAGCAAATATTTCTAAACTGCCCAACAGTTTGGGGGGGGGGAGTATGATGGTGTTAAACAACATGGAGATCTTTAATTAAATTGCATCAATAAAAACAAATTACAAACAAATCAAAGAATCAGATCCATCATCAGCTTTACTGTATCACTCCTTGGGGAAAGCCTGGGTGAACAAATGCATTGCAAGCAAGCATCCAAACGCTAACATTTTACACACCTGCCTGATATTTACCAGAAGCACATTCCAAAAGACAATGTGCTGCAACACTCTTGTTTTCGGCATCCTTCTGTCTCAAGAGATAATGGGTGAAGTCAAACTGCTGTGTTAGCAGTACTGAAACGACCTTCCCGGGGCAGAAGCCTAGGATGTATGGAGCCCCTGGGCTGCCCAGACGACAAGACCCCCCTCTCGTCCTTGCTGTGGTGCTCCAAAGGTAAGCAGAGCAAGACGTTTAGCACCAGCTTGGCTGCAGGAGTTGCTGGAAGGAGGCATACGAAGTGCCACCCAACCATCTTAGGGACTCCCCTCCAGATTGATTTGTGTAGGGTAAACTCCTTAGCCTTCTCTTTTCCTGAAGATATCCCGCAAGGCAGTGGAGGTTTAGGATGAGAGTCTTCCTTCTCCTAGATGGGCTACCTTCCCATGTGGACGAGCCCCATCTGCCCCTCGCTTACCTCTACAGCAGCAGTTCTCAACCTGTGGGTCCCCATTTGTTGTTGGACTACAACTCCCATCATCCCTGAGCTCTTGCTTGTAGTTCAACAACATTTGGGGACCCACAGGTTTAGAAAGGCTACTCTACAGCGTGTGCAAAAACAGCCTTCTTGACCATTGGACCCACTGTTGATCTTGTCTGCTCATTCTGCCAGAGCTTGTCTTTGCATGCAGGGGAAATCTGTAATTCACTGAGGGTTTGAAACCCTTCAGCTACCCTTACCTGGTTTAGCTAGCCAGTCGATGCCATTCCCAGGCTGTGGCCATTATCACATGCTAACAGCTTCTAGGAGCCACAGGTGAGAGGTGAGTTCAGGGTGGGGACCAAAAGTGGAGAAGCTACCCCAGAAGGAGCACGACATTTCCCCCACAAGAGGTACATTTCCCCCACAAGAGGTAAGGTAAAGCTAAAAGGTAAAGGACCCCTGGATGGCTAAGGCCAGTCATCTCGCTTCAAGCTGAGGGAGACGGTGTTTGTCTACAGACAGCTTTCCGAGTCATGTGGCCAGCATGATTAAACCGCTTCTGGTGCAACAGAACACCATGACGGAAACCAGAGGGCACGGAAACGCCGTTTACCTTCCTGCCACAGTGGTACCTATTTATCTACTTGCACTGGTGTGCTTTGGAACTGCTAGGTTGGTAGGAGCTGGGACAGAGCAATGGGAGCTCACCTTGTCACAGGAATTCGAACTGCTGACCTTCCAACTGGCAAGCCGAAAAGGCTCAGTGGTTTAGGCCACAGCGCCACCCACGTCCCCCACAAGATATACTACACGTCCCCTAACACCCCACTGCTGCCACACTAAAATCCTTGTATTTTGCAGAGATAAGATGGATCCTAGGAGCATGTGGCCTAACTAAGAATGTCTCTCTAGTGGAATGCAGAGTCCAAGCAGGATTCTTATAAGGTAAGGCAGTCCCAAAGACAATGAAGTGTCATTAAATTCAGGACTTCACCTGCTAAAGGCAAGACCCTAAAATGGCCCAGTAGCATATTGGCAACCTATGTATTTCATTGAGAAATAGTGTTGTCGACTTTCCCTTCAGCAATCTTGCACCAGCTGCACCTGCTGGACCGGCCTTAAGGGAAACCCCATAAATTTTGGATCATTGCCACAGATCAGTTATACCTTTAGAGCTCCTGAGTACACACTCCTTGCTTTCTAAGTTTAAAATATGTTGGTGTTCCCTATGGGGATTCTATTTCTTTTTGCCCGACAAAAGAAGACTGAAGTCTGTTCACATCTGTCCTACAGAACTGATCTGGACGTGAGATATTTCCTCTTGCCATGGTGACAGAACATTTGACGTGCACACAGAAGGTTCTGGGTTCAATCTTGAGCATCTCAAGCTATGGCTAGAAGAGGCCCCTTCCTGAAATTCTGAAACACTACTATCAGTCATTGCAAATAATACTGAGATAGATGGACCACTGGTCTTCCTAGAACTTGTGTGTATCAGAGCCCAATGAGCACTCACTGGAGACATCAATCTGGGGAAGCATTTGAGTGTCCCTGCCACAAAATGTGAGAAACCATAACACAAGACTCATGCACTCTTCATCATTTAATACCTGCTAACATGGAACCTGGACAGGCCAGCCTCTCAGATGCCTCTCAGAAAAGCAGATCTGGAAACAAGCTAGAGCTCAATTCAAGTTGAAGGATGAAAAAGTTTAAGATATAAAAATAAGTTACTATTCATGGGAAGGAGCTCGTAACAGCGCAAATACACAAATGACACCATTATATATTTAACACGCCCTATTATAAGGGTGTCAAGTTTGATTTGAGAGTGTGACAGATCTGGAAAGCTATCAAGTAGCTCTGGGAATGAATTGCAACAAAAATAGAGGTTTTACCCATCACACTTCAGTTAAAGAGCAGAACTGAAACCCGGGCAGATGGGAGTGGGGAGATCCAAAATTCTTATCAATTTTCAAAGCAACAGGGAAAAGCAGGGATCCTTTCAATGTCTGCAGGCCCATTTCGAGCTGCTTGCCATTAGAAGACATTGCTAACGGAAAAGTGGGCCTCTTTGTAAATGGTGCAGGTACATGGAAACCTAAAGCCGTAGCCTAGTGTTTCCTCCTAGCCATGAGTTGTCCACATTGATGAAGTACATGACACAGTACATGGCACAGAGGGAAGGTCCTTAGCTCAGTGATGGAGCGTCTGCTTTGCATTCAGAAGGTCCCAGGTTTGATGCTTTTGAATTCTGGTGTGGGAGGAGACTCTTGAGAGTCCCATGGACTGCAAAAAGATCAAACCTATCCATTCTTAAGGAAATCAGCCCTGAGTGCTCACTGAAAGGACAGATCCTGAAGCTGAGGCTCCAAGACTTTGGCCACTTCATAAGAAGAGGAGAGTCCCTGGAAAAGACCCTGATGTTGGGAAAGGTTGAGGGCACAAGGAGAAGGGGATGACAGAGGACGAGATGGTTGGACAGTGTTCTCGAAGCTACCAGCATGAGTTTGACCAAACTGCGGGAGGCAGTGGAAGACAGGAGTGCCTGGAGTGCTCTGGTCCATGGTGTCACGAAGAGTCAGACACGACTAAACAACAACAACAGCAGTTAAGGCTGGGAGACCCTGGAGAGCTTCTGCCCATTTCCGTAGACACTATTTGAAAAGAGGGACCACTTGTCTTATGTTCCTGTATAGAAGGTTTGGGAGAAGCTCTCCTGGGTCAATTGATTGCCGAAGATTAAGAGGCCTGCAATGGCTGCATTCTGGCTTAGTTCTCCATCAGCCCTGGTGGCTGAAGGTAGTGGTAAATGAACGCCAGCACCAGGGCCTCCTGGTTCAACATGCCCAGCGCAACCCTAGCAAGTCAAATGATGGGTTAGCAAGGAAACCTCCACACGGCAACCAGAAAGCAGCAGAAGATATGTGTGCATGTGCAGGAACCTCTGAAGGTTTATTTGTGCATCTCGCCAGGGTACTTTGGAATTCTCGACGCTTTCCACATGAAAGACATTATTCATCTCCAGCCTACACAGCGCTTGAAGGAAAGGTCCAGGGAACAACATGGGAGGGACCTTGTTACTCACAGATGAACCCAACCAGATGCTAAGCTATTTCTGCACAGATTAAAAACAGGGACTCATTAAATTTGGCATCTTGAAGCCATCATCCCCCTCTCGGGAACAGGGGAAAATCCCCCACCCCCTTGCAAAAATGAACTGTGGGGTCTCCAGTTCTAGATCCTTCAATTACAAAAACAGTTGCTGCAATGAAAAGCACAGATGGATCTGGCCAAAGGTTAATGAAGTGCAGAATCCCATTTCCCATAATGGCCAATCAGAGGCTTCCAAGAGGCGCAGAAACAGGGCTTGAAGGCAACAACTCTCTGCTGATTTTTTCAAATCCCCCCATGAACAAAATTCACTGGGGGGTTCCAGACCACCATACCAGTAACCAGTGACAGATCTTCACATTCCTGGATTCAGCTACTCTACTCTTCCCCAACTTGATAGCCTGCTTGATAGCATATGCAGGGCATGTGTTTGGGGGAAGAATGGACTTTTAAAGAAGCCTTATAGAGTCACTGTTACACCTTGGAACAGTAAGTTGGTCTGTGTGTTCCGTAATAAGACATCTCCTCATGTTTCTGAGCACTCATGTTAAATCCTGCTGTTCTTGCTTTACCCGGGCTGAACAACATGCTTGTCCAAACATTCAGATCCCCACTAAATGCCTTGCATATTTCACCCAAGAACACCCCAATTCTCCCCAAAACATTACGTTAGGCAAGAATTGATGGACATGCTCCATTTTTTGTCAATATCCTTCTTAAATTCAATACTATAATTTATAAAGTTCTTTTGCTTGAAATGCTATCTGATGAAATCCAGGGACTTGCAAAAAGAACTAAGATGGATGTTGTTTGGAGGAGGCAGGGGGGTATTATTACTTATCATTTATTAAATTTCTTGTTAGCGTGCAAGTATTTGTTTTCAGTGATGAGGTTCGGAGCCCACATTCTGAAGGGGTAGGTTTGCCTCCGATGTTCTCTGCTTGCACATTTCTACATAAAACAATTAACTTTGCAAAAATCACCAGTGGGTAGCCCAGGAACATCTCACTGAACAGGGGACCATGGCTCACTCCGTTTCCATGGTAGCTAACCTAGCTTCGCCATCAAGACCTGCAGGCAACATTGTACAATTCTTACCTCCTATCGCTTCAGCTCTAGTCGTTAGTGTCAAAATATGCCAGAGCTATGACAGCAGCCACGAAAAGTTGGGATAGATTTCAAAAAGTTTCAAGGGCCTTTCTTTCCCCCCTTCTTTTTAACGAAGTAAGTGTATTAAATCCTGCGTTACTGAAAACATCCATAGCACACCATAGAAATCTTCTGCCGAAAACATTGTAATGAAGCATTATGTGTGACTAGCTTCACCTCAGAGAGAGAGTAACAAAGCACAACTCTACTTGCACAGGAATAATAAACGTGTCAATTGAGAGTTAATATGGATGAAATTGCTAGTATACTGCTTCACTGGGTCAAATCTGAACACACACAAGAATGTCTGTGTTCCCCCCAAAAATGTTTTTATATACAATCGCAAGACCTGTTTCAATCTACCGGTCATTTTCAATGCCCTTTAAGTTATAGGCATAGATTGAAATACAGCCAATTAGATCGACCCATCAAACATTTTAGATTTGTGGGCTGGATGGTAATTCATTACGTGTTAACTCAGAGGCAAACCAATGGTGGAGTTACACACCCACTGGGATACTGCCAAGGTCTTCAAAGAAGAATGTAATTTGGAGGGCTTGAAATGCACTAACTGGTCCATCACCAGCTATCACATCCTTATAGCTACATCAAACTTCCTAGAAGACACTGTATCAGCTTCTTCTCACCTCCATAGCAAACTAAGTGGTCCTTCAGAAGCCTTTGAGATGACACTTTATGAAGGGATGAGCATCCAATGCACTTGTTCCATAAGATGAAGGATTTCCAATTGCACAACAGAGCTGCTCTCCTTCTCACCACAGGTGCCCATCCTCAACCAAACTCCATTCTGGTGGGTTAGGAGGAGCCCTACAAATTATTTATGGGCTGCATAGGGAGAAGAGGGGAAGTTCTATTACAAAGCCAAAGTCCTTGCACTAACAGAACAAGATAGCACCCACAGTTTACTGTCCTTTCTTGTATGGGCATAGAAAACCCATGCTTATATCAGGATTGAGTAACAAGCAGGAGAGTGATTGGGGAGGAGAGAGGAAGACATCAGCATCAAAAGGTGTCACTCTAGTGGCTTTGGGTTCTATGACATGGTACGGATGGGTCTTCCTGTTCAAGAAGCATTGCTCCAGTCATGATTGGCTTGTGACTAGATCACCCATGTGACTAGTCTAGGAATCATTAACCTCACTTTAAACCAGCCTTCCCCAACCCAGATGTTTTTTGGGTGGAAATGATAGGAGTTGTAATCCAAAAAAAAAAATCTAGGAAGGATTTTTGCATTTGTCTTCAGCGACATCCTACCTATCCTGTTCCATTGGGGCTGAAATGTCACAGGGAAGGTAGTAACAAATACCAGAGCTTCTTCTGGTCCAGGCTAAGGTGGGATAAGGCAAACCAGGACCCTGGACAGCTCCCAGTGAGCCCAGTGTGGAGGGAAATGAGTTTGGCCTGACACTATATCAGCAAAGGCTTAAAGTCCTCTGCAATCTTAAAAAGGCTGGTGGCACTTCCATTGGCTCCATCTGCCAGCGGAGATTGTTGCAATATTAAAGGACTTCAGATTGAGAAGATGATTGATGGAAGAGCCACGTTTTCAGGCTACGGCAGCATAGCCCCTCAAGAAGAATGGCTGGTGCATCATCTGAATTAGAGTTCTCCTCAAGCCAACTCTGGGACCCAGAGGCAAGGGAAATAGCACACCATCCTATTCAATACACAACCCCCAAGTATCAGGTCACTAAATTTAAGAACTTAACTTGTCATTACCTTGTGCAGAAACAATACCAAATTTTCTATGGAGGTTTCCCAAAGTCCACCTCTCCCGATCAGCCAAGATTCTCTCGACAATCTATGGAAACAATATGGGGGGTGGGGACTGAATGAGTAATGTAGAGTCCAATTTACCCTAAACAGATTGTGTTGATCATTGAAACCAAACAGAAATTTGGTGCAGCGATTCAGATTCCACATTGCTATGAACATCCTCGGAAACAGACCACATATTCTCTGCTTCAGCCTATGCACAGATCTAGGAAATGGATGGTAATGATAATGTTGGCCAGTCTTACAGCATGGTTGCAATAATTAACTTTCAATGAAATATAGAAACATTGCTAAATAAACACTTCAAATAAATAGCCTCTAAGGACCCTTTCCTAGTGGAAGCAATGTGAATGAAGCTATTTTACCTGCCTGCAGACTGTCTCGCCAGAGTGGTGCATGCTCTAGTTATCTCTCGCTTGGACTACTGCAATGTGCTCTATGTGGGGCTACCTTTGAAGGTGACCCGGAAACTACAACTAATCCAGAATGCAGCAGCTAGACTGGTGACTGGGAGCAGCTGCTGAGACCACATAACACCGGTCTTGAAAGACCTACACTGGCTCCCAGTATGTTTCCGAGCACAATTCAAAGTGTTGGCACTGACCTTTAAAGCCCTAAACGGCCTCGGTCCAGTATACCTGAAGGAGCGTCTCCACCCCCCATCGTTCTGCCCAGACACTGAGGTCCAGCACTGAGGGCCTTCTGGCAGTTCCCTCGCTGCAAGAAGCCAAGTTACAGGGAACCAGGCAGAGGGCCTTCTCGGTGGTGGCACCCACCCTATGGAACACCCTCCCACCAGATGTCAAAGAAACAACAATTACCAGACTTTTAGAAGACATCTGAAGGCAGCCCTGTTTAGGGAAGCTTTTAATGTTTGATGGATTACTGTATTTTAATATTCTGTTGGAAGCCGCCCAGAGTGGCTGGGGAAGCCCAGCCAGATGGGCAGGGTGTAAATAATTTATTATTACTATTATTACTACTACTACTGCTACTATTACTATTACCAGTACTACTATACCAAGGACTCTGCAACGAGTAGTTTTTTGCCAGATATCTTCAGAAGAAGAAAAGGCTAAGGAGTCAACCCTGCACAAATCCAGAGTGAAGTCCCTAAGGCAGTTGGATGGTACTTTGTATGCCTCATTCTGGCAACTCCTGCAGACAAGCTGATGCCAACAGTCTTGCTCTGCTTTCCTTTGGACAACAACAGTGAGGCCAAGAGGGGCAGGTCTTGTTGTCTGGGAAGCCCAGTCCCTGCAGACACATTACCCAAGCTTGCACCCCAGGGAAGTCACCTCGGTACTGCTAATGTACCAGTTTGACTTCACCCCCGGAGGTGCACTTCCATTGCTTCTTGCGACAGTCGGATGCCAACAACAGTTTGGTGCAACTGTACAGGACTATACGGTGGTACCTTGGTTCTCAAACTTAATCCGTTCCGGAAGTCCATTCCAAAACCAAGGCATGCTTTCCCATAATGCAGAATGGATTAATCCGTTCCAGACTTTTAAAAACAACCCCTGAAACAGCAATTTATCATGATTTTTTACTATCTAACAAGAGCCTTGATCCATAAAATGAAAGCAATAAACAATGTACTGCAGTCACACAATCAATCAATCAATCAGTAGCTGAACTGGGTTCTTCCACACAGTCACAAAAACGAAACCAAAAGAGCCGCAAAAACAAAAACGGAAAATAAATAGCAAAAATAGACAGAGCTCAGCATAACACTCAAAACGGAAGCGTGGCACCCAAAACCGAAGTGTAACACTCAAAACAGAGCACATTTGGCTTCCGAAAGAAGTTTGCGAACTGGAACACTTAATTCTGGGTTTGCAGTGTTTGGGTTCCAAGTTGTTTGAGTGCCAAGGAGTTTGAGAACCAAGGTACCACCGAAACATGTGGCTAGGAAGACACGATTCCCTTTGTTTCTGGTGTTCAGTTCATGCTCCCTACTGCTTTAACTTAGATTGCATCATTCATGCACAAGAGGCAGAAATCAGCAGGTTTGGGTGAAGTCTATTCATAGATAAATGCAATATTGTTTTAAGGTGGGATGGCAGGAGAGGGTAACTATCTGTTTGGGAACACTTGTGGGGAATGAATTGTGGTGAAGCGCTTGGAAATTAGAACACCACACTACGATTTTTTTGCTGTTGTATTCCTTTTTGTTATATTCCTTTTTGTTCCCTAACGTAGTAGCTCGCCGGAAGAAAATAAATAAAAGGAAAGTGTGCCTCAACTTGGAGCCCTACAAATTAATCAATTAAAGCTTTTGTGGATTGATCTGCCGATTAAACCAATTAAGGTTTGCAGACCTACTAATTATCAGCCTTCCCAGCCTCAAATGCTTTGGACAGGTAATAATTATTTTAAAACATACCAAAAAGGAAAAAGGAGAAACGTCAATGGAAAGAGATTAAGCAAATACTTCCCCCCCAAATCCAGCCAGCTTTAAAACTGCAACTATACTGAGCACATCGGGGGAAAATGCTTCACTTTAAAAATACAATGAGGTGGGCTTTTTTGGCAAATCTACTGGTGCTACTGGAAGGAATTTTTTAAAAAAATTGTTTCGACTACGGCAGACCAACATGGCTACCTACCTGTAACTAGAACTTCTGCTGGTAGTTAAGGTAAGAAAGTGAGGGGACAAAGCAGAAATGAGAGTAATTGACCCAGACTAAGAAGCAGCATGGGTGGTGCTGTGGTCTAAAGCACAGAGCCTAGGACTTGTCGATCAGAAGGTCGGAGGTTCGAATCCCCGCGACAGGGTGAGCTTCCGTTTTCGGTCCCTGCTCCTGCCAACCTAGCAGTTCGAAAGCATGTCCTCCGCGACTGGACCTAATGGTCAGGGGTCCCTTTACCCTTTAAGAGGCAGCATGGAGAAAATAGTGTGGCACGGTACAGATCTTGGGGAGGTAGAGCAATTCTTGAAGTGGGAAGGAAGCTGTGTTTTGTTCTGCTCCTTAATGCATAGAATCAGAGAATAGTAGAGCTGGGACTCCAAAGGTCATCTAATGCAACCCCCTTCAACACAGGAATCATGGGACTTCCAAGAGGCACCTGGTTCTCTGCTGTGACAACACAACACTGGACTAGATGGGTCATGGTCCTGATCCAACTAGGTCCTTCTGAGGTGGTAGAATCGAACATACCATCTCAGACTGCTGGGGAGCAAGGGGAGAAGGCCACTGCAATAGGAAACCAGCACAGCAAGGAGAAGGATGGGCTGGACTCTTGACGCTCTACTTTTCTACTTGCAGGGATTAAAAAATAAAATTCAGGAGTATTCATAAAAAAAATCAATCCCCCATAGAACTCATTCGACCACCCTCAGAACTATCTGGTTGTATGTTGCATTTATATCCCATATTTTTCCCCCAAGAGGAATTTATGGTTATCTCCCTTCTCATCTACACTGCTAGGCAGGTTAGGCTGTGAGGCAGTGATTGGCCGATGTTCATATCCTACTTGGATGAAAAAATAAACCTCAAAGCAGATTTTGGGAAGGCCAGCACATCCTTTGAGTGACATAGTTCCCTCAGCAGGACCAAAGGAGCAAGGAATCTGGCAGGGGCTACTGGGCCGCTCTGCTGATGGCTTACTATTTTTCCGCAAAACACCTACTGCACCACTTTCTGCTAAGAGGCCGCCTGCTGTCTTTCACCGCACTGATCCTGCCACTAATGCTGTCAAGAGGCACCTCTGGGTGCCTCTGTCAAGCATTTAAAGGCAAAGATCGGCAGACCTCTCCCGGCAATACAAAAACATGGTGTGATCCTCTTAGTGGCCTAATTGCCACTTGTCCAATGCTCCCCTGGCCTCGGACTGTCATTTTGCAGATTTAATATGCATCGAGGCTCCAACGACCCCTCTTAAACTCTCATGTCAGCATGCAAATGGAGTTTAATATAATTAGCCAGGACAGGAAGGCAGGGTCAACTGTGTGTTTTTATCTGTCACGCCAGACTCTTAATGCAACTTTCCAAGCCATCTAAGGTACATCCCCCACCATCCCTGCCCAAAGAACCTTTCAGTTTGAAAATAGGTCGCTCCCGAATTTAAAGGCATAGAGACCGAAGGAAGAAATGCCCTTGTAAAACTGGTGAGAGAGGATAAGTGGAAGGGCCCAAGCATTTAATATTTGCTTGGACAAGAGATTGTCAACAGCTAAATAGGGAGAGCGGCTGAATAGGGGAGTAAGAGGTTCAAAGTAAAAGAACTGTAGAGTTGGGATGGATCCTGGAGGTCAGTCCTCTAGTCCAATGCGGGTATCTCAACACCTGGTACCCCATCCAATTTGAAACCATATCGGACCCTGCTTAGCTTTGCAAATGTGCTAGCAGTTTTATTGCTGCACCACCAGGAGGACTCTAACAGAAGCATTTTTTACATGGTGTGGAGAAAGTGGATTTAGAAAGGTGTTTTTTTTCTCCCTCTCTGGTAACACTAGAACAGGTGGACATCCCATGAAACGGAACAGACAAAAGAATCATAGAATCATAGAATCATAGAGTTGGAAGAGACCACAAGGGCCATTGAAGGGAGAAATGTAAAGTATTGCACTTGGGCAAAAAAAATGAGAGGCACAAATACAAGATGGGTGACACCTGGCTTGAGAGCAGTACATGTGAAAAGGATCTAGGAGTCTTGGTTGACCACAAACTTGACATGAGCCAACAGTGTGACGCGGCAGCTAAAAAAGCCAGTGCAATTCTGGGCTGCATCAATAGGAGTATAGGATCTAGATCAAGGGAAGTAATAGTGCCACTGTATTCTGCTCTGGTCAGACCTCACCTGGAGTACTGTGTCCAGTTCTGGGCACCACAGTTCAAGAAGGACACTGACAAACTGGAACGTGTCCAGAGGAGGGCAACCAAAATGGTCAAAGGCCTGGAAACGATGCCTTATGAAGAACGGCTAAGGGAGCTGGGCATGTTTAGCCTGGAGAAGAGGAGGTTAAGGGGTGATATGATAGCCATGTTCAAATATATAAAAGGATGTCACATAGAGGAGGGAGAAAGGTTGTTTTCTGCTGCTCCAGAGAAGCGGACACGGAGCAATGGCTCCAAACTACAAGAAAGAAGATTCCACCTAAACATTAGGAAGAACTTCCTGACAGAAAGAGCTGTTTGACAGTGGAATTTGCTGCCAAGGAGTGTGGTGGAGTCTCCTTCTTTGGAGGTCTTTAAGCAGAGGCTTGACAACCATATAGTCGAAGTACAGAATTTGCTCCAACAAGAGGCAGGGATGGCCGCCAACTTGGATGGCTTTAAAAGAGGACTAAGCAAACTCATGCAAGAGAGGGCTTTAGATGACTACCAACCCTGATGGCTATGCTGTACCTGCTCTCCCCAAAAGATTCCATAAACAGGGTCTCCGAAAAATTCTACACATCACTTGGGAAAACAAATGAACTAATACCAGTGTATTGGAAGAAGCAAAGATCACCAGTGTCAAAGCAATGATTCTTCAACATCAACTTTCTTGGACTGGTCATGTTGTGAGGATGCCTGATTATTCGTCTTCCAAAGCAACTACTCTATTCCCAACTTAAAAATGGAAAGTGTAATGCTGGTGGTCAACAAAAGAGGTTTAAAGACTCTCTCAAGGCAAATCTAAAAAATGGTAGTATAAACACCAGCAATTGGGAAACACTTGCCTGTGAGCGCTTCAGTTGAAGAACAGCCTTTACCAAAGGTGTCACGGGCTTTGAAGACACTCGAACTCAGGACGCAAGGGAGAAACGTGCTAAGAGGAAGGCACACTTGGCAAACCTACACCGTGATCAACTACTGCCCGGAAACCTATGTCCCCACTGTGGAAGGACGTGTGGATCCAGAATTGGCCTCCATAGTCACTTATGGACTCATTGTTAAAACTGTGTTTATGGAAGACAATCTTACTCAGCTATGAGGGATCACCAAAGAAAGAGAAAGAAGAACAGCAGTTGCTGGAAATCACAAACAAGGAGAGAGCTCTTATGCTCAAATCCTTCTTGTGGGTTTCCCACAGGTATCTGGCTGGGTGCTGTGAGAACAGGATGCTGGACTAGATGGGCCATTGGCCTCAACCAGCAGGATTGATGCACAAATGCTACAGAACATAACATTCACGGCTAAACCATTCACTGAGCTACCACTTCTATTCCACCTTCTCTTTAATATCAACATTTTGAGAGGCGCTACTGTCAAGTCAAAGGGACGTGGGTGGCGCTGTGTGTTAAGCCACAGAGCCTAGGACATGCCGATCAGAAGGTCGGCGGCTCGAATCCCCACGACGGGGTGAGCTCCTGTTGCTCGGTCCCTGCTCCTGCCAACCTAGCAGTTCGAAAGCACCTCAAAGTGCAAGTAGATAAATAGGTACTACTCCGGCGGGAAGGTAAACGGCGTTTCTGTGCATTGCTCTGGTTCGCCAGAAGCGGCTTAGTCATGCTGGCCACATGACCCGGAAGCTGTCTGTGGACAAACGCCGGCTCCCTCGGCCAATAAAGCGAGATGAGTGCCGCAACCCCAGAGTTAGTCACGACTGGACCTAAATGGTCAGGGGTCCCTTTACCTTTTTACTGTCAAGTCTACCTGGCTTTTATTTGGCTGTCTTCTCTTCCGGGATGTATGGGAGCAGGAGTTGCCAACAGTGTGCTTTCCATTTCTAGTTGGACTCAGCCCCCCGGCAGCAGGGTCAATGGTCAGGGGTGATGGGAAGTGTAGTCCAACCACATCTCAAGGGTTGGCTACCTTTGGAATGAAGCCAACTTCCCTCTTCTCCTTGAGCTTGAATAGCTAGAGATGCTTCAGAATTGCTCCAAATCCCTCAAAGGTGCAGTGTGAATGCCACACTTGCTAAGTTGGGAGTGGAACTAAATAATAATAATCATCCTATCATCCTCGACCTTGCTTCTGAAACTCAGTTTGATGTCCAACACAATACATCACATCCGTCAACAAAGAACTTCATGGAAGCCATGTGAACAATTGGTGTCTGCTACCAAAGATGGTGGGAATTTGTAAGACCCTTGGGTACCATATTTGCGGTGGGGTGGACAGAACCAAGCAAGAGGAACCCCCATCACTACTGCATAGAAGCTTTCAAGCTGCAAAACCCACCCAACAGAATGTTGCAGAAATTACATGAATCATCGTGTTGTTATAGCAACGTCATCCCTGCATCGGATCTAAAAACCCAGCACAGTTCACATAATAAAAAAGCATTAGGTAAAAAAAGATATATAATGAGATAAAAATGGATTGGCTCAACCTTGCAATAACACCCACGCTTCCCTTTCCAATACCACCACTTCTGAAAGCATCTGAATTTTTGATATTTAAATAAGGGGAGAGAAACCTGGGAGAGAAACTAGAAGAGGCGGGGGGGTTGTCAGCTTTGCATGAGGGCCACTGCCGTTATCAAAACTCAAATCCCATTGTTACCTACAGAAGGAATATTCCTATTTCGGCAAATGGAGAAAGAAAAATAAAATGATAATGTCACACAGAAGGATGTGCTCTGATTCATAATGCTAAAGTTTCATAAGACTGGCAGAACTCCCTAACAACCACTTGCCACATTATATAAAGAGAACGGCCCCAACCAGCTGCCGTCCCTGAACAGGGAATGTAAACACGAACTAGGGCAATTGCATGTGGGGAGAAGAGTGGACTCTGACCCCACGCCCCCACAATATACCCACGTGCATCAGCCTCCATGCACTTCAGCCCTCACCACCTCACATTGAGTCAGCACCTACCCTCTCCATTCATTCGTATTCCCCACTCAAGTGAAAGCAGATGAACAGGCCTATAGTCTCTCAAAACCCAGGAGTGGCTGCAGAGTCTCCAGCTAAGACCAGGTTCAGATCCCTGAGCCTACTTCTAGAGAAGAAGAGAGCATGGCCCTATGATCATCTTCTGAGGTCCTTGCTCACGTGCTTCCTCCACAAAAGGTCCAGAGGAGGAGGAGGAGGAGGAGGAGGAGGAGGAGTTTGGATTCGATATCCCGCTTTATCACTACCCGAAGGAGTCTCAAAGTGGCCAACATTCTCCTTTCCCTTCCTCCCCCTCAACAAACACTCTGTGAGGTGTGTGGGGCTGAGAGACTTCAAAGAAGTGTGACTAGCCCAAGGTCACCCAGCAGCTGCATGTGGAGGAGCAGAGACGCGAACCTGGTTCACCAGATTACGAGTCTATCGCTCTTAACCATTACACCACACTGGCTCTCAGAGGGTAACAACATGAGAAAGGGCCTTCTCTGCAATGGCTCCCCGTTTGTGGAATGCTCTCCCCAGGGAGGTTTGCCTGGCACCTTCATTATGCACCTTTAGTCGCTGCTAGGCAAAAACATTCCTCTTTAACCAGGCCTTTGGTCCCAGGTTCAAACCCTGGAGAGTCACTGCCAGTTAGTGTGGGCAGCACTGAGGTAGACAGTGGTCTCACTTGGCATAAGGCAGCTTTCTGTGTCCCTGTGTCATTTTGATCTTTCCCAAGTGTGGATTGTGGAAGGTTTCCCCTTCCACTTTTGGACCAATACGGCCTTTTAGATAAACGTGGCTATTCCAACGAGTCCAAAGTGAGAGGCGCATTTAAATGCAAAATGCGCTGCTGTTACTGCTGCGAACCAAGAATCATTTTGTAAAATAAACCTACCAATCACATCAAGCAAAATTACTAGTGAAAAGCTGATCAAAGAAAGCGCATTCATGCCACTTGGCTTCAAGTTGTATGCTGTCAACTACACAGGCTGCACATAACTACCAATTCCGGGAACAAAAAGTAAAAAGTATCGCTTTACAGCACATGCATAAGGAGTGTGACATGAAACAAATATGTACTCTGCATTATATTATCCCCTCAAAGGAAGCACAGAATGCCATTCTGAAAGCACCGGTTTGAGTAATGCCGGAATGTCAGGTTAATATCATTACGCAATGGGGTTCTAAGCATTTACTCGGGTTCAGTTTCCCTGGAATAAAGATCAGTGCAGACTGTGGTATCTTTAGGATATACAGTGGTACCTCTGGTTGCGAACAGGATCTGTTCCAGAGCCCCGTTCGCAACCTGAAAGAAATGCAACCCGCATATGCACACACGCGGGTCGCGAGTCACCACTTCTGCACATGCGTGTGACGTCATTTTGCGTGTTTGCGCATGTGTGAGTGGCGAAACCCGGAAGTAACCCTTTCCGGTACTTCCGGGTTGCTGCAGGACGAAACCTGAAAAGACATAACTTGAACAGAACGTAACAAGAGGTATGACTGTATAATTCTATGGATCCAGCACAGAGCAAGCAGGTCTCTGTGTCTCCAGTTTCCAGTCTGTTTCCAGCTCACTCACATACAACTCTGGTTACTGCACTCCTACCTAGCAGCTAGGACAGGGGGTGGAGAAAAGGCCCACTCATGGAGGGCACCTTCTCTTCTTTGAAGCTCTTGCAACTGAGCTCATTCTTTTGGGATGCTGATGAGGGCACCTAAGTGGCCAGCGAAGGTCACTGCCTTGCGAAAAAGCTTGTCTGACTAGTTCAGCAACAGGATCCACCGTTAGATTCTAATCTTCCCTGTACTCTGGGAACTGGAAAGGATTCAGGGCATCATTCAGACTGAGCTCCCAAACCAACAGCAATATTCTAATGAACGTTAACCAGAATTCCTTTCAGGGAGCAAAACCACCACCACCACCACCACCCTGATTCCCCCCAGGATTTTCAAGGAAATCACATCCCCTAGCAAAGCATTCCTCCAGGATGTTGATGGATGTCGTTCTGAGAGCCTTTTTGGTTGAAGAGCGGGGTATAAATTATCTAAATAAATAAATACACCAAACACTCTAATCAAGGAACAGGGGTAGTGGAAGTTGTAGTCCAAAAGGTCTCGAGAGCACCAGATTCAAGAATGGAGCCCTATTGAATTATTTCTAAGGAGGCCTAGTTCAAAGTCAGGTAGCAAATCCGCTCCAGGTGGGGACCAGCATGATGGACATTCATCCATGCCACAGAATACTACCTACATAGGAAAGCTAGACAGTGATTGCAGAGTCTGAGTCAGTTCAGTATTGGGTTATGAATTCAGAAGATACATAAGAACAGACACGGTTCAGCAGCTGAGCTCTACACACAAAAAATCCCAGATTTGATCTCCAGGTAGGACTGGGAGAGAACCCTGTCTGAAACCCCGGGGACCTTCTGTCAATCAGCATAGATGATACTGAGCTAGATGGACCAGTGGCTGCAGAGCATTGCAGAGGGTTGGACTAGATGAACCTCATGGCCCCTTTCCAAGTCTACAATTCTATGGTTCTACGGTCTGACTCTGTATAAGGCGTAGTGTTAGAAAATCAGCTATATAAGCTAGGCACCAAATGGCTCCTTAAAACAAGGTTGTTGTGTTGTTGTTGTTTAGTCGTGTCTGACTCTTTGTGACCCCCTGGACCAGAGCACGCCAGGCACTCCTGTCTTCCACTGCCTCCCGCAGTTTGGTCAAACTCATGCTGGTAGCTTCGAGAACACTGTCCCACCATCTCGTCCTCTGTCATCCCCTTCTCCTTGTGCCCTCCATCTTTCCCAACATCAGGGTCTTTTCCAGGGAGTCTTCTCTTCTCATGAGGTGGCCAAAGTATTGGAGCCTCAGCTTCAGGATTTGTCCTTCCTGTGAGCACTCAGGGCTGATTTCCTTCAGAATGGATAGGTTGGATCTTCTTGCAGTCCATGGGACTCCCAAGAGTCTCCTCCAGCACCATAATTCAAAAGCATAAATTCTTTGCCAAAACGGAATGTCTAGTTGCCATTTGGGGGACAAGATGGCTCTAAAGCAGGCATAGGCAAACTCGGCCTGCCAGATGTTTTGGGACTACAACTCCCAACATCCCTAGCTAACAGGACCAGTGGTCAGGGATGGTGGGAATTGTAGTCCCAAAACATCTGGAGGGCTGAGTTTGCCTATGCCTGCTCTAAAATCGTATTTTTTTCAAATGATGGACTGACTGTGACTGATTTTTAGTTAAATATCTGGCCTGTTCAGATGAGAACCTTCAGCTGGGTTAAGAGCTCTGAGAACTTAAAGAAGAGAAGTCCCTTGATCCAGTCCGCATATCTATTGGCCAATTCCAACCTCTTTTTCTTAAGGCTGACTGCTCCTGCTCAGGCTGCACAGAAAAAGCAATCTGATTCCAGAAACTCATTCTAATTGTACAGATAAAATATCATTGATAGGGGAACTTTATTTATGTATGCTACAACAGCAGCAAGAATACTTATTGCAAAGTATTGGAAGACACAAGATTTACCCACCCGGGAAGAATGGCAGATGAAGGTGATGGACTATATGGAACTGGCGGAAATGACTGGCAGAATCCAAGACCAGGGAGAAAAGTCGGTGGAGGAAGATTGGAAGAAATTTAAAGACTATTTATAGAAACACTGTAAAATTAATATCTGTTAGAAGGATGTTGGAACAATATTATATGATTTTAGCAGGAAGGATATAAAGGATTTGGGAATAACTGACTGTTAATTGGTGAAAGGAGGAAAAGTAAAGCTACATTATATTAAGACAATTTACAGGACAAAAATTTTAAAAGAGGGAAAGGATTTGCTGAAATAGATAATAGACCTAGAATACAAAAAAGGGAGGTGTGAGGAGGTCAAGGAAATAAGCTAATGAAAGAATGGTAATGAGGAAATCTGATGCATTTTCTTTTTTGCGTTTTTGTTTTTGTTTAATGGGTTTTATTTCTCTGTTGTTGTTTTTTCCCCCTTTTTATATTGTGGTGTGTTGTTTTGTTTTTGTTTAATGTGGTATGTTTATTTTTTCTTTCTGTAATTGTTGAAACTTTAATATTATTTTTTTTAAAAAAAAGATAGGGTATTAGTGTGTGAAAACAGTCAGGTTCCAAGGATCCCCAGGCATGCATCTCCAGATGGTGGAGAGGCCAAGTATCTTCACCTGGTCGCAAATGGTTGAACGGCAGGTGCAAAATGTGCCTGGTGCTTGGCTGATTTTGAACACTGCTAAGGCAGCGTGGGTTAAACCACAGAGCCTAGGGCTTGCCGATCGGAAGTTCGGCAGTTCAAATCCCCGTAACGGGGTGAGCTCCCATTGCTCGGTCCCTGTTCCTGCCAACCCAGCAGTTCAAAAGCAGGTCAAAGTGCAAGTAGATAAATAGGTACCACTCTGGCGGGAAGGTAAACAGTGTTTCCGTGCACTGCTCTGGTTCGCCAGAAGCGGCTTAGTCATGCTGGCCACATGACCTGGAAGCTGTACGCCGGCTCCCTCGGCCAATAAAGTGAGATGAGCGCCGCAACCCCAGAGTCGGCCATGACTGGGCTTAATGGTCAGGGGTCCCTTTACCTTTACCTTTAAAGTGGTTATGTTCCTATGTAACAAGAGCCCTGCTGCACCAGACCAAATATCTACCAAGTCCAGAGTCCTGTTTTGCACTACCACCAAGCAGGTAACATGCAAATGACAATCAGGGTATGGAGACAAGAGCTATCTCCTGTTGTCGCTTCCAAAAGCTGACATTCTGGCTCTAATCATCAAGTTCCAAGTCGCCATTACAGCTAATAGCCACTGATGAAAAGGCTGCTGTTTCTCTGTCAGGTGAATGAGTCACAGAAGATAAATAAGCTCTGTCTCATGAGAAACACTGGGTCCTCCCACATGGTATCTTGCAGGCAGCAAGTCAAGTCAGGGAAAGGTAGGCACGTCTAGACCGTAGAGAATCGATTTATAACATACTTGAACTGAAAGCCCGTTTTACAGTAGCTGTAGAATCAGCCCCGAATTCCCCGGTAATAGACAATATAAAAAAGTGAATTGTCCCCATGCACCGAAGCGTGTCAATTGTAATTCAAGTTATAGACCAAAACCTTGCTTTGTAAAAGGTGCGTTTGTTAAATAAAGGCCTCTGAACACTTGGGAGAGCAGGGGCTGAACAGTTATAGGGAAGAGTTGTAGTTCAGTGGTAGAGCCCTTGCTTGGCTTGGAGATGGTCCCAGGTCAAAACCTTGGCGTCTCCCAACATATCTGGAAATGTGCTCACTCTGAAACCGTGGAGAGCTACACGAATGTAGAAAATACTGAACTACAGAATGAGGTCCACTTTCCTGCACTCTCCTCCCCCAGAACACCCTAAATCTGCTATGCTATGAACTCAGAATATATTTTGGGGGTGCACATAGGGGGAGAAGAGGGGGGAAAGTCCCATTGTATTAGTGGACCTCTTTCACGCTACATATACACCACTGAATCCTACCTACCATGTCGAATCAGGTATAAAGTGTATTTTTAAAAGTAATTTTAGTATGGCCGAAACATCTTTACTGGGGATAAAGCACCCTCGCTTTACGTTTTCAAAGGGGGAAAAGGATACCAAGAATCTAAGAAAAATTTGCAGAACAGCAACTTCAAATACAGATGCCTGGAGCCTTCCCAAAGAAAAACCCACTAGTTTAATCAAAACTCTTTTTGCTTTCCTCAAAAGCCATCCATTGTTTAGACCAAAGTGGAGGAAAACAATTCAATTGAGACAAGATGCTAGTACCTTGCAACTCTGATTTCAAAAGACAGTGTGAGTAAACTGAGCTATATGCAGCACTGGTCTGACTTGGTATAAGGTAAAAGGTAAAGGGATCCCTGACCATTAGGTCCAGTCGTGGCCGACTCTGGGGTTGCGGCGCTCATCTCGCTCTATAGGCCAAGGGAGCCGGCGTTTGTCCGCAGACATGTGGCCAGCATGACTAAGCTGCTTCTGGCAAACCAGAGCAGCGCACGGAAACGCCGTTTACCTTCCTGCCAGAGCGGTACCTATTTATCTACTTGCACTTTGACATGCTTTCGAACTGCTAGGTTGGCAGGAGCTGGGACCCAGCAACGGGAGCTCACCCCATCACGGGGATTCGAACCGCCGACCTTCTGATCAGCAAGTCCTAGGGCTCTGTGGTTTAACCCACAGCATCACCCTACTAATGAAGTAAAAGCCTCAGGAGGCCAAGGGGAAGAACCCTGAAACCTAGCAGTAACTTGGATACAGACAGAGAAGCTAAGGAGAATTGAAATCATGAGGGCTAACCACTGAACCACGGGCCTCTGAACCTGGACCTCTAAGCAAGTGTTGGAATCTGGGAAGCCCAGACCAAGGTTTGGGGCAAGTACCCTTTGATGAGAGAAACCCAGAAGAGATCTCACATCACAAAACATGCAGCAAAGAAAAGTGTGGAGAGATAGGCTGCAAAACCTTAAAAATGTGCCCTCTCAGTGAGCCCCCGAAATATTCCTCTTTCTGAGCTATCCTACTTCCCTAGCATAGAGACAGACCACGTGTTTGGTAAGTCATAAAATTGTTTACTTACAAAACTCTTCAAGGGTCAGATGAATGTGCATTTCTGTGAAGTAGTCAGCAAAGATGCACAGGCAGTCATAATGTTGCTTTGTTACAAAAGGTATAAGTTTCTAAAGTATCAATAGAGAAAAATGCTAGTTTCATACTCTGTTATTGTCCGAAGCAAAAGAGGTTGGTTAAAGCCATATGGGTGGAGTGACCAGCTCAGAGTTCCACATGGAGAGAGAGAGAAATAACAAAATTTCCTTTCGAGATTTGAAGTGATGACATAGGCTAAGCCTGACAAGACAGCTTACTCTGTGGTTTACCCCTTAATTAGATTCAAACTGGTTAGGATAATATGAGGCTGGAACCCTACACCAAGTGCTTTGCACCATTGCAGACATTGGGCTTTGGCATGAGATCATGGAGAGACAAGTGAGTACTTAGATCTAGGTCAAAGGGCTGCCTTTTAAAATCTCTGAACTACTCAGCTGGGAATCCTTAGAGGTACGCTCAAGTTCAGGTAGCTAAGAGCTTAGTGGAGAGTCTCATTGGAACAATGTGTTCGCTCCCTGGTCTCTGTCCAGGGTCCTGAAAGACATTCTCCTATTGTTTTAATTGCTCAGAATCTGCACATCCTGTCCCAGTGTGTTTGCTGGATTTCCATCTCCCCTGTCATGTCCATGGGCAGGATAGAGCATTCTACTAACTTCTGAGCACTTTGAGACAGTCCACTTTGAGAATGCACCCTTGAATTTGGATAACGTAGAAAGTAGAGAAGGGTTTGAGGATGTATGTAGAAACTAGTCTACTGTACAAAGGTAACATTCACATCCATTATTCTTTCCCCTTTTGCCTCTGAGTCCACGCACCAGAGAAGTCTGGGAGCAACCAGGACAGGCACTCCCCACTGGCACATGGATCTTGGAAGGTTGCCTAGAAGGTTCAGCCCAGACACTGAGGTCCACCTCCAAGGGCCTTCACTGCAAGAATTGAGGTTACAGGGAAGCAGGCAGAGGGCCTTCTCACTAGTGGTGCCCTCCCTGCGGAACGCCTTCCCCTCACCACCACCAAATGTCAAGGAAATAAGGAACTGCACTTTTGGAAGACATCAGAAGGCAGCCTTGTTTGGGGAACTTTTTTGATGTTTGACATCTTATTATGTTTTTATATGTGCTGGAAGCCACCCAGAGTGGGTGGGGTATAAACATTATTATTATTATTATTATTATTATTATTAGCTGTTTGGCAGTGGAATAGACTCCCTCAGGAGGTGGAAGACTCTGCTTTCCTGGAGGTTTTTAAGCAGAAGTTGGATGGTTATCTGTCATGGATGCTTTAGCCAAAATTCCTGCATTGTGGGGGTGTTCAACTAGATGACCATTGAATTCCTTCCAGCTCTAAGATTCTATGATTCTATAAATATTATGATGGCCCTTGGTCTGAACAAAATAAAATGGAATGGAGTGATAGGACAGAAGAGTCTTTGCAAATCCAGTGATGGACAGTTTCAATTACTGCAAACAACCAGGTTGCAAATGATCCTTCACACACACCAGTAACCCAAAGCATACGATGATGTCCAAAATGGTGAAGCATACACCAAATTTTAATTAAATTTTAATTCAAAGGGAATGATCAGTGTCCCACCAAACACACAACTGGGATTCATGACTCTGGTGCTGCGTAAACCAATTTTGTTTAGACTCCCATTAGCCTCAGCCAGTATAGCCAATGTTCAAGAGTGATGGGAGTTGTACCCAGGACCATCTGAAGGGGACGTCATTGGCTACCCCTGGCCCAGTCCGCCGAGAATGGTACTGTCAGGGCTGCCTCTAGGTCCCAGCTCACAGAGGACCAACGCCAGGCTGGTATTATGTATAAAAGTCTTTATTGAAGTATAATTTCCATTTCAAAGCCAGAGCGTGCAACCCTACGTCTAGACTCTAGATAGGCGAAGTCCCGTCTGAATCACCTCCCCTTCCGCACCAGTTTAAGATCCTAGCCCTGCTCCACCTTTTGCGCTGCTCTCTCCTCCTCTGGGTCCTCCTGCCCTCTGGTGCATTGCCCTTTCTGGACTCCTCCGAAGCTGAGTCGCTGAGCTCCTCCCCCTGCCTCCGGCGTGCTTTAGGACCCGGTTCCCAATCCTCACTCTCTGCTGTCCCGCGCTCCTGTACATTTGAACTTGCTTCTCGCGCCAACCCAGTGACCTTTCTCCTAACCGTTACACTACTTCTATCACTGCTTCCCTCTTCCGTGACACTGGCCGGATCTGACCTCCCCTCCGTTTTACGACTCTCCGAGGGAGGCGTGGTCAGCTCTGCCTCGTCTTCTCTCCCTGGTGGGGGAAGCACTGGCCCCGATGCCTGGGACTCTTCCCCCCCACTCTGCTCTGGTGGGGAAGCTGGTCCTGATTTCCAACTGCTGCTCTGGGAGTCCCCGCTGCCCCCTTGCTCCTGGGGCGTTCCCCTTGGGACCCCCCTGCCCCTGGCCACTGGCGCTCCCTTCAGTGAATCTTCCGATTCGCTGGAGAGGCTCATGGAATCCCTCGGACCACTGTCTCCTCCTACGCTCCCCTCGGATTCCTCCCCCTCGCTCTCCATCTCCCATCTTCCCTGTGCCTCTGCTCCTGAGCCCCTGACAGGTACGTTCTCAAAGCCAAGACGCAAGGTAGATCTTCTGCCAGATTTATTTTGGGCAGAGACTGGAACACAGAAGCACATTTCTACAGCAAATGGCCAGACGTCTGAATGACAGAAGTTCTGCTCACATCATTACCTGAGTATCTGCCTTTCCAAATACTGCTCTCATCACTTATTCATCTTGCCGCACTGCTGAAGGGACTCTTCACACAAGGGAACCACCAGGGAACAAAACTCAGTGACGGATTCCTCCGTTAAGTAAAGAACTATATTTGCTGAATATTTAAAGTGCAACACCCCTGCAACAAAACGGCAAGCTCCACATGGTTCCATCAGCTATTCCTTCTCCGTTTTCCCCTACCACTGAACCTTGCTCAGGGGTTGAATGCATAAAGTATCCTCTAGTCATTGGGGAAAAGAGACATCACAAAAGCCTTTGGTTTACCAAGCACAAGTCAAAAAGAGGATACGTCTAACTGCCAAGGCTATAACTCCAGGGAAGGCTCATCCATTTTAAGCACTTGTACTGCCTCGTGATCACCTTGTTATGACCTTGCAAAGGCTCTCCACGTTATTCTAATATTGCTTTAGAAAACTTGGAAGGCCGTCAAACAATTATGCTTTTTCCACCTAATTAAAACATACCTGTGGAAGGGTCGCTGCTGTCCCCATGTGACTTATTGAGACACCGGTCTACAAACTACATTCAACAGAAGACGATGGGCCGTTCCTAAATTGTGATATTGGAAAGCAAGAGGAAATTTTCTTACTAAGATGCCTTGCCCACCATGACCAACCTGGATTTTGGGGTGTGCTATAGCTCAGTTAGTGTATATTCATATTTGTTTTATTTTGTTGCATTTTCTATTCCACCTTTTTCTCCATGATGCTAAAGATGGCACACGTGGCTCCCCCTCTCATTTAATCCCCTTAACAACCCTGTGAGGTAGGTTAGGCTGGCCCAAGGTCACCCAGTGAGCTCCATGGCCACACAGGGCATTTGAATCCTGTTCTCCCAGGACCTACTCTAACCACTACACCACATTGTCACTGTGTAGTCACGGTGAGGCCCAATTCAGCACTATTTGCCATCTGCATGTGCACATCTCATAGCAGCCTTGCAAGGATTGCTCAAGAGAAAAGATGATGCAAGGGTAAAAGAGTTCCCTACAGTTCTGAAAATTTGAGAATTGCTCTGTTTGACTATTCTAGGTCTCATGTCCATGATGGATGAACCAACATTGCTGGAGAACTGCTGAAGGCAGAAGCCCATCTTGCAGCAGTCATCAAAACTAGAACAGAACATGCCATGTGGCAAGTCCATCCCTTTGTAAGGTGTGGCTCTTAGGTCCAAACCGTTCTCTTCTCTGGTATAGAGCAAGTCGTACAGCTTTCCATCATTAATCATTGGTCTTCTCCAGTACTTGGTCTCCAAAATGGAACCATGGTTTCCTGTAGAGGAGCAGTGTCATGATGCTGGGATTAACTCCCTTCTCCAAGAGGTGAGCTGGAGGGCCCAGAAGATGAGCACATTGTGGCAATGTCCTTCTGGCCTAAGGATGTCACACTGTCATTTTCTGAGTCTTAAGACTCCATCAGACATCTCAAAATAACCAGAGTCTCCCCTGCTTAGACATAAATGCTGCTCCTTTATAAGTCTCTGTCTTAGGCTGACGATTGCTGAAGCAACATTTGAGCTCTGCTGTCTTATAACACAGTCTAAGTCCTGCACAAGGCCTCACATCAGCCTCGCCTTGGATGAGGTCAGTGCTCACATCATGACAGGAAGGTTGTTTTTTTTAGAAGACCACCAGAACCTGCTACTTCCTGGTGCCTGCTGGGACAATGCTGATATCCTGGGCTGAGAAGTAGGAGGTGTTTGTGACTCAAGAGCCAGTGTGGTGTAGTGGTTAAGAGCGGTGGACTCATAATCTGGTGAACCGGGTTCGCGTCTCCGCTCCTCCACATGCAGCTGCTGGGTGACCTTAGGCTAGTCACACTTCTCCGAAGTCTCTCAGCCCCACTCACCTCACAGAGTGTTTGTTGTGGGGGAGGAAGGGAAAGGAGAATGTTAGCTGCTTTGAGACTCCTTCGGGTAGTGATAAAGTGGGATATCAAATCCAAACTCCTCCTCCTCCTCTTCTTCTTCTTGAAGATCCTTAGGACTTGGGTCATATTACACACAGGCCTAGCGGATCCCCAGGATCTAGTGGACCCATGCCCTAAGGCCCTGCAATACTGAAGGAGAAAGGCAATGGAACAAATAAATAAATATCTACCTAGTTCAGTTTAGGCTTCCTGCCAGAAAGCCAGAGGGCCTTTATGCTGTGTTTTCTGAAGAGGAAACTCTTTCGCGTCAACCTAATGACAACCGACTGCAGCATAATGAAAGTTCATGCATTTTGGTAGAGCAACGCGAGAGACTGAAAGAGAAGCACCGAAGAGGCAGAGGACTCAGGAATCAGAAGCGTGCAGGTTGATCGGGAAAGAGGCAATCTTTCCAGGATGTTGGATCCAAAACTATTTAAGACCTTACCAGCAGGGCTGGGGGACCTATGGCTCTCCAGAGAATGTTGGACTACAACTCCTATCATCCCTGTCCACTGGCCAGGCCAACTGAGGTGGATGGATGTCCAGCAACATCTCAAGGGGCTTTGTAAGTACCAGCACTTTGAACTGGACTTGGAAGTGAGGAGGTGCTGGATCCCACATTGGACGGAGAACCCATCCACCATCTCTGACAACAGATAACCTGGCCTCCACCTACAAAATACCCCCTGGAGGTCCAAAATGCAGCTAACACACATTCAGCTAACTTCTATTAAGGGCCTTACAGCACACTGTTGTGCGTGTAAGAGGAGGAAGGTTTAATCCATCAGGCCATGGTCTCCAGCATCCACAGTGGTGTTGAGATGGTGTTGAGATGGCTAGTTCACAGGGTAAAACAGCTCCATACCATGTGCTGGGGATGTCCCCAGAGATGCACTTTCAGGGAAGACCATCAGAAATGTTCAGTCTTCCACAGATGCAGCCACAGCTTCTCAGATGCAATTCTCACTCTCGCAGCAGCTGAAAAATGCGCTGGCAATGTCACCAGAACCTCCACGGCTGTATCCATGGAGAAATTTTGCTTTCTGCGTTCTAAAACAATCTATCTATTCCAAAAACACAGCATCTCATACTTATTTTTTTTCCCTGTACATGTAAATTAGCAGTGAGTCAATGGCAGGGGAGGAAACTGAAGCTACATCTCCTAGATTCAAGGAAAACAATCCGGCTCCTGGACTGGGAACAGTCAGAAGGAGCCCAGTTCTGGCTCCCAGCAGCCCTACAGATTTTGAAGAGAGTCGAGTCAGAGTCTTGCAACCGAGAAAAGCAAAACGGCTTTTCCAGTTGCACAAAAACAAGAGCAGCTCTTCCATTTTCTAGAAGGGTGGCTGCGTAAGTCCGGAAATTACGCACGGCGGTGAGAAATTGGATAAAGTTTTTCTCCCTCTCTCATAACATTAGAAAGTGTGACATGCAATGAAGCTGAATGTTGGAAGATTCAGGACAGATAAAAGAAAGCACAGAGATAAACTGTGGAACTCACTTCCCCAGGAGGCAGTGATGGCCTACACCTGGGTGGCTTTAAAAGAGGTTTAGGCAAATTCATGGAGGAGAGATCCGCTCCACTTCCCCATGGGGAGGAGTTGCGGTGGACCGCATGGCCACCAACTCTCCTCCAGGGGCAGGGGACTTAGTCCCCCGTTGCCCGGGGGATACCAGCCACGTCAGCGACCAGCCAGCCAATCCGCTGGCCGGGGGGCATGGCCGGGACCATTTAAGATGAGGCGCGAGCTGGAGGGCTTCCTCTTTGGCTCGCTTCCTCAATCACACGCCCTCACTCCCTATTTTGCAGGTTTTAGTCAATAGCCTTGCTATGGACCTTGGTTGGTTGCTGTTGAAGGCCTGGTAGGAATTTTTCCACCTGGCAAATTGGCACAGGCCATTTGGTTTTCGCCTACCTTGTAGCAATCATCACAACTTTATTAGGGTTGCAGTTAGGCATTGCTTGACCTTGTGATGGGGGAGGGGAGGTGTGGCCATCACCTGCCCCTCCAAGATTAAGGGTATTCCTTTAAAGGAATCCGGAGGTGTGGATCTTGTCCGAAGCCTGGGGTGGGGCTAAGGCCATGACACAACCCCGACAGAAACACCAGGGGGAGCTCAAGTTGGTATGCATCGACGGGGCTCCCCCTTCTGGTGGTTTACCCTTACCGGACTCCCTGCGCAACAGGCAGGAGTCAGATATAGTTGGGTCCATTCAATGCCTAAGCCAATAATGCTCACATTCTGTAATCAATAAAGTTGTGGCCAAATTTTGCCCAATAGCATTAACCTAATATCTGTGTCCTTGTGTGTGTTATTTCTCAACAAGGGGGTGGCTTCACGGTCTTGACAAACAATGCTATTGGAGGCTACTAGCCAAGGCAACTCTGCTCTCCCACCAGTTTGTGGATGGAAAGCTTCCAAATACCAGCTGCTGGAAATCACAGGAGGGGGAGAATGTTTTTGTACTCAAATCTTGCTTGTGGGTTTCCCACAGGCATCCGGTTGGCCCCTGTAAGAACAGGGTGTGGGACTGGGCATCACAATCTAAGAAGGATGTTGACAAGATGGAACGGGTGCGGAGGGCAACCGAGATGATCGGTCTGGAAACCAAGCTTGATGAGGAACAGCTGAAGTTTCAACACTAAGAAACGTTGGTGACTGAGCAGCAAATACCGTATTTTTTGCTCCATAAGACACACTTTTTTCCTTCTAAAAAGTAAGGGGAAATGTCTGTGTGTCTTATGGAGCGAATGCGTGGTCCCTGGAGCCGAATTGCCCAGGTGCGAAAAGCAGATCGTGCTCTCTTTTTTTGGAAAGAGGGAAGTGGGTGTTGAAACAAAGCCGCTAAGCAGCTGATCAGAAAGAGATCAGAGGGAGATAAGGGACTCTAGCGATAAAGGAGGCTGCCTGGGAGGGGGGAGGTAAAGAAACTGAACTTGCAAGGAGAGGACACAGGAATACTAAAACAAGCAATGAGGAGAGAAATTAGAAGAAAAGGAGCAACAAAAAAACTGCTCCAGATAAGGAAAAGACACTAAGGCAAACAAGAGGGAAGGGAGTGTTGAAAGGAACCAGCTGATCGGCAAGCGATCGAGAGAGAGATAAGGGACGCTAGAGATAAAGGAGGCTGCCTGGGAGGGGGGAGGTAAAAGCTCATAGATCCTCAGGATTTTTGCACTGAGTCACCCCAAATTCACCATCAGATCACATAGCATGTCCATGGCTACAGCCTGCACCAAAAAAAGCACGCACCCACTGTTCTGTGGGGCCAAAATGGCGCAAAGCACGGATCCACATGGATCCTCAGGATTTTTGCATTGGGCTACCCCAAACTCACTGTCAAATCACACATCATGTCTGTGGCCACAGCATGAACCACAGAAATCATACATCCAGAGTTTCGTTCAGAATATATTTTTTTTCTTGTTTTCCTCCTCTAAAAACTAGGTGTGTCTTATGGTCGGGTGCGTCTTATGGAGCGAAAATATGGTAAATAAATAAAATAGGGAAGGGTTTTGATCCATTTTCGCTTTGGGAATAGGGTGGGGAGATAATGTACCAAGGAATGGAATTGGGTGATCCACTCAACTGAGCTTTTCAAGCACACAACAGCAGTGCTCAGAAGCAGAAACTGCTTGCACTTCAGCGATCATAATAAGTGGTTTTTTAAAAATAAAATAAAAAATATAAAAACACAAGCCGAGAGGAATTAAACAAAGCATTAAGCATATTCCTCTTTCCCTGTTGCAAATAGTCAGCAAAGATCAATTAAAGTGGATTTTGCACGCAGCAGGCTAAGACAAGCAAACACTTGGAGAGGGAAGAAAAGAGGAATTAGAGAAAAGTATTCCCAGCTTAAAAGGATGCCCACCTCAGTGAAGAAAACTAATTGATGAAATCATCTCTTCCCAGGTAGTTGGGGGGGGGGATTTCTCAAGTCAGCAAGGCTCAGCAAAAAACCCCAAACAACAACTGTAAGAACAGGAAAGGTGTTCTTACGCAAGAGCTGTTTTAGCATGCCATAGAAACGAAATTCCCAACCGTGCAGAAGATTAGGTGGTGCATTTGCAGAAAGAGAGCGAGCATAGGAGCAGCCCCACACAGAGGATTTGCATGACAAAGGGCTCCCGAAAGTTACCTCAATGCAGTCCAAACATCAAAACCTCACCATGAGAAAATCCAGTTCAGCAGTCAAAACAAAAGATCAACACAGAGCTTAAGACGGATGTTGACAAGCTAGAAGGTGTGCAGAGGACGGGTGGCCAAGATGGTTAGTCAGTGTGGCAGATACAGTGGTACCTCAGGTTAAGTACTTAATTTGTTCCAGAGGTCCGTTCTTAACCTGAAACTGTTCTTAACCTGGAGCATCACTTTACCTAATGGGGCCTCCCACTGCCGCCGCCACATGATTTCGGTTCTCATCCTGAAGCAAAGTTCTTAACCCAAGGTACTATTTCTGGGTTAGCAGAGTCTGTATCCTGAAGCGTATGTAACCTGAAGCGTATGTAACCCGAGGTACCACTGTAAAGGTAAAGGGACCCCTGACTGTTAGGTCCAGGCGCGAACGACTCTGGGGTTGTGGCACTCATCTCGCTTTACTGGCCGAGGGAGCCGGCATTTATCCACAGACAACTTCCAGATCTTGTGGCCATCATGACTAAGCCACTTCTGGCGAACCAGAGCAGCGCACGGAAACGCCATTTACCTTCCCGCCGGAGCGGTACCTATTTATCTACTTGCACTGGTGTGCTTTTGAACTGTTCCTTATCAGGAGGATGCTTCAGGGCACCACTCACCCCTGATTATTATGGCTGCAGCCTTTCTAGCTCCGCAATATCCTGTTTTAAGATGGGAGTTTAAGAACACAAGAAAAGCCATACCATCTCCCCACATTCACAAAAAAGGGTACCAAATACCATTTCAAAACTCAATTTGCTGTGTGGCTCAAATGCTTGGAATATTAGGATACTACCCAGGGGGTGTTTGCTTCTAATCCGGTTCGGTATTTTGAGCTGTGGCTGAAGCAAAGTGGGTTGGAGGTTATAGAGGTGAGCAGATCTTAAGAACCCATAGACCTGAGTGTCCGTGTGCAAAGTATTTTTACACACTCTAAGCTTTGGCATGGGATAGGCTACAGATTTAAAATTAATCAGGCACTGGACAGAGTTCAAAACACCATGGCTTAAGTCGTCACACGCAAAGCAGCACTTGAACAGATCTCATTTATTTTTTTAAAAAAATAAGCCGTAATATTGAAGATAGCCAGTAGGGGGAGTCCACGCCTACAGCTTGGAGACAAACAAGAGTACGAAATTTTCCCCATTACTTTGCTCAGTGCGAAAATTCCCTCCTTCCACGAACTGGGAGCCGGCCGAAGAGTGAGATCGGTGGAAAGCCAGGAACTTGTCATGACCACAATTCTTCGGTGGGTTACGCTGGCTTCGCTTGCAAAGTTTCAAGGAGCAGAGAGGACACCCCTCTCTCAGCACAGACTTGACATTTGCACTTCCAGACACCAGGAACATGAGATGGAACTCAAGAGATGGAACTCCAGACCCATATTCAAGGTCTTGATATTAGTGTTTACAGCCCTGAACAACTCGGGACCAGGTTATCTGAAAGACTGCCAGCCCCTGCAGAAACCTGCAACCCCACTTACACAAATCACCTGGAGAAATTCTACTCATGGTACTGAACCCCACTGAATGCCATAGGATGAAGACCCCTAAAGAGGCATTTCCTGCTATTTCACCTGCCACATGGAATGCTCTTCCCTCTGCCGTACATGATGGAGTAACCATCAGTTCGTCTTTAAACGTCTTGCAAAAATGCATCTTTCTGCCCAGGCTTTCCCCGACTCATAACTTTACAGAAACAACCTTTGATAAACACAGGTGTTGTATATTGCATTTATTATTTCAAGCCCCCCTGAAGTGGCTCCTTGGGCCCCTGGCATCCTGGCCCTGCAGGAAAGCAATGTTGCTTTCGATGCTCTGCCCCTTGCTGAATGTTGCTGTCTCAAAGCCTCACTTGTCAGACTTCCAATCACTCACACGGTTGGGCTGGGGGTGTCTGAGTGAGTTAAATGGCTTATGGAGATCATTCCTGCCTGCTTCAATTATCCATCTCCATTTGATCAATTACATGTTCCATTTATGTGAATGCTAATGCTCACAATTAATCTCAATGTATTTTTGTAGAACGGGAGCGAAAAAATATATTTGAGTTGAGCTAGATTGCTGTAAAACAAGGCTATTTTTTTCCAATGTTCCAATGTTTAGAGCTAAATATAGAACTGGGTAGTCACAGCACCTACAAACACCATTATGATTTAGTATTTTTTAAAGATCACTTGCAAAGTGCCCTAAATTTATTAAATTCCTAATGTGCCAATTATCATATATACTAAATTTACTAATTACCAAACACTGTACAAACATTTTACAACAGGGCTGTCCCTGTCCATTGGTTTATTTGCCTGGCAGAAGTCCTCAGATTTGTTCCTTAGGTTCACTTCCCAGCCTCATGAATTCTGGAGTGAGACAAGCTGGTTTTCAACATCCTACAGTGAACTCCCAAATATTACCCAATTTCCCTCGGGATTCAGATTTATGCATCGACACCAAATCTATACACATTCATACATCCATTCCCAAGTGACTAAAGGAGAATGATCAGGGTCACATTTGAACCATAAGGGAGTCTTGCCTTATAACTCCTTCTAATAATAATAATAATAATAATAATAATAATAATAATAATAATAAATTATTTATACCCCGCCCTCCCAGGCCAGGGCTGGGCTCAGGACGGCGAACACCAAATATAAATTACAATAAAACGTAATAGAAAAAAACAAAAACAGTTAATTAAAATACAGCTTGAAATGCAGCCTCATTTTAGTGTAGCCCATAGATCAAGACCATAAAGGGAGGAAACATCAGATATTCACCCGAGGCAGCTATCCATGCTGGTCCTACATGGGCCAGCAAAAAAGCCAAGGGAAAATTGATATGCCAAATCCCATATAAGGGGTTACAGCGAGTCTAAGCCGAAGGCCAGGCAGAACAGCTCCATCTTGCAGGCCTTGCGGAAAGATGTAAAATCCCGCAGGGCTGTAGTCTCCTGTGACAGAGCGTTCCACCAAGTCGGGGCCAGTACTGAAAAGGCCCTAATCCTAGTTGAGACCAATCTAACCTCCTTGAGGCTCAGGACCTCCAAAGTGTTGCTATTTATGGACCTTACCGTCCTCCACAGGGCATACCAGGAGAGGTGGTCCCGTAGGTATGAGGTTCCTTTGAGACTGATATTCTTCTATATGCTTTGCAACTCGGCCCCAACACACACCTTGGTTTAATTCAGACACCACCACCAGTCATGGTTTGTGCTAACTAGAGTTTAGAACCCCTCTGAGTTCCCAGGTGCACTAAGCAAACCACAGTTTACCCCTGCTTGCTTTCATTGTTCACCCGCTCAGCACTTCCGGGATCCAGGGGCAGTTGCCTCAGCAGCCTCCATTTATGGGTTCTCAGCTCAGACATTACACCAGACTGCCAGGGCTGGAGTCAGATGTAGGTCAGAACTAAAGACACAAGACCCCATTGTCCGTGAAGTTAACTCTATTCAAGGGAATGGCATACAACTCAGAAACCCTTCCCAGGACGTCTTGCCCCTATGGAGCAGTTGCCAGGACTGAAGGTCCCTGACTTCTACCCTTCCTAAGGCTCCTCCTCTCCCAGATGTTTCCCAAGCAGTCTCAGACTGTGTCTGTGCACCTCTGGCCTCTTTTCTGCTCTCCTCATTATTCTCTTGGAGACCAGGGGAGAGAGGAGCTTGTCACAGCAGGAGACAGAGGCTCCCTGGATTCTTCAGCACCCTGTGATGGCCTGGGACTCGGGCTCAGACTCGGAACCGGAGGAAACTCAGTCTGCACCGGATCCTTTGCCTCAGGCATCACCTGAACCAAGTCTGGGGCCTGACCCTGAAGAGTCCCAGTCTGCACAGGTTCCCCTGCAACAAACCCCAGCTGGGCTGAGTCAGCGGCCTGAGCCTGCCCTGGCTCCAGATGTGGGGATGACCTCGTTGCCTTCAGCTGGGCCATCACTTACAGCTGCTCCACTACCAGCTGGGTCAGGGGAGGCTGAGGTGGCCCCTGGGTCTAGTCTCCCGAGCTGCAAAGACTAAGGTCTGAGAGAAGGAGAGACCTGAGTACTCGCAGGAGGAGTGCTCACCTTCGGGCGAAACAGGGAGGTGAGTCACCGGGGGATCAGGACCGGCCGCTACCCCGACAAAGATAAAATGATGTCGGAGCCTGCCCCAGGTTGTGGGAGCAACATTGCTGTATGCTAGATCCTGCCTGAGATCCTGTACCTGTCCTTGCCTGGTTTCGTGCCTCGTGTCTTGGCCCTGTCAGACTGACTCCTAGTGGAACCTTTGGATTCTGGACTGGTCCTGGACCGCGTTTCACGGGTTACCCCCGGGCCCAGCACACACACTCTTGACTCTCCTCCTCTGCTTCAGCCTTGGAGTCTGAACTGCTCCCTGTCATAGGCTCTCCCTGCTCACTAAACCCTGTTTCCCCTTCAGCATCCAGCCCCTCCTCCCAATCTGACCTTTCCTCTGTGTCCCACCACCAATCCCTGGGCTCTGAGCCTTCCTCCTATGGGGTCTCCCTTGGGGGTTTCCCGGCTGGCACCTCCCACCGCTCCTCATCATCCAGCCAGTCCCTGACACAGACCAGCTTTCCCCAACCTGATGCTTTCCATATTGGCTGGTGCTGATGGGAGCTGTCGTCCAAAGCTTCTGGGGGCACCAGGTTGGGGGAATCTGCACAGTACCAGAGCGAAGCTTCCTTCTCCCAGGCTTAGCAGGCCTTTCTGAACTGAGCCAAATAATCCAAGAGAAGCTTCAAACTTCCATAAACAAGTGTGGCAGTGTCAAACTATTATATATGACTGGTACATGGGACACACAGAGATTGGCTTGTTGCTATGGTTGTCAACAACAGACTTTCATTAGGCACCTTGCAAAAAGCTGGCTGGGAGGAGAAAACCATGTAGGCGTCATATATATATATATTTGATTGACAACTGAAATCCTACGATGGGCTGTCAAAAAGCCTGCTTTAACACGCCAAGTCTTCAGCACAGTATTATTTGCAGATTTAATTAGTCCAAATAATGTGAGATCGGCGAGTGAGTGTCATTAATCCACCAACACCAGGGGCACAATTGCAGCATTCCACACACAGGCACAGAAGATCAATCTGACAAGTCAGGGCGGCGGGGGCACAATGTTTATTTGGCACTTTTGTGAGCCGCGGTGTTTACTGCGGAGACTCCACAGATGCTGCCCCCTGGAGGAAGGCGATAGAAGACTGCAGGCACAATAGTACCTGCAACTCTTATACCCAAATCAGTATTAAGTAAAAGCATGAAGACAGACCCTGGAGCTGACTCCAGAGAGTGCTGGTGCTGGACAGGGTGAGCAGAAACAGCCAGGGAGGCACTGACCCAAAGGTAGAATCATAGAATCATAGAGTTGGAAAAGACCACAAGGGCCATCGAGTCCAACCCCCTGCTAAGCAGGAAACACCATCAGAGCACTCCTGACATATGGTTGTCAAGCCTCTGCTTAAAGACCTCCAAAGAAGGAGACTCCACCACACTCCTTGGCAGCAAATTCCACTGTCGAACAGCTCTTACTGTCAGGAAGTTCTTCCTAATGTTTAGGTGGAATCTTCTTTCTTGTAGTTTGGATCCATTGCTCCGTGTCTGCTTCTCTGGAGCAGCAGAAAACAACCTTTCTCCCTCCTCTATGTGACATCCTTTTATATATTTGAACATGGCTATCATATCACCCCTTAAGGTACTACCACCTTCATGTTGCACAAAGCACCCAAGATTATATAGAAGCATAGAGTTGGAAGGAACAGCAAGCATCATCTAGTCCAATCCCCTACAATATAGGAATCTTTAGCCCATTGTGCGAATTGAACCCACGAACATTGAACTTGCTCCCAGAGGAGGCAGCGATGGCCACCAGCTTGGATGGATTTAAAAGAGGATTGGATACTGTATTTTTTCGCTCCGTAAGACGCACGTTTTTCTTCCTAAAAAGTAAGGGGAAATGTCTGTGCGTCTTATGGAGTGAATGCGTGTTCCCTGGAGCTGAATCGCCCAGGGGCAAAAAGCAGATCATGCTCCTTTTTTTGAAAGAGGGAAGCGGGTGTTGAAACAAAGCCACTGATCGGCAAGCGATCGGAAGCGAGATGAGGGACGCCAGCAATAAAGGAGGCTGCCTGGGAGGAGGGAGGTAAAGACAGCCAACTTGCAAGGAGAGGAGACAGGAAGACTAAAGCAGTGAGGAGAGAAATTAGAAGAAAAGAAGGAGCAAGAAACTGATCCAGCTAAGGAAAAGACACTAAGGCAAACAAGAGGGAAGGAGGTGTTGAAAGAAGCAGCTGATCAGCAAGCGATTGGGAGGGAGATAAGGTACGCTAGTGATAAAGGAGGCTGCCTGGGAGGGGTGAGGTTAAACCCAAGTATCCTCAAGATTTTTACATTGGGTCACCCCAAATTCACCATCAGATAACATAGCATGTCCATGGCTACAGGCTGCACGAAAAAAATCACGCACCCACTGTTTCATAGGGCTGCAATGGCGCAAAAATGTGATTACAAAGCATGGATCCACATGGTTTCCTCAGGATTTTTGCATTGGGCTACCCCAAACTCACCGTCAAATCACATGTCTATGGTCACAGCAAGAACCACAAAAATCATACATCCACTGTTTCGTTCGGATTTTTTTTTTTTTCTTATTTTCCTCGTCTAAAAAGTAGGTGCGTCTTATGGTCAGGTGCGTCTTATGGAGCTGCGGTAGACTGTAGAGGATAAAGTGATCAATGGCTACCAGCCACAATGGCTCGGCTCCACGCTTGAAGGCAGCAATCACCTGAACACCACTGTTCTTGTGATCTTTTCTAGTCCAGCATGCTGTTCTATACGAAGCTTCAAGCAGGATGTGAGAACAGCACATACTCCTTGTTTGCGATCCCCCACCAGCAACTGGTAGTCCAATAAATTCTGAGCCAAGATGCCTAACAAGAGCACAGTCCCTAGGAAAAAAATGGTTCTTTGCAGGCTTGGTTATCCGTGTCCCCTATTATCCTCCATTGGGAAGCAGGGGCTCAGATTCAGAATCTCTATGGCTACGATTTGCGTGGGCTCAAGGGAGAGATGTGGGCGGGTACCTACATAACATCATTGTTATGGCTCAAGTCCTTAGCAGACTGAATATATATACATAGCATTAAGTTTCTACTCCTTCTACCTATTCTCCCCATCTCTGGTTTGAGAGGGATTTCTGACGGAACTGAAACGTCTTCCAACCCAAATATAGAATCATTGTTCGGCTGCAAAGGAAAGGGGGGGGGAGTAAAATTGATGAGAAACATAAGGGAAAATGAGTGGCATATTGTAATTTTCCACTCCCGAGTCATGGAGAGTAAACAGCGCTCCTAGTTAGAGGTTTAAATTTGTTGTTGCTAACACCAGATCCAGGCAAAGAGGAAAGGGAGAAGCTTAGTTTTGACAAAATAAAAAGCAGCAAAGGTTCCTTGCTCCCATTTTATAAGCTGAAAGTGCAAATGGCTGTTTTTAAAAAGGAAAGGGGGCTTATTGAACTCAACAGCTGCAAGGGAAATAGTTCCAAGGGTAAGGGTAAAGGTAAAGGTAAAGGGACTCCTGACCATTAGGTCCAGTCGTGGCTGACTCTGGGGTTGCAGCACTCATCTCGCTCTATAGGCCAAGGGAGCTGGCGTTTGTCCGCAGACAGCTTCCGGGTCATGTGGCCAGCATGACTAAGCTGCTTCTGGTGAACCAGAGCAGCGCACGGAAACGCCGTTTACCTTCCTGCCAGAGCGGTACCTATTTATCTACTTGCACTTTGACATGCTTTCGAACTGCTAGGTTGGCAGGAGGAGGGACCGAGCAATGGGAGCACATCCCGTCACGGGGATTTGAACCGCCGACCTTCTGATCAGCAAGTCCTAGGCTCTGTGGTTTAACCCACAGCGCCACCCGTGTCCCTTTTAGTTCCAAGGGTAGGGTAGAAAAATTTGGGGGCTGCATCTGGCTTTGAGGCCGGAGCTTCCTAGCCCCTGTGACAGATACAGAAGAATTGCAAGATCTACAGGACTATGGACAGCTCCATGGGAACAACATGTCAGGCCTGGTCGTTGTCCTCTTCAGAACACCACACAAACGCTTCTTGTTCTTTTATAAAACTTTTTATTGCGTATTAACAAAACAATCTTATAAACGGCTCCTAAATATTATTCCTCAGAGTCACTTATTTCAGATACCTTCTGAGCTCTGCTTCTCCATGACCAGCCACTCTCAAAATGTCAAACGCGCCCTTCCCTTTGTTTTCCCACTCTTTTCTAACCTCCTGGCTATAGTTGGCTTGTATCTCCCCTCCTCCCAATCTGAGCTAGAACTGAACCCTTGCCTTTCCTGGGAACAGCCGGTCCCTCCCTGTTGTTCCTCCTGTTCTCTTCTATTAGATTCACTGCTCCCCTCCCCCCCCTTGGGGAATGCTTTCTCCCTCTGAGAAACTGGAAACTTCTCCCACTCTGGAAGAATGGCAGATGAAGATGATCGACTATATGGGACTGGCAGAAATGACCGGCAGAATCCAAGACCAGGGAAAAGAGTCGGTGGAAGAAGATTGGAAGAAATTTAAAGACTATTTACAGAAATACTGTAAAATTAATGAATGTTAGAATGATGTTGGATAGAAATTAAGTGGTTTCCAGCTGTAATGCTTAAGAGATATGAAAAAAAAAGGCCTAGAAATAAGTAATAACTAATGGTGAGGATTTGCTGAACTAACATTTTGAATTGGAATACAAGAAAGGGAGGTATGAGGAGGTCTGGAAAATATGTTAAAAGAAAATAAGTAATGAAAACGTTATTTGTTTTTTAATTATTTTTGTATTTTTTTCCTGTTTTGTCTTGTATTGTGTTGGTTTTTTTGGAAAACTTTAATATTCTTTTTTTAAAAAAAGGGAAACTGGAAACTTCTAACTCTTCCCTAACACAACGTCTTCCAACAACTTACGGAGCAGCACTACATAAGGGACAGCAATCTGCTTAAACTGATAATGTTGTGTTTTTAAGGAGTTTTGACCTATCTTGGAACCTAATGCTGAAGCATGGGTGATCTAAATCACCATTGCCACCACATTTGGTGAAAAGTCAGTAGCAGGACTTTGGACAACAGTTGCCTGACATAGCAGACAATGCCAGATCAGGGAGACCAATGGTTTGACACAGCACAAGGGATTCCTTGTCCTTATGTTGCTACTTACACCTAAAGAAAGATGACTGCCCACTTTCTGAAATTAAAACACCAGCACAAGAACATATGAGGAGCCTGCTGGAAGTCTGCAAGCTGGACCTGAGCGCAACAGAACTCTACCAGGATTATTCAGTTGGTTAAAAGCATGGTGCCGATAATGCCAAGGTTGCCGGTTCGATCCCCGTATGGTAGAGCTTCATATCCCTGCATTGCCAGAAGTTGAGCTAGATGATCTCCAGCGTCCCTTCCATCTCCACAATTGTGTGGAGACAAATGCTTTGATAGGACACATGATTCCCAGTAGCTGATATTCAGAAGCACTGATGACTTTGAACGTGGAGGCAGAGCCTAGCCTTCTCCCATGCAGAGTGTCAGACACATTCAGAATGACATTTCCAAACAAAGAACAAGTAGTCAGCTGTTCAAGCCTCCTTCTTCCTAACGGGTACCCATCACAAGATACACACCACCTGCTAGGTTGCACATCTTGGAACAAGGTAGTTTTTGCTTACAGCTGAAAGCATTAGCATAAACCTCACTCTCCAAATGGGAATTGAACGCGAGTGCCTCGCAGTTAACAACCGCCAAAAGTTTATTTTCATTACCATCAACATGGATCAGCAAGAAACAAGGCAATGCTCGACACACCAGTGAGAACCTGTTTAGCTTAGTGATTTACAGCTCTGCAAACATTAGTAACCAGGTCATAAAACCTTGAGTGGTACAAAAATGGCATCCTTCAACCACGAAAGCAGGGGGAGAAATCCAACACAGGGACCGTTTTATTGCCATAAAACAATAATCCGTAAACTCAGTTGAACCTCTCAGTTAATGCACCCTACGAATTTAGAAAAATAAGGCAACGAGGGAAGATATGTCTTAAATATAAGACTAGACTAAAGGCAGGGATAAGATAGTTTAAGACTATGTGTGGCATGACAAAAGTGGAGAAGCTCTTCTACCTCTCTCATAATAATACAACCCAGTAGGGCCATTATTATTATTATTATTATTATTATTATTATTATCATCATCATCATATCCCACCCATCTGCCTAAGTTTCCCCAGCCACTCTGGGTGGCTTCCAGCAGAATATAAGAACATAAAATGTCAAATGTTAAAAATTTCCTGATACAGGAATCCATGCAATGAAGCAGAATATTGGAAGATTCAGTACAGAAAAAGAGGTAGGTCATCTCATCTAAGGTCTCTGAGAGGGCAGGTGCACCCATGTCTCGGGGAAGCCCAGTAAGCAAGTTCTCCGATTAAAAACTTCCCCTAAACAGGGCTGCCTTCAGATGTCTCCTAAAAGTCAGTTAGTTGTTTATTTCCTTGACATCTGATGGGTGTGCATTCCACAAGAGCTACTACCAAGAAGGCCCTCTGCCTGGTCCCCTGTAACTTCACTTCTCGCAGTAAGGGATCTGCCAGAAGGCCCTTGGTGCTGGACCTCAGTGTCCAGGCTTAATGATGGGGGTGGAGACGCTCCTTCAGGTAATCCAACTGATTACCTAAGCCCATTAAATCTGGTTTCAGGATGGATAAGAACATAAAAGCATGCTGGAGAAAGCAGTAGCCCACCTAGCCCAGCATCCTGCTTTCCCAATGACCAAAGTTACCAGCGGGAAGCCAGCAAGCGGAATTCGAGCACCAGAGCCCTCTCACCTCCTTTGGTTTCCAGCAACTAGTATTCAGAAGCCTAGCTGCCTCCAGCTGGAAGCACAGCCATCATGGCTAGTAGCTATCAATAGATCTCCGCTTGATGAATTTGTCTAATCCTCTTTTAAAGCTATCCAAGTTGATGACCATTGCTACCTCCTGTGGCAGGAAGTTCCACAGTTATTATGTGCTGTCACGGTCCGGTTCATGGGCGATCAAAGTCCTGGCAGGGGACGTCAGGACCGGGGGCAAGATGGTGAGGTGGGAGCAGGAATGGGGGTCCAGAAGCCAGGAGTCATGAAATCAGGGGTCCGAGGATCGAAAAGCAAGGAGTCACAAAGTCAGGGGTCTGAAGATCAAGAAGCAAGGAGTCACAAAGCCAGGGGTCCGAGGATCAAGAAGCAAGGAGTCACGAAGTCAAGGGTCTGAGGATCAAGAAGCAGGGAGTCAAAAAGCCGAGGTCCGAGGATCAGGAAGCAAGAAGCCAAACTCAGCAAGGCAGGAAGAGTTTTGCTGTGGCAAAGAGTCAAAGGGAAATGCTGACCTTATATCCCTTCCCAGCTCTTGCCACCAGGTGCAGTGAGTGACAAATCAGCCTCACCTGTGCGGCCACGCCTTGCCTCTTCAGAACAAACTTAGGAAGGCCCCAGTCCTGCAAAGTCCTATGGTCACAGGGCCTGGCTCCTGCACGCACACCTGACATGTGCTTTGTGAAGAAGTCCCTTATTTTATCTGCCCTGAGTCTTCCAACATTCAGCTTCATTGGACGACTGTGAGTTCCAGCGCTACAAGACAAGAAGAGCTGTGCTGGATTAGGCCAAAGGTCCATCTAGCCCAGCATCCTGTTCTCGCAGCAGCCAACCAGGTGCCTGAAGGAAACCCGGAGCTGGATACAGCATGGGGCTGATAACGCCAAGGTTGCAGGTTCGATTCATGTATGGGACAGATGCATATTCTGGCATTTTAGGGGGTTGGACTATTTTGTTGTTGTTGTTGTTTTAAATAATAATAATACTTTATTTAGAATTCAACAATAACAAAGGAAAAGACCGCAGTAATTGTTACATCAATTCATCACAATTAACTGCTTTTAACAATATATAAATAATAATAGAAAAATTACACAACATCACTTTTAACTTACTGAAGTTTTCATATTACACTTCTTTATCTCTTTCTTAACAAATCAAAAAGAGAAAGACCAAGAAAGGAGGCACAAAAAAGAAAAGAGAAAAGGAAGGGAAAAAAAGGGGGGAAAGGAAGAAAGAAAGAAAGAAAGAAAGAAAGAAAGAAAGAAAACACAAAATAAACACATTTGACTTCCGATTAAACTCATTGTATTATTATTTCTACTATTTTTACACACACAGTTCCAAATTATTGTATTACTTTCTGTGTTTTCGTCAGATATCAAAAAAACATATATTTAACAAAATAAATAAATAACGGGGTTGGACTAGATCAGGGGTCTGCAACCCGCGGCTCCGGAGCCGCATGTGGCTCTTTTACACCTTTGCCGCGGCTCTGGGGCGGATACTAGCGAGGGGAGGAGGTGCATTGTGCGCCCCGACACTCCCCACTGTGGCAGGCGCTGTACTGGCTGTGACGTCGCATGGGGGCGGTGCGTGCGTTAGTCACGCACCGTCCCGATGTCACCTTCCCACCCGCCCGCTGCATTGTAAGGGGCATGTACGCTGGTCACTGCATTGAAAGGGGGCATGTACGCTGGTCACTGTTTTGAAGGGGAGTGAAGAACACACACACACAAAAAGGTAACTTGTTAGTTTAACGTTTATTTCTATGAGGAGGAGTAATTCTGAGGGGTCAAACAAAGAAATAATAAAAAAGTGACAAAAAAGTTATTTTTATAATGACGAGTTTTGCGGCTCCCAGTTTTTTTTTCTTCGGAAACGGGTCCAAGTGGCTCTTTTTGTCTTAAAGTTTGCAGACCCCTGGACTAGATGAACCTCAGGGTCCCTCCCAACTCCACAATTCTATAAAAGTCAGTAAAGGTAAAGGTAAAGGTACCCCTGCCCGTACGGGCCAGTCTTGACAGACTCTGGGGTTGTGAGCCCATCTCACTTAAGAGGCCAGGGGCCAGCGCTGTCCGGAGACACTTCCGGGTCACGTGGCCAGCGTGACAAAGCTGCATCTGGCGAGCCAGAGCCGCACACGGAAACGCCGTTTACCTTCCCGCTGGTAAGCGGTCCCTATTTATCTACTTGCACCCGGAGGTGCTTTCGAACTGCTAGGTTGGCAGGCGCTGGGACCGAGCAGCGGGAGCGCACCCCGCCGCAGGGATTCGAACCGCCGACCTTTCGATCGGCAAGCCTTAGGCGCTGAGGCTTTAACCCACAGCGCCACCTGCGTCCCAGGTATAAAAGTCAGTAGGTTGGACAAAAAAAGAGCGAGTTAATTATAATAAAATGAGCATGGAAAGTTACAAACTAGTATTTCAGCAGAGGTGCAGCATCTCTCCCCCTTTCTCTATATATAAAACTTTACCAACCCAATTGATCAAATATTATATGTCCCATTTCAAGGCAGGTGAATGGGTAATAAATAGCGAGGTGAAGGGGGGGGGGGAAACAGCAAGACGCAGCATTTTATTAAATGGAACCATTTGCAGCCAGTGTGTCAGCAAAGTTCCATTTCATCTACATTTTCCTTCGCTGAAAGCACAGGGCGGCGGAGCCTTTGCTCAGTGACTTATGACTGAGAGTTAAATCTAAAACCAGCTTTAAGCAGCCAGCAGCTTTGATTGGAGCCAAGAGCAATTATCAGAGATGCCCTCCACCAGAGAACCTGACCTGCACCCAGGGCCAGTGATGAGAAGAACGGTTCCAGCCATTAACTTTGCATCTATCCTTCTGAACCACGAATGCAGCAAGATCTGTGGGAGATTTAATTGCCACACTTTACATGAACTCTTGAAAGGAAGCTAGCCGGCCACCAGGAACATCTCTGGTGCAAGCTGCAATGAAACAAATCATGTCTGAACAGGGGCGTCTGGGTCTGAAGAGGCAAGGAGAAGATGGACGCATGCCTACAGGAGAGTATCAGCCAACAGTATCTGCCTGGTTCCCTGTAACTTGGCTTCTTGCAGTGAGGGAACTGCCAGAAGGCCCTCAGAGCTGGACCTCAGTGTCAGGGCTGAAGGAAGAAGAAGAAGAAGAAGAAGAAGAAGAAGAAGAAGAAGAAGAAGAAGAGTTTGGATATGATATCCCGCTTTATCACTACCCTAGGGAGTCTCAAAGCGGCTAACATTCTCCTTTCCCTTCCTCCCCCACAACAAACACTCTGTGAGGTGAGTGAGGCTGAGAGACTCCAGAGAAGTGTGACTAGCCCAAGGTCACCCAGCAGCTGCATGTGGAGGAGTGGAGACGCGAACCCGGTTCCCCAGATTACTAGTCTATCTCTCTTAACCACTACACCACACTGAAGGAAGGAAGGAAGGAAGGAAGGAAGGAAGGAAGGAAGGAATTGTGCATTTAGCAGGGCAAGTGAGGAGTCTTGTGTCTTGGATAACGGAAATCGGCAAAGTATTCTGGCACTGGGAGAAAGGGGGATGCAGCAGCACAGGGAGAAGAGTGGGAGAAGCTAAGCAGGGAATGCCAAGGTGGGAGGGAGAAGCTGTGAGATGTAAGGTCAGAGATGTAGGCTGAGTCTGAGTCACTACAGTTAACTTAAATGGCTCGAACTATCAGCTCTGGCATACCAAATGCCGTCTCAACGCAACAGCAAAAAACTCAGGAGTTGTAATGTGGCATTCTGTGTCGGCCCATCGGCTGGGAGAAATGTCAATTTAATTAGAGGAGGACGCTCACGGGAAACAGGACAAGGTCTGCAAAAGAAGGCATCGTGCACGCTTCGTTTTTGACTCTCCGTGTTTCTGAAGATAGCGTCAAGTCTCTTGCCAGAGGCTGGGCACCAGCCATTCAGAGAACCTAAGAGCATAAAATGAGCCTGCTGGAGCAGGTCAGTAGCCCATTTAATCCAGACCCTCTTCTCACCGTGGCTTGCCTGTGGGAAACCTGCAACCAGGATTCGACCACAACCCCTCCTGCAGTTTCCAGCAACTGGCATTCAGGAACACTGCTGCTTCCCAACCATGGAGTTAGAGCAAAGCCATCGCAGCTAGTGGCCATCGATAGCCCTCTCCTCCCTGAATTTGTCTAATCCTCTTTTAAAACTATCTAGGTGGATAGCTTTTCAATTCAGGTGTTGGCGGAGACTCTTGAGAGTCCCATGGACTGCAAGAAGATCAAATCTATCCATTCTGAAGGAAATCAGCCCTGAGTGCTCACTGGAAGGACAGATCCTGAAGCTGAGGCTCCAAGACTTTGGCCACCTCATGAGAAGAGAAGACTCCCTTTGAAAGACCCTGATGTTGGGAAAGATGGAGGGCACAAGGAGAAGGGGACGACAGAGGACGAGATGGTTGGACACTGTTCTCAAAGCTACCGGCATGAGTTTGACTAAACTGCGGGAGGCAGTGGAAGACAGAAGTGCCTGGCGTGCTCTGGTCCATGGGGTCACGAAGAGTCGGACATGACTAAACGACTAAACAACAACAACAAGGTGGATAGCCATCATTGCCTCATGTGGGAGGGAGTTCCGTAGATTATCTAAGAGTACTTCCTTCTACGTGCCCTGAATCTTCCAACCTCCCCTTTTATTCGATGTCCACAAGTTTTAGTGTTCAAAATTCGCCAGGTGCAGAACAACCGACGAAAGAAGAATGGAGGACGCAATTGATGGATTATGCAGAATTAGATAAACTAACAGGAAGGATTCGAAACCTGCGGGACCAGAGATTCTTAGAAGACTGGAGTAAATATATTAACTATTTGAAAAGTAATAGTAATGAACAGATTACGCTAGTAGGATTACAATAAGTTTTGTAAGGAGGACTGTTTGAAATATTACAAGTAAGACTATGAGAATTATTAGTTAATGATAATTAAGAGTAACAGAGAAATTAAGAAATGCAGAGTAAGTGATAAAGAATGGAAAATCATCAGAGGTGTTGACGGAAGTCAAAAATATTGTATGAGATAAGAAGTTATGTCATATGAATGTTGGAAACGATATGTTAAAAACCTAATAAAAATATTAAAAACAAAAAACAAAATTCACCAGGTGCGTTTTGCTACTGGCACGGGTCCAATTGCAGCCATGTGGAGATTTCTGGGCACCAGGCTGGCGACCAGTTTAAAAACATTTGACTTCGTTCCTAGTTAATACCTTTTCCATTTCCATTGTGCAGGTTCCTCCTTCTTGCATAGTGAATTATTGTAAGAGCAAGCTACTCTCAAGCAATGCAGTTGAGATAATAGAATCATAGAATTGTAGCATTGGAACGGACTCCGAGGGTCCTCTATTCCAACCCCCTGGTGAATGGACAGTCTATCGTGGGGACTGTAACCTAGGTTTAAGGTACCATTTGGCGCCTAGCTTATATATCTGAGTTTCAAACACCGGTTATGAGGGACAAATAATAATAATAATAATAATAATAATAATAATAATAATAATTTATTTGTACCCCGCCCATCTGGCTGGGTTTCCCCAGCCACTCTGGGTGGCTTCCAACAAAGATGAAAAATACACTAAAATGTCACATATTAAAAACTTCCCTGAACAGGGCTGCCTTCAGATGTCTTCTGAATGTCAGGTAGTTGTTTATCGCTTTGACATCTGATGGGAGGGATTTCCACAGGGCGGGCGCCACTACCGAGAAGGCCCTCTGCCTAGTTCCCTGTAACTTGGCCTCTCGCAGTGAGGGAACCGCCAGAATTCCCTCGGCGCTGGACCTCAGTGTCCGGGCAGAACAATGGGGGAGGAGACGCTCCTTCAGATATACTGGACCGAGGCCGTTTAGGGCTTTAAAGGTCAGCACCAACACTTTGAATTGTGCTCGGAAACATACTGGGAGCCAGCTGAGGAAGCCAGTGAAAATGAGACAGTGCAGCCACACAGCTGAGCATCCTTCCTGCAAAACAAGTTTCCCAGGTAAGCTGCAAAGTACAGCATCCACCTCCTACAGCAAGGTAGGACCCCTGGATGGTTAAGTCCAGTCAAAGGCGACTATGGGGTTGTGGCACTCATCTCGCTTTCAGGCCGAGGGAGGCGGCGTTTGTCCACAGATAGTTTTCCAGGTCATGTGCCCAGCAGGACTAAACCGCTTCTGCCGCAATGGAACACCGTGCCAAAAACCAGAGAGCATGAAAGAGCTGTTTACCTTTCTGCCACAGCGGTACCTATTTATCTACTTCTACTGGTATGCTTTCGAACTGCTAGGTTGGCAGGAGCTGGGAAGAAGAAGAAGAAGAAGAAGAAGAAGAAGAAGAAGAAGAGTAGTAGTGGTTTGGATTTGATATTCCGCTTTATCACTACCCTAAGAAGTTTCAAAGCGGCTAACATTCTTCTTTCCCTTCCTCCCCCACAACACTTACTCTGTGAGGTGAGTGAGGCTGAGAGACTTCAAAGAAGTGTGACTAGCCCAAGGTCACCCAGCAGCTGCATGTGAAGAAGCAGGGAATCGAACCCGTTTCACCAGGTTGCGAGTCCACTGCTCTTAACCACTACACCACACAGAGCAATGGGAGCTCAACCCGTTGTGCAGATTCAAACCGCTGACCTTCCAATCAGGCAAGCCCAAGAGGCTATGTGGTTTAGACCACAGCGCCAACTGCACAACCCAATGGGAAACATCTCCAGGCTAAAGACCCACAGGGCTGCGTCCAATCTTCCAACAAACTATCCAGGTTGAAACCAAAACTTATGAGGAACGGTTGAAGGAGCTGGGTATGTTTAGCCTGGGAGAAAAGGAGACGAAGAAGGAGATACGATAGCCATCTTCAAATACCTGAAGGGCTATCACATGGAAGATGGAACAAGCTTGTTTTCTCCTGCTCCAGAGTGTAGAATGCAAACCAATGGATTCAAGTTACAAAAAAAGGAGATTCAGACTAAAAATCAGGGGGGAAATTCTGACAGTGAGAATTGTTAGGCCGTGGAACAGTCTCCTTCGGGAGGTTGTTGACTCTCCTACATTGAAGGTTTTTAAGCAGAAGCTGATTGGCAGGGGGTTGGACTAGATGACCCTCGGGTGCCCTTCCAACTCTATGAATTCCCACCATTCCTATTACTGGCTGTGCTGGGCAGTGCTAATGGGAATTATAGTCCAAAACATCTGGAGGGCAGCACAATGGAGAAGGCTGGTACAGGTCATGGTTTGGAGGACTCAGACACTGAGAAGAACCTGAAGGAACAGGGATGGAATTTAGCAAGGCAGCTCCTATCTTCCTGGTTGTGTAGGGTGTCTCGGTGTCTGGCTTTGGACAGGCACAGATATCTTGAAGGCCTAAGCACCTCTCAGCTTATATTAATGGCTTGCAGTAAGGCTCCAAACAGCTGTATCTGAGCATCTCCCATATGTCAAAATTTTAGCCTCCCTCTCAGTGTGGCTCACAGCCTAGCCGCGACATCAGTATTTGCTTCTGTATTTTATGCCTCTGGGTGAACCACTTTATTTTGGTTAGATCGTGTCACAGGAGAAAAGCAAGCAGCATTTTAATTCCTTGCAGGATCAATTCTTATTGTTTAAGTATTGAGCGGCATTGTGAGCCGAGAGAATATTATCTAGTAGTTTAGACCAAAGTTTCTATTTCAGGCCCGAGGAAGAGCAAAATTGGGTGTGTTTTACAAGGCCTAATGAAACTTTTATGGCTCCGAACAAAAAAAAAGGCACCAGTTCTCTTCCAGCATTTGTATGAATTAGGTTTCAGACGCTCTGCAACTGTGGGTAAGCACTGCAGGGGGGCATTCATATCTGGGGAATTCTGCAGCCGAAGAGAAATATATTGAGCTGGTTTCTTCACACAAAGCTCTTCCCTTTGTAAAAAGGCCAGCCTACAGTTTGGGCCCCCTTCATGGATCACTGCTACTTTGGCCACCTCAGGAGAAGAGAAGACTGCCTGGAAAAAACCCTGATGTTGGGAAAGATGGAGGGCACAAGGAGAAGGGGACGACAGAGGACGAGATGGTTGGACAGTGTTCTCAAAGAGACCAGCATGAGTGTGACCAAACTGCGGGAGGCAGTGGAAGACAGGAGTGCCTGGCGTGCTCTGGTCCATGGGGTCACAAAGAGTCGGACACGACTAAATGACTAAACAACAACAACAACAACAGTTTGGGCTGCCATGCATGCTCACGCATATAAATAGAACCTCGAGTTGTGGACGTAACCCATCCCAGAGGCAAGGCCACAACTCGAAGTGTTCACACCCAGAACCGCTGCGTCTGTGCATGTGCACAGCGTGATTTAGCGCTTCTGCGCATGCGCGAGCAGCAAAACCCGGAAGTAACCGTTCTGGTACTTCCGGGTTGCCGCGGGAAGCAACTTGAAAAGACGTAACCTGAAGCGGACGCAAAGTGAGGTATGACTGTATAGGTATGCACAGCTAAGCAGTATGGAATTTTTTTAGTAATTTCATAAAAGTTATACACCGCTTGATTGCAAAGGAAACACAAAAGCCTCACAAGCAGTTTGCAAAAATATACAACAATAAAGCCAAGGAAAATCTGCAACTGTGCTTTAAAACATACAAAAAGTTAAAATACCGAATCAAATTAAAATTCACATCAGCATTTCTAAACGCCTGGGTAAAGGTAAAGGTAAAGGTAAAGGTAAAGGTAAAGGTAAAGGGACCCCTGAACATTAGGTCCAGTTGTGACTGACTCTGGGGTTATGGCACTCATCTCGCTTTACTGGCCGAGGAAGCTGGCGTACAGCTTCCAGGTCATGTGGCCAGCATGACTAAGCCGCTTCTGGTGAACCAGAGCAGTGCACGGAAACACCATTTACCTTCCCATCGGAGTGGTACCTATTTATCTACTTGCACTTTGACGTGCTTTCGAACTGCTAGGTTGGCAGGAGCAGGGACCGAGCAATGGAGCTCACCCCGTCGCGGGGATTCGAACCGCTGACCTTCTGATCGGCAAGTCCTAGGCTCTGTGGTTTAACCCACAGCGCCACCCGTGTCACAAACGCCTGGGCAGGCTTCCCTAAACAAGAAAGCCTTTAGCAAGCAGCAAAAGGAATACCATGGGCAGACTTCAGACCTGTTGGATCTACTTTGATTTTTTAACTGTAACTCCAGGATCAACCAACCAGAGTTTGGTGCTAGTACATATATGCATGGTGGGAAATCCTATGCTGAAATTGTAGCTTACCACATACATAAGAACATCAGTTCATAAATACCCATAAAAACATAATTTTAAAAACCAATAAGACATCATCAGGTACCAACAGGTTAAAAAGAGATATTCATGGTGCATAGGCCAGTCTGAACAGTACAATTGATAGAAGGCATCAGAAAGAAGGCAGAGACAGTGCCTGCTGAACCTCTAGTAGCAGGCAGTTCCACAGGGCAGGGCCTGTCACACTAAAGGCTCAGTCCCTAGCGAAGACCAATCGAACCTCAGGGGTGTGAGGAACCACCAGAAGTGCCCCATTGGGTTACTAGAGACTGAGATCCGTCACAAAACTACAGGGTTTCCTCAGAAAAGCAAAGGCATCTGCCTTGTAGACATCCCCGATCTGTGCTGCTCCCTTCTGAACCCTCCCCAGTTTGTCACCAGCCTTACCCAGACCTCAACCCTCTGCACCAAATAACTTCCCACCAGACCTGCACTGAGCTGTTTCGTAAGTTCCCAATGCTTCAATATATAGATACAGTGGTACCTCAGGTTACATACGCTTCAGGTTACATACGCTTCAGGTTACAGACTCCGCTAACCCAGAAATAGTGCTTCAGGTTAAGAGCTTTGTTTCAGGATGAGAACAGAAATTGTCCTCCAACGGCACGGCGGCAGCAGGAGGCCCCATTAGCTGAAGTGGTGCTAAGAACAGTTTCAGGTTAAGAACGGACCTCTGGAATGAAGTAAGTACTTAAACTGAGGTACCACTGTATTTATCTCCAACTGATGAAACCTAGAATGTCACTGACTCTCCTGAAATCCAGAAATAGACATGTTGCTATGGAGCATGTCAAAGACCAAGCGCAAAGTAGTATTTTCACAAAGTAGAGGGGAAGGTCTCTGGAAGAAACAAGGGTTTCCTACACCCAGATCTGGCTTCACGTAGGCTGATTTTCAGCTCAACCTGACGAGAACCTCAGCACACATTCAAAAAACTAAGTGTTCTAGCCCTTGGTACTGTGGAGAGAGTTTTTCAGAGCCATGGACAAGAACTCCATCCTTTGGTGAGGTTCCCCATGACTACAACATGTTATTTGCTTCTTGGTCAGAAGACGGATGTGTTTGGTCTTTTAACATGGGTGAAATGTTCTGAATTCGTTTTGTTTGAAATTGTAACCTAATGTACCTGTTTATTCTTATAATGCGCATCCGCGAGGCTTTGTGGCTGAATGTCGGCATATAACAGACCCTCTAAGTGTTCCTATTTTCCAGGAACAGTTCCAGATTTACAGAAGGATGTCTGTGTTTTGTTTGGATATTGTTTCAGAAAGTGGGCATTACTCTTAAGTGCGAACTGCAGAACCTCTAAGTGTCCCTATTTTCCAGGGACAGTCCCAGAAATTATAGAAGCCGTCCCGGTTTCTGATTTGATCCCAGAATGTCCCGCTTTTCCTAAGGGTGTCCCTATTTTCATCGGAGAAATGTTGGAGGGTATGGAGTTATGTGATCCCCAAGCCAAAGGAGATAAGTAACTATGCAACCTTTAGGAGACATCTATATAAGGAAGGTTTTGGATGTTTAATGTCTTGTTAAGTTTTTCTATATGTTGGGAGTCACCCAAAGTAGCTGGGGCAACTCAGTCAGGTGGGCAGGATATAAATAATAAAATACAGTGGTACCTCAGGTTAAGTACTTAATTTGTTCCGGAGGTCCGTTCTTAACCTGAAACTGTTCTTAACCTGAAGCACCACTTTAGCTAATGGGGCCTCCTGCTGCCGCTGTGCCGCCGGAGCACGATTTCTGTTCTCATCCTAAAGCAAAGTTCTTAACCTGAAGCACTATTTCTGGGTTTGCAGAGTCTGTAACCTGAAGTGTATGTAACCTGAGGCATATGTAACCTAAGGTACCACTGTAATAATAATAATTATTTGTTGTTGTTGTTGCTGTTGTTATTATTATTATTATTATTATTATTATTATGGAACAGGACGTCCCTAGTTTCACTGGAGAAATGCTGGAAGGTTTGCATAGAAAAACAGTGGACCCTCAAGTTACGCACCACTCTGGATATGTAACTTTTGGTTTGCAAACGCAGCAAAGTGTATACTTTCAGGTTTCGCTGCGCACGCATGTATAGAAGTGCTCTGCTCACCACACATGTATGAAGAAGCACTCTATTGCGTTGCATGCGTGCGCAGAAGCAGCATCTCCAGTTATGTACTTTTCAGGTTAAGTACGGACCCGCGGAATGAATTTAATTTGTATCCGGAGGGTCCACTGTAAACAGTAACAATAATAGTTTGAAGTTGTATATGGCATGCAGAACAAATTGGTTTGTCATATTTTTAACCCTATATTTCTCGGGGGGGGGGAGAAAACGAAAACAAAGGCAGCAGATATGCACACTGGATAGTTGTGAAAAATCACACACACCCATGAGAACTACACAGCAATCTGATAAAAGGAATCAAAAGTGAAACCGCTATACGTACAACACAGACTCAGTGAAAGGAATTCCTATTGCCTCTCTCTGCACACAACCGCAAATGCCTATCTTGTGGCTCAGTGCTGCAAAACAGGAAGCCACACACAATGCACTCAGGCGGTTTGAGAAACCCTGACATCAGCCGCACTCCACATTCTTGCGAAAAAGCACTGAAAGCCTGGTCTGTCTAGCTCTCCCACCAAATGTACCTCTGAAAGTGAGGGGGGGGGGAGACAAAAGCACCCCAACACCTCAGTGGCAAACTAAGCTGCCCTTTAAAGAGACAGTGCCATGAGGCATGCCTGTTAAGCTTTCTCCAAGAAACTTGGGCTAATGGTCTAGCAAACCCCTAGCCAAGGACATTGCCATTGCCAGTATCCCTACAACAAGCCTGCAAAGTAGGCAAACTGTGTTAGATAGATAGATAAAACTTTATTCGCATTAGCCAATGGCCATAGCAACAGTAAAACATTACAGCATACACAGAAAAGGAAATTTGGTATAAGAGCACAATTTAAAGTCCTGAATCAGCAGTCAGTTAGTGGCCCTTATTCTGATTGCCCCAGCTATCAACCTAGCAACTTTTGCTGTTATCTGCTCATTTTGATCTGGTAGGCAAACTGTGAGTGCCAGGGCTGGCTGATAAATGGCTTTCAACATCACAATAGATCACCAGCTAAACATAGCAACATCACAATTCTGAAATAAGAATGGAACCATGTGGAGGACTTGGCTGGCTTCACGGTTTTCCTACATCGTGATTTTTGCCGGTGTCTGGACTTGCGATTCACTGGCCTGGCCCCCGAGGGAGGCAGGCGAGAGCTGAGCTGGAAAGGCTGCAGGAATCGAGAGACGCATTGGCTGCTTTCACGGTTTTCCCTGTGAAAATTGTAATTTTTGCATAGTACACACACATACAACACCCCCCACCATTGGGCACTCTTAAGCACTATAAAGGAACTTAAACTACTAAAAACCACCCAAATGAACATACAGTGGTGCCTCGCAAGACGAAATTAATCCGTTCCGTGAGGCTCTTCGTATAGCGATTTTTTCGTCTTGCGAAGCAAGCCCATTGACAGCTTAGCGTATTAGCGCTATTAGCAGTTTAGCGGCTTTTAGCAGATCAGCTGATAAGCGGCTTATCAGCGGATCAGCTGATAAGCGGCTTAGGGCTTAGGAAAAGGGGGAGAAAGGGGGGAAAAACCCGCAGGAACTCGCAAGACATTTTCGTCTTGCGAAGCAAGCCCATAGGGAAATTTGTTTTGCGAAGCGCCTCCAAAACAGAAAACCCTTTCGTCTAGCGGGTTTTCCATCTTGCAAGGCGTTCATCTTGCGGGGCACCACTGTAATCTTGGGTGCTTTGTGCAACATGAAGGTGGTAGGACCTTTGGGTCAGTGCCTCCCTGGCTGTTCGTCTTGCGGGGCACCACTGTATTTGCCAATTCTAGAGAAGGGGTAGGAACCGGTGGCTCTCCAGATGCTATTGGACTGCAATTCCCATAATTCCTAGCAGAGAACCTCCATGCTGGCAGGGGCTGATGGGAACTGGAGTCTAACCAAATAACAGAAACCAGGATGGAGCTTGCAAGGAACTGGGCTATAGTGATCAGAACAGCCTTGATTCTCTGTAGCTGGTGACATCGCACAAGAAGCAGATTTGGCCCCCAATCCAATCATGTCTGGGTGAACCCCTGTACTTCTCCCTTATGAATGAATTGTTGCTGTGAGAACAAGTTAGGGTGCATTTGTTGTGAATCAGTTTATACGGGGCAGAAAATTTCCCAGTGCTTAATACGTCCATAGAAAGTTTACTGTTTTTGAAAGTTCAAATGTGGTTGAAATCCATCGCCAATACTGCATCGGGCAAACTGGACAAGGGTTTTCGCTTTATTTACTGCATGCCACTAAAAGAATTGCACCCATTTAGATTGCTATCTAAGGCATCAGAAAAAAATTCAGATGCTAACCAAAACATTTCTGATGCAGTTTACCCGAGGCGCAGAGTAGAGGGGGGAATTTCCAATTCAAAATTTTCCAGAAAACCCACATCACTGATTTATACCCAGGCAGTTTGCATCACTAAGGAAGAAGGATGATTAAAACTGATTAAAAGCAAGTTTTCCCACTATTATCTCATATTATCCCCAAGTAATGATGCATACTAACCGCTTCATCTAACAACAAAACCTATTAATTTACAACTAAATAGAGTGTTTACACGATACCTCTTCCCAATGTTCATAAACACTGCAGCTTTCTCTTCCACCTTTGCTCTCCTTTCATATATCGCTTCCACAGTCCACCTGCTTTGCTCTAAGAAATGCGCAGAAACATGAAATGGCTAAGAATCCAGAGGTTTGTCACATGCCAGGGCACTATGGAAAGGGAATGAGGGTTTTTCTTTTCCTTCTTGCAACTGTGTACAGACTCTACATCCCACAGATACCAATGTGTAAAGGAGAGATCTATTCTCTAAAAGGACTCCAGAAGAAAAACACAGCCCTGCCCGGTAGAATAGCCACCACCCCAGCAAACCACCAAATCCTCTGTCAGGGAGAAATTGGGCTTCTTTTTCTGGACGACCTCCAGTTTCACAAAGGCAAAAGTCAGAAAGTTTACTCACTGCCTTTTTGAGTCCCAAGCCCATGCGCTACTCAGCAGCAGGTAACCAAGCAGCCAGGTACCGGATTCAGAGCCAAAAGATTACTGCAAAAAGCCACGCAGGTTATAAATACAAATACAGTGGTACCTTGGTTCTCGAACTTAATCCATTCTGGGAGTCCATTCAACTCCCAAAACCAAAGCACAGCTTCCGATTGGCTGCAGGAGCTTCCTGTACCCAAGCGGAAGCAGCATTGTGACGTTCAGCTTCCGAAAAATGTTCGAAAACTAAGCCACTCGAGAACCAAGGTACCACTGTAAATGCAAGTTGTATCCAAGCATGTGTGGTTGCTTCATCACCCAATTCTTTGTCTGTTTGAGCCATTAGAACCTTTGTTTTATTTTTTAGAATAAGGTAGATACCATTCTGTTTCTGGAAGATGAAAAGGAAATGCCTTTATTTGCTTAGAGAGAGCAAAGGGTAACTACCCAGCTCTGAGATCTGAATGAACAGTAGTCAGAGCATGGGAATTCAGAGACTATGAGGTCATCCAGGCAAACACCATGAACAATACCTCCTGTGCAGAAAAGACTTTACAGGTGGGGCAGGAACATTATACAAGCTTCCCGGCAGGTGAGTCGCTGCTACTTACTGGAAGAAGGGAGGAGGATATAGCAGAGGGGATCAGCTTAGTGCAAACTCACCGGCAGGGGCACCAGATTGGCTCTGCCACCGTGTTTGCACCATGTCAACCTCCCACTGCTTCACCATTCCCGGAAAGCAACAGCCACCCAGTTGCTCCACACCATCCAAAGAGCAGCTTCTGCCCTTGTACTGAGCCCATGCTAGCAATGCCGTCTATGACGCCATCTGTCCTCTTTATAATGCTTGACCTCCAAAAAGTAAGTCTCGCTCGCATGCATCTTTCATCCAACAAAGAAAAGCAGCCTTTCAATTCAGTGTCTTTGACTGAAGGCCACTGATTCAGCTTTAAGAGATAATAAGTGGACGTTTGTGTATTCAGATTTAATTTTCACCACACTATGTAAAATGTGGGAAGGGCGGGGGTTGGGAGAAAGCCGTTTGGGGGGTTATTTTTGCAGTGGTTTTTCAATACCCATTTTTACGCAGCCTTGAAGGAATACCAGCACTGCACTTCCAGGAAGAATACATACAGTGGTACCTCAGGATAAGTACTTAATTTGTTCCAGAGATCCATTCTTAACCTGAAGCACCACTTTAGCTAATGGGGCCTCCTGCTGCTGCCGCGCCACCAGAGCACGATTTCTGTTCTCATTCTGAAGCAAAGTTCTTAACCCAAGGTACTATTTCTGGGTTAGTGGAGTCTGTAACCTGAAGCGTCTGTAACCTGAAGTGTATGTAACCCGAGGTACCACTGTACTGCCTTTAACTCTTGCCCCTGGTATGGTGAGACACACTCAGATAAGTTCTCTTTTGTGCACTCACTGCCTGGCGAATCAGAAAGGTTTTTTTCGTTAGGCTGATCATTATTGTATTTGAAATACTTGTTGTTCAAAGCGCTTCGCAGATGTTGCCTCAGCAGCCCTGACAACCTCCCTGTAGATGGAGAAACCGAAGTTGAGAGAATTACAGGGTCTCGTGGCGTGCAACCGTCTTGTGGATGAGCTTAAATGCAAACTATACGGAAATGTTCTAAATGCAGTTAACTTCTATACTGCTTTTCAGCCCAGAGAAATTAATAACTCACATGAGAACCAGTGGCCCCAAATGGTGGTGATCCTATCATTATGCACTGAGTTTGAAGTTTTACCTTACTATCCAGTTTGAGGAAATGGAGGGTGCAAAGCAAAAAATACAAGCCAAGCCACTTCTGCTATTAGCACCAATGCATAATGCAGTCAAGGACATTAAAGGATCCTCTGGACAAGCTATTTACTTAGCATTCATCCTTATATGCTTGTGCAAAGCTGAAACTGAGGGTAGATCATATCTGGTTTTTCTTCTGTTCAGATCTGCTAGCAAGGAGGTTATATGTCAACGAGTAATCATCCTGGAATCATCCTGGTTTACTTGCGGGTCATTTACACAACTACCCAAATGGTCCATTCCACACATTTTACCCTGCATTTCTCAGTCACTTTCCTAACTGCAAACAAAAACAAAAACCCGTTTCTTTTCGGAAGTGGACTTGTTGTGATAAGGAAGGGATCAACAGTGGTGTCCTTGGGGTCTTCCCCTGGGGCCCACAAAACCTGAGACCCTTCGCCCACTCACTGTCCCCTTGGCCCCGAGGTGCTGGCTGCCATTTTCTCCCTGAAGAAATAGAGAGAGAGATGAAGAAGGAAGTTGGATGAAAGACTTTCTCTCCCACTTCCTCTTTCAGCTCTATGTAATTTTCAAGGCTCAGATTACGGTAATTCGGAGTGGCTACATGCCATGGCACAAAAAAAAACCCTGTATGTGCTCCTGGGCCCCCAAAGTGTGAAAACAGCTGCAGGAGAGGGTTAGTGAGTAACATTATGGGATGCTTGGCAGTTCCAAAGGCATGCATAGGCAACCTCGGCCCTCCAGATGTTTTGGGACTGCAACTCCCATGATCCCTAGCTAACAGGACCAGTGGTCAGGGATGATGGGAATTGTAGTCCCAAAACATCTGGAGGGTCGAGCTTGCCTATGCCTGGCCAAAGGGTTCAGTGCTTCTCTGGGAAAGCTAAAGCCTAGACATTGGATCACACTCACTTAATCCTCACCGATTTGTAGCTGACAAACCTCAGTGACTAGGACATCTAGGACCAAGGTGAATCCATTCAAACTCCCTTGTTGTTTTTGCTACTGCCAGGACGTGGAATGTTACTACCAAGATGTGTGTTATTTGTCTGCTGCTACATTTGTTATGTGTTGCGGCTTTATTGCTGTTATTATGAATACATTCTTGTGATGTGTTTAGTAGTGGTTAGAGTGTCAGACCAGCGGCGTAGCGTGGGTTGTCAGCACCCGGGGCAAGGCAAGTAATTTGCGCCCCCTAACCCGGGGCAAGGCAAGTAATTTGCGCCCCCTAACCCGGGGCAAGGCAAGTAATTTGCGCCCCTAACCCCTAACCTGCCACCGCTGCCAGCTTCTTCTTGCTGCTGCCTGGGCTGGGGTATTTACGGTAAGGTAGCCATGGTGGCGGCAGCGGGTCCGTGTCAGGTGATCTGAGGCGAGTTGCCGCTGGTGGTGCCGCCCAAACAACGCCGCTTGCCTGGAGGAGGAGGAGGGCAGAGAGGCGAGGAAAATGCAACATGGCCCAGCAGCTGCAGCAGGGCTGTGAGGAGGGGCTGCCTGGCACGCCCTCCGCGGCCCTGATGCGCGGGGACCGCGGCGAGCGCTGAGAGTCACTGCCTGCCGGACACCTTCAGCCCGGACGCGCGCACAGCTCGTCAGTTCCGCGAGACATGGGGCTCTGCTACAGCCTGCGCCCGAGGCTCTTCGGCGACTCCGGAGGCGGCGAGCGCCCCCCCCCGATGTTGTGCCCGGTGCGGCCGAGCCCCCCTGCACCCCCCATGCTACGCCACTGTGTCAGACTAGGACCTGGGAGAGAGCGTGATTCAAATCCCCACTCAGGCATGAAACTCGGGGTCATGGAGTTTGAGTCCCACGTTAGGTGAAAGATTCCTATACAGTGGTACCTTGGGTTACAGACGCTCCAGGTTACAGACTCCGCTAACCCAGAAATAGTACCTTGGGTGAAGAACTTTGCTTCAGGATGAGAACAGAAATCGTGTGGCGGCAGTGCAGCAGCAGTGGGAGGCCCATTAGCTAAAGTGGTAACTCAGGTTAAGAATAGTTTCAGGTTAAGAACGGACCTCCAGAACGAATTAAGTACTTAATCTAAGGTACCACTGTATTGCACTGGTTGGAGTAAATGACTCAGGTAGTCCCTTCTAACTCTATGAGAGGCGAAGCAAAACTCTGACCCTAAACCTCCACTGCCTTGTGGGATATCTTCGGGAGACGGCTAAGCAAATCCAGAGCAGGGTCCCTAAGACGGTTGGAAGGCACACCTCCTTCCGGCAACTCCTGCAGCCAAACTGATGCCAAATGTCTGGTTCTGCTTTCCTTTGGGCCACATCAGTGAGGCTGGGTGTGTGTGTGTGTCTTGTCCAGGACCAGGACCTCCATACACACCGCACAGGCTTGCGCCCCACTAAGGTCACTTCAGTGCTGCTAACACAGCGGCTTGTCTTCACCCCTGGAGGCACACTCCATTGTCTCTCGAGACAGACAGGTGGCAACACTGATTTTATGGCCTCATTCATCAGGCCTCTTCTTATGTTTTCATGGTCAACACAGTTTTATGGACTGCATCTGTCAAGATCGGGTGTGTCTACAGTACAGGCCTCATCATCACAGTGCGGACCAAGCACAGCACCAGCTTCTCCCTCCGATCGTTATCTATTGTGTCCCAGAACATCTCTCAAACTAAGCAGTGGCTATAGGGGAAATGCAAGCCAAGGCAGATTACAGGCCAAAAACAATGCATTACTGTATTTTAATATTTGGTTGGAAGCCGCCCAGAGTGGCTGGGGAAGCCCAGCCTGATGGGTGGGGTATAAATAATAAATTGTTGTTGTTGTTGTTGTTGTTGTTACAATGCTCAGCTCTACTCAAGATATGCTCAGAGGGTCTCCTGGGAGACAAGACAATACTCTTCTCCATGAAACTAAGTTGTTCAATGCATGATTCTAGGGCACGGGGAAGTATCTCTGCACATGCTCAGAAACACTAGGCCAAAACCGGTTAGGATTTTGAAGAAGAGGCAGGAGCCCTCTTGCACAGAATGCGAGAATTAACAAGTCCGCAGAGAAAGCAAAAATGCAACTATCTGTGAACATACACAACACATACCCAGATACAGTAGCAAGATGCAATCTCCCTAGGAGCTCCTCAAAGTATCCGTAACAAAAACAACACTAAATTTGCTACATCAGCAAAAGAGGAGCAGATTGTTGCATGCAAAGTGAGACGCCAAGCCCTCCTCTCTGGTAGGACAGGGCTAGTGGGGGAGCTTTGGCCCCTGACAGAATCCAAATACACACACATTCAACTGAGCCCCACATCTCTCCCCAGCCTGCTGCAGCCCCACTGAAGAGACCAGACCCGGTCCTCCGGCGCCTGCTAAAGTGGCCCCCTTTTTTGCATTCACATGTGCAAATGTTCCAGGATCCGCCCGCCTTGCAAGGCTCCTTCTTCTTCTATGGCCCTCGCCATCATCACCCCCCTCCTTGCTAGGTGGGTAAGGGGAGCCCCGGGCCATGACTCATGCAAAAACGCCCCATGGAAATTGGGGGACCATTGCGCGCGCAGCTCCTCACCTGCCCACAGCGCGTGTGCGTAACGGGGTTGTCAGCGGCAGCAGCCTGGGCTTGGGAGGACGAGAGCAGAGGGGCTCCGCAGTGCGCTTGCGCGGCGAGGAGGGTGGAAACAGAATGGCCTCCCCCCTTGATCAGCTGCGCGACGTCTGATTGGCTGGCAGCTCCTTGCGTCGAGGAAAGAAGGGAGGGGCCGGACTACAAATCCCAGCAAGCACGGCGCGGAGGCGGAGCGAATGAATAGGAGCGAAGGGGAGCTGCCTGGCCCCGCCTCTGGAGAAGCTGGGAGATTCATTCATAAAAAAAGGAGAGTTGGGCAACTGGGAACTGAGCAATAGTTTGTTACGAGGCAGCTGTCCAGCGCCGGATTTATGGAGGCAGTGAGAGATTTTACTTTCTTGGGCTCCATGATCACTGCAGATGGTGACAGCAGTCACGAAATTAAAAGACGCCTGCTTCTTGGGAGAAAAGCAATGACAAACCTAGACAGCATCTTAAAAAGCAGAAACAACACCTTGCCAACAAAGGTCCGTATAGTTAAAGCTATGGTTTTCCCAGTAGTGATGTATGGAAGTGAGAGCTGGACCATAAAGAAGGCTGATTGCCGAAGAATTGATGCTTTTGAATTATGGTACTGGAGGAGACTCTTGAGAGTCCCATGGACTGCAAGAAGATCCAACCTCTCCATTCTGAAGGAAATCAGCCCTGAGTGCTCACTGGAAGGACAGATCCTGAAGCTGAGGCTCCAATACTTTGGCCACCTCATGAGAAGAGAAGACTCCCTGGAAAAGACCCTGATGTTGGGAAAGATGGAGGGCACAAGGAGAAGGGGATGACAGAGGATGAGATGGTTGGACAGTGTTCTCGAAACTACCAGCATGAGTTTGACCAAACTGCGGGAGGCCGTGGAAGACAGGAGTGCCTGGCGTGCTCTGGTCCAGGGGGTCACGAAGAGCCGGACACGACTGAACGACTAAACAACAACAACAACATAAGCTCAACAAGCTACAGCTTAGGGCCTCACTCACTTGGGGGCTCCCAAAAAAATTAAAGGGGGAAAAACTGGATGTGCATTTCCAAATTATAAGATAAAAAACAAATAAAATAAAACCTACATACAGCAACAGTGTTTAGTGTTGTGGAGGCTCCTATGATTTAAGTAAGCCTGCTAGCCTGCTCCCTAAAATATCACTGGTTTGCTACTATTATTTCATGTTATAGGAAGTTTTTAGAGACTAGATTGTGTGTCTTTATCGATTGTGTTTCTAAAGGAACTTTTGTTATTGCCAAATGCCAATGTGTTTGCATTATTAAGTTGATAGCTGTCAACGTTTTCCCTTTTTTAAGGGAAATTCCCTTATTCTGAATAGGATTCCTCGCAAGAAAAGGGTAAAGTTGACAGCTATGATTAAATTTGTTATGACTAAAAATATCATTTTAAGTTAGAGCTTAGCAATCATTTCACTATTATTATTATTATACTACTTAACTGTATTTCAGTTCAACAATTACTTTGATAAAATACGTATTTTGTTACATGCAAATGGCTTTAGATACCTATTAGGTCCATCAATTACCATATAGCATATATTCAACACAAAAAACAGCGACAATTTGTTGTTGACAAAGGACAGCTGGACATATTTTCAAAACTTGGTAAGCTCACTTGGTAAACTTAGTATCTGAAGAAGCATATACCCAGAACAAACTTAGTTGGTCTCTAAGGTGCTACTGGATAATTTATTAATTTATTTCAACTGCATCAGACCAACACAGCTACCTACCTGAATCCTGGTAACCTCACATAAGACTTTCTTTCATTTCTTTTTTTAATAATTTTTATGTAGGATTTTCAATTTTACAGATTTCAAAAATTTTACAAGCATTTTAACATGTCGAAACTCAACTTCCTTCCCCCTCTTTTTGCAGTTTGATTTTTTAAATATATTTTCTGCATGCTCCAAATTAATCATTTATCCATCTACTTTAAATGTATCCTCTTTTGAAACTGCAGGTTGTTTCAATAATCCTGCCAATGTTCTTACCTGTTTACAGTTTGTTTGTAAATATTCAATCATTTCATATTTTTCCGGTAAGTTTCGCCACTTCTGAGTATTCTGTAAGTTTTTGTATCCATTCTTCTTCCGTCGGGACTTCTTCTTCTTTTCATTTACGGGCAAGTAACATTCTAGCCGCTGTAGTTGCATACATGAATAAATTTCTGTACATTTTGGGTAGTTCTGTCCCTATAATTTCTTTCTTTCTTTTAATGTTTGTTTTGAACGTGTAATAAAATTTTAATTCTAACTTTCAAAAATAAATGTATTCCATCATGGCTGTACAGAACTGTTACAAGTGCCACGTAATACACATTCCACATCTATAAGAAATCAATGTTTGAGTGGCAGCACACTGTGGAACTCCCTACCTAGGGAAGCACCTTCTGTACTGTTTTTGCACCTGCTGAAATCTCAATATCTCTCTCTCTCTCTCTCTCTCTCTCTTTTACTAGCCTTCCTAAATATCTAGAATGCTGATGCATTTTTTATTGATTTTTTTTTAAAAAAGTTGCAATTCTATGTACTAAAAAAACTTATTGTACCCTTTCCTGTTTACTACTTTGAGATTTTCTTTTACAATCAAATGGCACAGAACAGAAATTGTGCTCCAGCAGCATGGCGGCAGTCGGAGGCCCCATTAGCTAAAGTGGTGCCTCAGGTTAAGAACAGTTTCAGGTTAAGAACAGACCTCCAGAACGAATTAAGTTCTTAACCTGAGGTACCACTGTATTCTCATTTTGTATTTTTCTGTTGCGTACTGCCCCAGGATCTTTCGATGAAGGGCGGAATACAAATTTAAATAATAATGAATATACAGGAAACTTCTTTAAGCAGCTAATATAGGCATTAAAAATGAAACCTTCATCTGGTTGTAAATATTAAGATTATACCAGCAAGAATGAGTCTTTCTGTAAAAAAAATGATTTAAATCAAGTCTTACTGACTAGTGATTTAAGTCGTGATTTAAATCAATTTGATTTAAATCAAATCCACCCTGATCCTCTGTGCTCTGGTTCCCCCCCTGCCCCAATGGCTGGCTTGTCTCTCCCATCCCAACTTATGTGGGGCCCAGCCAGTTGAGCCCAATGGATCTTATCCCAGCATAAGCCCTGGAAAAGGGAGCGTGGCGAGGGGTGAGGACCAGAGAGGGAATACATAAGCTGGTTCTGAAGCCTGTTTTCCTCATTCATGTGACTTGGCAACCCAGCGAAAGTTGAGCCAACAGAAAGGGTGTTGTAACTCAAGCGCTCTTGAAACTGTACCCCAGAAGGACCAGGTGCGCAGCCTGGGAGTCATTTTGGACTCACAGCTGTCCATGGAGGCGCAGGTCAGTTCTGTGTCCAGGGCAGCTGTCTAACAGCTCCACCTGGTATGCAGGCTGAGACCCTCCCTGCCCGCAGACTGTCTTGCCAGAGTGGTGCATGCTCTAGTTATCTCCTGCTTGGACTTCTGCAATGTGCTCTACGTGGGGCTACCTTTGAAGGTGACCCGGAAACTGCAATTAATCCAGAATGCGGCAGCTAGACTGGTGACTGGGTGTGGCCACCAGGACCACATAACACCAGTTCTGAGAGATCTGCATTGGCTCCCAGTACGTTTCTGATCACAATTAAAAGTGTCGGTGCTGACCTTTAAAGCCCTAAACGGCCTCGGCCCAGTATACCTGAAGGGGCGTCTCCACCCCCATCTTTCAGCCCAGACACTGAGGTCCAGCTCCGAGGGCCTTCTGGCGGTTCCCTCATTGCAAGAAGTTAGGTTACAGGGAACCAGGCAGAGGGCCTTCTCGGTAGTGCTGCCCACCCTGTGGAACGCCCTCCCATCAGATGTCAAGGAAATAAGTAGCTATCTTTTCTTTAAAAGACATCTGAAGGCAGCCCTGCTTAGGGAAGTTTTCAATATTTAATGCTGTATTGTTTTTAACACTTGATTGGAACCTGCTCAGAGTGGCTGGGGAAACTCAGCCAGATGGGAGGGGTATAAAGAATAAATTATTACTATTATTATTATTATTATTATTATTATTATTATTATTGCAAGAGGGGTGCTTTCCCTCTGCCAGGCTTAGACTGGCTCAGCCAGCAGTTGCCCTGATGCTGAGTGGAGTTTGGATCCGGCACAACTTTATTCATGCTTATTTTACACCAGCTTCTTGTGTATAAGATTGCTCCCTTAGCTTAGCCTAGCAGCCTTGGGGAGGTGGGTGTTCCAAAATCAAGAGAGGAATGTGTGTGTGTGTGTGTGTGTGTGTGTGTGTGTGTGTGTTTTATGAAACGTCTAAATGAAACATTAAAAGAATAAAAAGTGTGGGAGAGGGCCTTAAGACAGAGCAATTTTGAGCACTGCCATGGAATACTGATTGAGGCGTGGACTGAGAAAAATGAAAGGGGTGGTGGTGAAACTGAGGTACAGGGCGGTTATTTATTTAATATATACCACCTTCATCCGAGGATCACAGGACAGTTCGCGATACAAATCTGATTCGAATCTGTGCTGCAACTTTTTGTTGCAGTTCCTACTCAACACAGGCTGTTATTCTATCTATCTCTAATCTGGTTATGCTGGTAATTAACATTTCGCTCACTAAGACATGAGAAGTGATAATCAAGTTTATTAAAATATCGGTAGCATTGTTACAAATTGCCTGCCTTCCTTAAATCTTAATTGCTGCCTATATTTATGTGCCAGGTGTGGAGGGGAGGGAGGAAAGCAGCAACAAATGAGGATTTTAATTGTGTCATTATCCTCAATTTGCAGAAGATTATTCGGCTTTTTAGTGGTGCTGGGATACCTATTCTTTACTACAGCAAAATAAAGAATAGCTGTCATTGTCAGATTCCTGCAGGAGAGGCTCTTGAAGCTTGCAAAATTTACCCCAGCGTAGATTCCACTGGCTTGTAAAGACTGCATGTCCAGGCATTTTAATTAGCACTTGGAAGTCTTCCTGCACTTCAGTTAACCTTCAAAACTTTTCTTGCTTTTAAAGGTCACCCGATTTCAAAGGTGGTTTTGTCAATTTCAGTAGGCCTTGGAAAGCCTGGTCTCCGTTTCACGGACATGTCTGTTTCTTCAAAATGGCATGTATGCTTTGCTTTTCCCCATTTTGGGCACCAGTAAAGTTGGCAGCGTCAGAGGAAATGCATGCCTGCCTGCCTGGAGAAAGAAGTCTGTGATATTGCAAAAGTTTTCACCTTGGCTCAGTCGGTGTCGCTGAATACCACAAGGGCAATGGGTGTCTTGCTCCACAGAGATATCCACCGGCAAGGATGGCTGGCGGTCGAAGCAAAGGTAAAGTCAGGAGGGCAGTGTAAGGCAAGGCAAGGCACCTTGGAGGGGCATGGGAATTCAGCACCATGGATAGCACTCATTCCACAGACACCATGCATTCAACTCGACTCAGCAAGGCCCTTGCTGAGCAGTGGTTTTCAACCAGTGTGCTATGGCACCCTGGGGTGCCTTGAATGACTGTCAGGGGTAAAATAACAACAACCCTATGTTACATGAAACATACTCAATAAACACACAAGACGTAACTGGCTGTACTTTTGAATAAATAAGATATAATAGTCATTGTATCAAATTGTAGATATCAACGGAAGTCTCATAAAGTTCAACGAAAAAAGCAGAAGACCCAGTGGATCAGTTCATTCTCTAGTCAGTTCATGCATAAGGTCCACACATGTGTTGTTGTTGTTTAGTCATTTAGTCGTGTCCGACTCTTCGTGACCCCATGGACCAGAGCACACCAGGCACTCCTGTCTTCCACTGCCTCCCACAGCTTGGTCAAACTCATGCTGGTAGCTTCGAGAACACTGTCCAACCATCTCGTCCTCTGTCATCCCCTTCTCCTTGCGCCCTCCATCTTTCCCAACATCAGGGTATTTTCCAGGGAGTCTTCTCTTCTCACGAGGTGGCCAAAGTATTGGAGCCTCAGCTTCAGGATCTGTCCTTCCAGTGAGCACTCAGGGCTGATTTCTTTCAGAATGGATAGGTTTGATCTTCTTGCAGTCCATGGGACTCTCAAGAGTCTCCTCCAGCATTCAAAAGCCTCCATCCAGAATTCAAAAGCATCAATTCTTTGGCGATCAGCCTTCTTTATGGTCTAGCTCTCACTTCCATACATCACTACTGGGAAAACCATAGCTTTAACTATACGGACCTTTGTTGGCAAGGTGATGTCTCTGCTTTTTAAGATGCTGTCTAGGTTTGTCATTGCTTTTCCCCAAGAGTCCACACATGTATAAGTGTATATTCCACCTGTCTGTTCATAGAGTCCAATAATCCACATGAAGGGTTGTTACAGTTCCACAGAATCCTTTCACAGAGTCTAAGACAAGGATTTCTGGAATATGAGCCTTGTTTCGCCATCCTAGGCTTTATCAGTAGTACAGGCTCATATGTAATATTACAGGATAGTGGATCTTATAGCATAGTAGTGGTGAGGCCTAGGATGGCAAAACAAGGCTAATATTCTGGAAATCCTTGTCTTAGACTCTGTGAAAGGATTCTGTGGAACTGTAGCAACCCTTCATGTGGATTATTGAACTCTATGAACAGACAGGTGGAATAGACACATGTGTGGACTTTATGCATGAACTGACTAGAGAATGAACTGATCCACTGCGTCTTTTGGCTTTTTTTGTTGAACTTTACGATACTTCTGTTGATATCTACAATTTGATACAATGAATATTATATCTTATTTAGTCAAAAGTACAGCCGGTTACGTCTTGTGTGTTTATTGATTGTCGAGTGCCATGGGCAACACTGACCTCTGACCCTCTTTCCTTCCTTCCCTCCCTCCTAAGATGACCTCTTGCATCTTTGCCTCCCAAAGGCTTGCACAGCTGTTTATTGCAACAGCCCTTGTTATAAGCTTTGCAGGCGAACGGTGCCTCTGGAAGGTACCTCTCAATTTGTTAGCTCAGAGACCAGGGGCGGTGGCAGCGGCTGCCCAGAGGACTCCCAAGGAGAGGGAAGAGGAGAGGGAATGCTCTACAAGGGAGGGTGTTTGAAAAAGGATGAGAGGCTGCCAGCTCTGCAGGCAAGGGGTGACATAACTGGCCTCCTGAGCCCCACAGGGGTGCTGCAGAAAGAATGTTGTTGGTTAAGGGAACCGTGGACACAAAAAGGTTGAAAATCTCCTAGAGCAGCCTTTCTCAACCTGTGGGTCCCAAGATGTTGTTGAACTACAACACCCATCACCCCTAGCTAGCAAGGCCAGAGCTCAGGGATGATGGAAATTGTAGTCCAACAATGGGGGGAAACAGGTTGAGAACCGCTGTCCTAGAGCAACTGGCTGTTGTTAGGTAGTCATTGATTGCAAGCCCACATCCCAACTATTGCCTCCTGACCAGTGACCCCCCCCCCAGCTATGGGTATTCCCATTGAGTCATTGGTTCAGCCATTGGAATGTGGTGGAAAAGGTGTCTCCTCAGGTCTTGGAAGATGAGAGTCAGGCTCAGCAGATCTACCTGGGACAGAGCAGGGAATAATTCCACCATCCTCAGAGATGCAATCTCTGGAAGATTCTGCCTCCAATGCAGTCCTAGTACAGGGCCATGGCAGATGGACAGTCAAGGAAATGGCCCTGCAGCAAATATCCACAGTAATAGGAAAGGAGGAGTTGTCAAGTATGGACCTGGTGTTTTGCTAGAGAGACAAACAGGGATGCTGCTGGTGTGCCAAGCATGCACTGCCCAGAGCCATTCCCACAGAACATAGGAGAAGTGGTCTTGGAGGTGGTGTTGGAGAAAACCAGGGCAAACACTATTTAATCTTCAGCAAAGAGCAGAAAATCAATGTTTTAAATTTCTAAATGAATAGGTGATGTTCCTGATATGTTGAAGGAACTCGCTAGCTGTCAAGGATTCTCGACGGTTCAAAAATTTTTTGGATGCTTTTTTCTAAAGAGGAATCGTATTTGCCTCTGCTTTTGCTTCAGGTGAAATATAGACCTTCTCCAGATAGTCTTTTCATTTGCTGGGCCTGCCCTGGTTCTGTCTTCAGGAAGGCAGGATCAGTCTAGCTTCCTGCAGGAACATTTCTTGAAAGCATCATTTGAACGTCATTTTGTTTAAGCGAGGATTGTTTGACGGTCCACCTGCTTCTTTGCAAATGCAATCTCTCAAAAGCACAAGGCTTGCGGGAAAAAGTTTTTAAAAGGGCCGAGGGCCACCTAAACTTCACTTCCATAAACATTCCATTTTTACAACTCCCCCCTCCAATGTTGCCACCACCACCAGAAGACTTTCTGCATCCTTTTGCAGCAATGGTAAATCACCTCTCAGCACTGCTTTAAAAGAAAGCACCTTAGGGGCAAAAGTGTCATAAACCTGCATTGACATCAAGATTCTGTTATCTTCCTTGCGCTCTACACCCTTCCCATTATTGCTTCCCATTAAGCTTCTAACAGCATCTATCAGGTAGCTTAGCTGGGCTTTCTCTTCCCTATGAAAAGTCAGCATCAATAGGCCTTGCATAATATTCAGGGGGAGGGCTGCACAGATTCCGAGAGAGAGAGAGAAGTTTAATTGGCCCAGTGGAGTTGAGTGTATTTTTCTTTATTGTACATTATCATATTATTACTTTAGCAATCTGAGTCAAGACAACAGTCTTTTTGAGGCACCTCCTTGAGGACTTAGCAGTTTTACTCCAAATTGCACTGGGGCACCTATGTGTAAGACCCTACAGATGAACCAAAGGGGTTGTAGGGCAGGCTTTTTACAGATGGGTTTGGAAGCACACGAAAGCAGAGGTTCCCAGTTAGCTAATGGCTGAGGGTGCCCTGTTTTTCAAAAGCCAAGCCATGAACCCCCTACTTTTGGGAATTTTGATAACTCTATGGTAAAACAATTTTTTATGGTAGCCCCCTAATAAGCAAAGAATTTTAGGTCTACTAAAAAAATGAAACGTAAAATTTGTGATATTAGCATGCAAAAATGACCACCCCAAAAAAAAATAATAATTGGGTGGAGGCAAGGCATAGGGCCACGGACCCCCTGGGTGTGTTCCCCGGACCCCCAGGGGTCCTCAGACCCCTAATTGGGAACCACTACCCTAAAGCATTCTCCTTTCAACAAATTATCAGCATTTGCCCTCACACTCAGGGATTTTAAGTTGGACTGGTGCTCTTGTGCTGTGATATCATCATGCTCACTATGCATTTCCCTGAGTGGCTAGGATCACTTTATGAAGAAATAAGCAACTCAAGCCTTTTGCCCCACTTGGTGCCAAAACAGGGGCTTATATGGGAAACCAACAATAGCTAAGAGGATCAATAAAGCGGCTCTGGGGAATATATTTGGTGCCCCAGGAGAAGAACCCTATAAGGTCCCATTCATCTGCACATCAAGCTATGTTGGGTCTCCTTCCCCATGATATGTGTGTGTGTGTGTGTGTGTGTGTGAGAGAGAGAGAGAGAGAGAGAGAGAGAGAGACCCCAGCACAAACACAAGAGACACTTACATAGGTTTATCTTCTCATTCAGTGGATCGAAACTTTAATTAGATTGCAAAGATTTTAGCCCTGATTTCAGTTTCTTCTTCCCTTTGTAGTTTTCTCCTAGCTTTTTTCGGTTGCACTGCCCTCTTGAAAAGTTCTAACTCTTCAATTGCAGGTCTATATAACAACTCTTTCCATTTTCAGGCCTGCAATAAGCTACCCTATTTTCCAACCTATATAAAATATTTTCACTCGGCCTTCAAACCTTTTTGCCAATCAGGAGAATAGGTTTATAGGCTAAATTTTTGACCCTCCTGTGCAGAGGTTTCTGAGCAAAACATCAGCTGTTAAACATTCCTAAGAACTTTTGACCCAGCTATGCAAGACTCCCTTTAAAGTGAAAAGCAACTATTATGTAATCCAGGTTTTCCATCCAAACACAAAAATGACTGAGTCACAATTTGACATGCAGACTACTGGTAAACAGCACTCTGTGATATTATCTCATTCCCCCAGTTATGAAAAAAGTGTTGGTACTCAGTCCCTGCCTGTTTCTGCTTACCACAACACTAACACTGTAAGCAAGATGCAAGCCTAACTCCGCTTACCTGGGAGTAAAAAAGGTAAAGGTAAAGGACCCCTGACAGTTAAATCCAGTCGCGAATGACTCTGGGGTTGCAGTGCTCATCTCGCTTTACTGGCCGAGGGAGCTGACGTTTTTCCGCAGGCAGTTTTTCTGGGTCCGCAGACAGTTTTTCTGGGTCATGTGGCCAGCATGACTAAGCTGCTTCTGGCGAAACCAGAGCAGTGCACGGAAACGCCTATTTATCTACTTGCACTTTGACATGCTTTGGAACTGCTAGGAGCTGGGACCAAGCAACGGGAGCTCACCCCATCGTGGGATTTAAACCGCCGACCTTCCGATTGGCAAGCCCTAGGCTCAGTGGTTTAGACCACAGCACCACCCATGACCTGGGAGTCAGTCCCATTAAATCCAATAGGACTTACCTCTTAGCAGGTAAGTCCTGCTAAGTTAGGACTGCAGCCTTAGTCTAGACCGAACCTCTGCTTTATAGACTTGAGGTAAGTGATTTGTTACCATCTTAAGATGCTGTTGCCTGATACTGTAGGAACCAGTTCAGATCAAGAGACTTTGAGAACTCTCCCCACCTGATAACAATGACAGCTCAAATTTCCGTCCATGGTTATGTGGTTTCTCAGGTGATCTTCACACATCAAAGGCATGAAAATGTTCTTTCCCATGCAACTGTTGGTGCAATATTTTATCTATCCAAGGCACGAGAATGTTCTTTTATGAGTAATATTCACACCAACCACAAAATATTATTTTTTTATTTTTTTATTAAAGATTTTCTTGTTTTACAGAAGTAAATGTAATGTCTCTCATATTTTTTCCATGTAACATTTTTACAAACCCGTTTCATTTGTTGAGACACTACGGGGAGAGAAAAAAAACAAGGGGTGGAGGGAGGGAAGATGGGTGAGGGTGGGGTCGGGCGGCAATGTTTCTATTATGCTTAATGTATGTAGGGTTTGGTGTCAGCATTGTTTGTGCTGTTCGCTTGTGTTCCTTTGGTGGTGAGAGAGGTTGGGTTGGTCTAGGGTGTGGTTGTTTTTGATTGGCTGTGGTGATCTTTATTTTTGTGTGTGAGTGGGGTGGGTGGGTGTTTTGGATCAGGCTAGCCATATTGATTTGTATGCTGTTAGTGGATTATTGCCATTGTCTTGTTGGGCTGTGTATGTGTTAAAGGGGAGCCATACCGGGGTGAAGGCGTCTTCTTCTATTTGTCCCTGTGTCAGTTTCAGTTTATTGGTTAATTCTTCTAGTAGGGCTGTTTCCCATACTATTTGGTACCATTGGTCCATGCTTACTCCTGACAGGTCTCTCCAGTGTCTGGTTATGATATTTCTGGCTGCTGAAAGTAGGTGGGTTATGAGTTCTTTGTGGTGTAAATGTGCATTGTTGTCTTGGAAGATGTTTAGTAGGGCCAGTTCTGGGGTGATGTCTAATACTTGCTAAGTTATTTTACATATTTCTTGCATGGCTGTTGTCCAGAATAGTTGGAACCACACAATATTTATGGCTTACATGTGTTTATTAATTATATGTATTGTGTTTATTAACACAAATAATAAAGCCAACTGTACTCTTGTTTGCCATAGTGTTGACATGACCTTGGGAACAGTTGCACCTCAACTTTAGTGCTGTCAAAATAACATAACACTCATAATGTTCTGAAAGTGTATTCTGTCACACTGTAATGTTCCTCCAGCTCTTCTCCATCTGATGAAGTATAATAGTTCAACAATATAAGAATGTAAGATGAACCTGCAGGATCAGGCCAGTAGCCCATCGAGTCCTGCATCCTATTCTGTGTGCAACCAGAAGCCTTTAGGAAGCCCACAAGCAGAATATATGTATCATGAATCATGTATCAATGCCTAAATTGTACCTCCCCAATGACTTCCCTTCCTATGACTAGTTCATTTCTGATGAAATGGGGAAAAACTGGCTGAATTTTGAAAGCACTGAGATGGATGGATGGATATAGACAGTCAGAAGTAAAGCAAATTCACTGATATGTGCACATACATGCTACAAAGGTCAATTGTAGGGCACCTTCGGCCCTCCAGATGTTTCTGAACCATTGGTCATGCTTGTTAGGGCTGATGGGAGTTGTAGTTCAGCAATGTGTGGAGGACCAAGGGTTCCTCACTTCTGCTGTAAAGGATTGAATGTTAGGGAGAATGGCCTGTTGCTATAATTGTGGAACAATTGAAGGTCATGGACTCTCCATGAGGTCTGAGGTCTTTATGCAGAGGCTGAATGGCAACTAGCAGCAGGTTTGCTGGACTGGCCAGGTTTCAGAGTAGACGATTTTTGAATACTGCCCCAACTCTGTTAGACACACACACACACACAGGATCTCTAGAGAGATGGCAAGCACCTTGAGATGCCTACAGAGTGCAAACTCAGCTCTCCTATGACTCAAAAATCAGTCTGCATGTTCTTTACACACACACACTTGGACAACCCAGGCCAGGGGTCACCGTTCCTATAGATGCCCATGAAGCCTGTGAGCCCCTGCCCCACAACACACACAATGCTTCCTGTGTCATGATATGATCATGGTCATTACCTTACTGCCCCTTGAAAACTATATAGACCTGGAGGAGGAAGTAGGAAGAGGGACATTCTTTCCCACTTCCTCTTCCAGCATCATGTGCTTTTCAAGACTAAAAAGGTTGACACTCCTCAACTAACCTAGCCTAAGTAGCATCATCTTCACCATGAAGGTTGGGTGGTGCGAGGGAGAGGAACCTGTTTTTCCAAAATGGCGTCTACTTTCCAGAACACCTTCCAAACTCCCAGGGAAAGTGAATTGAAGCGAAAAAGTATCTGGCTATATCGTAGTCATCTGTGGGCCATTTACCTGTAACATTGCTAACAAAAGTGACCCCCACCAATTCATCTCTCCTGTCCAGACCCAAATCTCACCGTACTATCGAAGATGATGGGGTGTAAATGAACAGAAAGGGCAGAAAAACAGAGGGAAATGGAGCACATTCTCCTATGAGGATTAATTTTCGAAATTCTCCTAGTTGCTGGAAATGGAGTTCAGGCCACAGCAAAGGAGAGGGACAGTAAAGGAAGAGGATGGGGAAAATGCTATTATCTTTATCTCTGATATCTCTTGGATCACCAGTTCAAGACTTGCGTTGGGCTTGAATCTTGGCTCATCAATTCTTGGAGCCTCTTGCTATTAAATGTTTGATGTGCGCTCAGAGACATCATTAAAGCAGTCCAAACCCAACTGGTGTGGCTCTTTAATAAAAAAAATTAGTGAGTGTCCTAGAATATCTTTTTCTCTCCCACCACCCCGCCTGCTCAACAGAATCCAACCAACCTTTTCTCTTGGCTCAGTTTTCCCTCATTAATTTTAGTTCACTTTTGGAGGCAGCTTTAAACGTTATCACCATCTGACGATGAGGTGTACATATATATATATATATATATATATATATATATATATATATGCACATATATGGTTGCTTGGCATCCCTCTGACACAGGTGACAATGGAAGAATGAGCCTTTGGGGGTGAAGTCAAACCATTGGAAGGTTGCAGCAACTGCTGGGGCCATAGACACTGATGTGGGAGAGACATGTTTTGTTGCAGCTGGGGCAGATGAAGGCATCTGGTTGTGCAGCTGCTGATGCACCAAGGTGTTTCTTGTCCCTGCGCTCCTCCCAGTGGTCATTTCTCCTCTGGTCACTGCTGTGGACACATGAATTAAATGATTGTCTCCAGGCGTTGCAGTCATCTATATAGATCATATAGATCTATATAGATCATATAGACACAGCTGGCACTGTGGGTTAAACCACAGAGCCTAGGACTTGCCAATCAGAAGGTTGGTGGTTCGAATCCCCATGATGGGATGAGCTCCCATTGCTCAGTCCCTGCTCCTGCCAACCTAGCAGTTCTAAAGCACGTCAAAGTGCAAGTAGATAAATAGGTACCACTCCAGCGGGAAGGTAAATGGCATTTCCGTGTGCTGCTCTGGTTCACCAGAAGCAGCTTAGTCATGCTGGCCACATGACCCGGAAGCTGTACACCGGCTCCCTCGGCCAATAAAGTGAGATGAGCACCGCAACCCCAGAGTTGGCCATGACTGGACCTAATGGTCAGGGGTCCCTTTACCTTTACCTATATAGATCATAGATTGATAACCTATTTCCCTATGCCATTTTCCTATGAACATCACCCACCACTGATAAAATTCCCTGAGGAAATACCCATTAAGAAAAATAAAAGGAGAAGTAAGGAGGACCTGAGAGAGACCAGGGTTCAAATCCCCACTCAGCCATGAGATGCACTGGGTGACCTTGGGCCAGTCACTGCCTCTCAGCCTAACCTTCCTCACAGGGTTATTGTGGGGGTTAAATGAAGAGGGGAAGAACAAATCACACCACCTGGAACTCCTTGCAAAAAAAGGCAGGATATCAATGCAACGAGTAAATAGATAATATATTTGATGTTAACAAACAATGATAATAATAATAATAATGTTGAGAGTAGTAATAATAGCAAGTTTTGCAGTTAATGACGCATTTCAGAGTTTATGGTCACTGAACGGGAAATTCCTGAAATTATTTCCTAGCATGGTTGCTTTCAGTGCAACAGTGGCCGGAAGAGAATCCACGGGGCGAGGTGGCGCCTGTCGTGGGGAAGAACAGAAAAGCTACCACAGGGAAGGTGGCATCAAGCATGACTCCACTTGGCCTTGGTGCTTAACTTTTAAATCCTGCACTTTAACAGAGAACTGCACAGCTGGTAAAACTGGCTTCCTTCAGACAAAAGGCTATTTTCCAGTCAAATACCTCACATAGCAAACCAGCCAAGCAAAAGGAACCGAGGGAGACAAGAGAGGAACCACTGACGGAATGCTCCTTGAAGGAGCACAAAAGGGCAGCTTTTAATGCTGGTTCTCAGGGCTGCACGGCGGTGACCTGAGATCCCCCCCCCCCAGACGGCACAACTATCTGGTCAATTTGCAAGAGGGAATTATTTCTTCCACAAGCTGTAGGAAGTCCTAGTGTTAGGGAAATTGTAAGCCAAGCTAGACTTCAGCAGCTGCCAAGGCTAAGTTTGGATCCCTGGGGCATTCTGCACAGCTCTCCTGCCTTAAGCCGTTTCCCCAGGTAACAAACGGGTTCCCCGTGTAAGGTGGAGGTGGATGTCCTCAAAAGAAAACCTGCAGCTGAAGTGGGGAGAGGTTGGTGTTGAAAGAGGGGCAGAAGTCACAGCCTTCCCTCTTTTGACCGAGTCAAATTCACTCTCTAAAAACACTTGGGAAAGGAAAACATTGAACAGCTAGCATAATAATAATAATAATAATAATAATAATAATTTATTTGTACCCCACCCATCTGGCTGGGTTTCCTCAGCCACTCAGGGCAGCTTCCAACAAAGATTAAAAATACCGTATTTTTCGCCCCATAGGACGCACCGGCCCATAGGACGCACCTGGGGTTTTTTTTGGGGGGGGATTTTTTATCCCCCCCCCAGGCACTTGTGGGGCCGGCAGCGGGGAGAAGCGCTCTTCTCCCCACTGCCAGCCTTCAGACCACGTCCAGGGACAGCGGGAAGGTGCTGTCCCCGGAGCTTGTGGGGCTGGCGCTGGGCCTGCATTCACCCCATAGGATGCACACACATTTCCCCTTCATTTTTGGAGGGGAAAAAGTGTGTCCTATAAGGTGAAAAATACGGTACATCAAAATGTCACACATCAAAAACTTCCCTGAACAGGGCTGCCTTCAGATGCCTTCTAAATGTCAGGTAGTTGTTTATCTCTTTGACATCTGATGGGAGGGCGTTCCACAGGGCGGGCACCACCACCGAGAAGGCCCTCTGCCTGGTTCCCTGTAGCTTTGCTTCTCGCAATGAGGGAACCGCCAGCAGGCCCTTGGCGCTGGACCTCAGCGTCCAGGCAGAATGATGGGGTGGAGATGCTCCTTCAGGTATACTGGGCTGAGGCTGTTTAGAATTACAGGTACATCTGAAGAAGTGTATTACAGGTACTTCTTCAGATGTGTATCTGAAGAAGTGTGCATGCACACGAAAGCTCATACCAAGAACTAACTTAGTTGGTCTTTAAGGTGCTACTGGAATGATTTTTTTTATTTGTTTAGAATTACAGGTGTTTGTCTGATTTCAGTAAGAACAGTCTTCTGAGCTACAGGTGCCACGACACTAAAAGCCTTGTTCTGCAGAAAAATCAACCAAATATGATTTCAAATAGGAAATAGGACCTGAGGCGAGGGGTTCAAAGTGAAAGAAAGGAGATTCTGACTGAACATTAGGAAGATCTTTCAAGCAGTCTTCTTTGGAGATCGAGTAAGATTGTCTTCCATAAACATGGTTTTAACAGTCAGTCTGTAAGTGACTGTGGAGGCCAATTCTGGATTCACACATCCTTCCACAGTAGGTTTCTGGGTGTGAGTTGATCACGGTGTGGATTTGCCAAGCGTGCCTTCGTCTTAGCACGTTTCTCCCTTGTGTCCTGAGTTCAAGTGTCTTCAAAGTTCATGATACCTTTGGTAAAGGCTGTTCTCTAATTGAAGCGCTCACAGGCCAGTGTTTCCCAGTTGTTGGTGTTTTTACTACATTTTTTTAGATTTGTGTGATTGTAAGCTGATGTAGATTGAAAATAGGTTACTGGAGCCCACAGGGGTTCCCCTATGCAAAAATAGCTTTTAAGCTTTCTTCCTTGCTTACAGTGCTCTGGGATGGTTGCACGGGGCCTCTGAGAGCCTTCTGCAAGATTTCAAGCAGAATTTGGGTGGTCATTTGCAATGGAGTCTTTAGCTGTGATTCCTGCATTGCCGAGGGTTGGACTAGATGAACCTTGGTGCCCCTTCCAACTCTACGATTCTACGTGTCTATAAGATAACTGTGAGACAGTAAGTGTTGTTGTTGTTTAGTTGTGTCTGACTCTTCGTGACCCCATGGACCAGAGCACGCCAGGCACTTCTGTCTTCCACTGCCTCCCGCAGTTTGGTCAGACTCATGTTTGTAGCTTTGAGAACACTGTCCCACCATCTCGTCCTCTGTCGTCCCCTTCTCCTTGTGCCCTCCATCTTTCCCAACATCAGGGTCTTTTCCAGGGAGTCTTCTCTTCTCATGAGGTGGCCAAAGTACTGGAGACTCAGCTTTACAATCTGTCCTTCCAGTGAGGACTCAGGGCTGATTTCCTTCAGAATGGATACGTTTGATCTTCTTGCAGTCCATGGGACTCTCAAGAGTCTCCTCCAGCACCATAATTCAAAAGCATCCATTCTTCGGCGATCCGCCTTCTTTATGGTCCAGCTCTCACTTCCATACATCAAGACAGTAAGTAGGGCTCCACATCTTCCTGATCTGCTTTGGCTCTTCAGGTGGTTGCTTCAAGTTAGCTAATTTGGGGCACTCTTAAAGGTAAAAAGGACCCCTGGACAGTTAAGTCCAGTCAAAGGCAACTATGAGGTGTGGCACTCATCTTGCAAAAGGCCAAGGGAGCTGGCATTTGTCCACATACAGCTTTCTAGGTCATGCGGCCAGCATGACTAAACTGCTTCTGGTGCAACAGGACATGGTGACTAAAACCAGAGTGCATGGAAACACTGTTTACCTTCCCGCCAGAGTGGTACCTATTTATCTAACAGGACACCATGAGGAGTGCCAGAGAGCACGGAAACACCATTTACCTTCCCACTGAAGTGGTACCTATTTATCTACTTGAACTACATGTGCTTTGGAACTGCTAGGTTGGCAGGAGCTGGGACGGAGCAACGGGAGCTCACCCTGTTGCGGGGATTCAAACCACCAGCCTTCCGATCAGCAAGCCCAAGAGACTCAGTGGTTTGTTTATTTTTTAAATAAATATTTATTAAGGTTTGACAAAATCATAAATACCAAAAATACATAATAAAACAGAAAAAGAATAAAGGAAAGAATACAAAGTACAAAAAACAACACACAAAAAATAAACTCAAAGAAAAAAGAAGTTAAAACACATCCATTTTTTTGTAACTTTAAACTCATAAACTTGTTTCTTTGACCTCCTCACACCTCCCGTTTTTGTATTCCCATTAATGTAATCAAATCAGCAAATCCTTACCCTCTTTCACTTATCTTAACTCTATATCTTAACATGTTAAAACTCTGTATTTTCACCCATTATCAGTTCACTTTTGCATACTCTTTTTAACTTTGTTGCTAATACCACTTATTTTCAATCCAGCATCATTTTACCATTCATTAATTTTACAATGTTTCTGCAGGTAGTCTTTAAATTTCTTCCAATCTTATTCCACCAACTCTTCTCCCAGGTTTCGGATTCTGCCAGTCATTTCCGCTAATTCCATATAGTCCATCACCTTCATCTGCCACTCTTCCAGGGTGGGTAGATCTTGTGTCTTCCAATACTTTGCAATAAGTATTCTTGCTGCCGTTGTTGCATACATAAAGAAAGTTCTATCCTTCTTTAACACCAATTGGCCGACCATGCCCAGGAGAAAGGCCTCCGGTTTCTTCAGGAAGGTATATTTAAATACCTTTTTCATTTCATTATAGATCATCTCCCAGAAAGCCGAGACTCAGTGGTTTATACCACAGTGCCACCCACGTTTCCCAGTTATTGGTTTTATAATTTATTCCTCTTTCACTGATCGGAGGTGAGAGGCACTTGGATTGTGCCCCTCCACTGCTAGACTGGCTCCTTTCCTTGTTGTTTTCCATCAGCAGGTGCACGCTATTTTATTCCAGGTGTGGGGGAACTGCATTTTGTGTTTTGTTTTGTTTTTAAGGGAAGGGGTTTTCATATTGCTATGCTGTTTTTACTATTGCCATTTTAATATATTCATTTTAAGCATCCTTTTTAAATCTAGTGACGTTGAGCATGTTGGGTGGCATGGTGACATCACATGGCCCTGGGCCCCCTCTGTCGTGGGGGCAAACCAGCACTGCTGGCTACCCTCATCTGGTTTAGCTGGCCAGTTGAAGCTGTTTCCTGGGTCTTAGCTGCTATCGCTGACAGCTTCTAGGAACCACAGGTGACAGCTGAGTGCAGAGTGGGGACCAAAGGTGGACAAACCACTGCAGAATATAATAATAATAATAATAATAATAATAATAATAATAACCTGCCCTCCACAGCCGAAGCTGGGCTCAGAGTGGCTAACAACAGTAAAAGTAGCACAGTTTACATAAAATAATAATCAATTAATTGAAATACATTCTAAAACCAATTCAGAATCAAATTAATGGCAACCATTGGGCTAGAGGTCTATGAGGATTACAGAAGGGGGGGGGTCAGACTGTGCCTTGGCCAAAGGCCTGGTGGAACAGCTCTGTCTTGCAGGCCCTGTGGAAAGATGTCAAGTCCCACAGGGCCCTAGTCTTTTGTGACAGAGTGTTCCACCAGATCGGGGCCACAGACAAAAAAGCCCTGGTTCTGGTTGAGGCCAGCCTAACCTCCCTGTGGCCTAGGACCTCCAAAATGTTCTTGTTTGAAGACCATAAGGTCCTCTGTGGGACATACCAGGAGAGGCAGTCCTGGAGGAAGGTTAAAACCAGCACCTTAAACCTGATCCTGTACTCTACTGGGAGCCAGTGCAGAAGGAGTATGATGTGGCCCCTACCAGATGTACCACCCCTCCCCAAAACCCTATACGGTACATCCCTAAATCATATTATTAATAATAGAATTTCCCTATTGCCTCCGCCATCATAGCTGTTTTTCATGGATACCCTAATCCTCCAACTATTTGTCTAATTCTCTTTTTGTCTTTTTGTCTGGCTTTACCAATAAATCTGCTGTTAGTTACCTACAGCGCTGCATAAATGGTCCCTCCTGCTGCTTGAAGGAGTAACTAAATGGGGTTAAAAGACTGGCGAATTCAGCCCAATAAATGTAATTAAATGTCCCCCATATGTACAACCCATGTAAAGCAAAAAGGGGATTGATGGATGGGTGTAGTGCCTGAGACTTAAGCCTGATGAAAACTAATCACCCTTAATAGTTATTAATGAGTCACCTCGCCATGAAACTAAAGTTAACAAGGACGTTGAAACATAATAGATGAATGGAGGTGGATTCTCAGCTGGCATGAATCAACCTAGCCTCGTACCTTAGACCTTTCTTAGGCCTGGAGCTGAAACAGACATGTTGATGATGAATCCATTGCTGGGTGGCTCATATTTGACTTCCAAAGAGCTCTTTCCTAATATGTTTGCTTTGTATGTGGAGGGACTTTATCCGAGAGGGAAGTATATTATCTATTGCATTTATTTCCAAACTCCTTCTCCATGGAGCTCAACCACTCTCATCTTCCTCCTTTAATCCCCCCCAAACAACCCTGTGATTTGGGTTAGGCTAAGAGGCAGTGACTGGCCCAAGGTGGCCCCCGTGAGTTTCATGGCCACGTGGGGATTCAAGCCAGGTCCTGTTCTGAGACACTAACCACTACACCACACCACACCGGCTCTCAACATTTTGATCCCCATATGGGACAGCTGCATATTCCTGCATTGCGGGGGGTTGGACTAGATGATCCGCAAGCACCCTTCCAACTCTACAATTCTGTTGATTTCTGTCCTGGAAATTATGCAAAGACTAGTTGGGTTACATAGTTCTGCCCTCCAAATGTTGTTCTACTCCAGCTCCCAACTGCCCATCAAGCAGATGGTCAATGGTTAAGGATGCTGTGAGCTGCAGTCTGACAACAACCAGATTCCCCATCCCTGAATTGTAGACATCCAGAGTTTGGGACCATCTCCTCACACCGCTATCTGGAAGGCTCAGTGTTGGCTACCCTGTTACATGGAGGCAGGTGTATTTTTAAGAAGGAAGTCTTTATTTAGTCAAATGAACAGTTCAGTAATCTCTTGGGTCATAAAGAATGTAAAACACCCCTGGACTTAAATAAGGTCACTTGTGCTACTTTTATTGGTGAACTCAGTTAAGATGGGTACGAATTTCTGATCTCTCATTTTTCACCTCGTGGCACAACTCAACACGTAATAGTCTTCTGTCAACCAGGTCTGTCAACTTGGTGCAGCTAACATCTTGACCCTAACATTTGAAGAAAGGGTCAGAGCAGTAATCCTTGTATTTGCTAGAAAGATCTAGTTATCAACCTCCTGTTCACAGGAATCAGACTTCATGCAATGAAAATCTCTTTTAAGAGTAAATTTATGATTCACGGACTACAAGGATAGAAATGCCGACATCCCAAAATCCTGTTCGTGTCCTCTTCCCTTCAAACTTACTGTACATCACAAAACACAACAGAAGGAAGAAACAGTTCAATGGACTGAGTGTAGTGTTATTCCTCACAGTCAAAGTGTACTAAAATCCCAAGTTTTCAATGGTTGGTTAGCTCACAATTCCAAGAGGACCCCCTCTTCGCTCCTTCACAATCTCAGGGATCAGCCCTAGACTTTGCTAGACCATGGTCCAAGGAATGGTTGAGAGCTGCTGCCTTGCTGACACAGGATTTCAAAGGGGAGACCAGCTTGACTCCTGCAGAAGGAGCAAATCTCAGATCCCTGACTTTGCACTCCACTTGCTTCAAGCTATCTCCCCTTTAGACTGTCATACCTCTTGCTGACAAAGGTCCGTATAGTTAAAGCTATGGTTTTTCCAGTAGTGATGTATGGAAGTGAGAGCTGGACCATAAAGAAGGCTGATCGCCGAAGAATTGATGCTTTTGAATTCTGGTGCTGGAGGAGACTCTTGAGAGTCCCATGGACTGCAAGAAGATCAAACCTCTCCATTCTGAAGGAAATCAGCCCCGAGTTCTCACTGGAAGGACAGATCCTGAAGCTGAGGCTCCAAGACTTTGGCCACCTCATGAGAAGAGAAGACTCCCTGGAAAAGACCCTGATGTTGGGAAAGATGGAGGGCACAAGGAGAAGGGTACGACAGAGAACGAGATGGTTGGACAGTGTTCTCGAAGCTACCAGCATGAGTTTGACCAAACTGGGGGATGCAGTGGAAGACAAGAGTGCCTGGCGTGCTCTGGTCCATGGGGTCACGAAGAGTCGGACACGACTAAACGACTAAACAACAACAACAACAACAACCGCTTCTCAAGGTAGCAACCCAGATACCTGTGGGGAAACCCACAAGCAGGGCCCAAGCACAAGAGCAACTCTGCCCTCCTGCAGTTTCCAGCAACTGGTATTCAGAAGCATCGCTGCCTCTAACTGTGGAGGTAGAACATAGCCATTGTGATGGCCTGGGACTCGGGCTCGGACCCGGAGGTGTCTCAGTCTGCACTAGATCCTCTGCCTCAGGCAGCATCTGAACCTAGTCTGAGGCCTGATTCTGAAGAGCCCCAGTCTGCACAGGTTCCCCTGCAACAAGCACCAGCTGGACCGAGTCAGGGGCCTGAGCCTGCCCTGGCTCCAGATGTGGGGATTACCTTGTTGCCTTCAGCTGTGCCATCACTCACAGCTGCTACACTACTGGTTGGGTCAGGGGAGGCTGAGGCTGCCCCTGGGTCTAGCATGTTGTTGTTTAGTGGTTTAGTCATGTCCGACTCTTCGTGACCCCATGGACCGGAGCACGCCAGGCACTCCTGTCTTCCACTGCCTCCCACAGCTTGGTCAAACTCATGCTGGTAGCTTCGAGAACACTGTCCCACCATCTCGTCCTCTGTCGTCCCCTCAATCTTTCCCAACATTAGTGTCTTTTCCAGGGAGACTTCTCTTCTCATGAGGTGGCCAAAGTCTTGGAGCCTCAGCTTCAGGATCTGTCCTTCCAGTGAGCACTCAGGGCTGATTTCCTTAAGAATGGATAGGTTTGATCTTCTTGCAGTCCACGGGACTCTCAAGAGTCTCTTTCAGCACCATAATTCAAAAGCATCAATTCTTTGGCGATCAGCCTTCTTTATGGTCCAGCTCTCACTTCCATGCATCACTACTGGGAAAACCATGGCTTTATCTATGTGGACCTTTGTTGGCAAGGTGATGTCTCTGCTTTTTAAGATGCTGTCTATGTTTGCCATTGCTTTTCTCCCAAGAAGCAGGCATCTTTTAATTTCGTGACTGCTGTCACCATCTGCAGTGATCATGGAGCCCAAGAAAGTAAACATCTCCTGAGCTACAGAGATACTTGCAGGAGGAGTGCTCGCCTTCAGGCGAAATAGGGAGGTGCGTCGCTGGGGGATCAGGACCGGCCTTTACCCTGCACCATCTGCAGTGATCATGGAGCCCAAGAAAGTAAACATCTCCTGAGCTACAGAGATACTTGCAGGAGGAGTGCTCGCCTTCAGGCGAAATAGGGAGGTGCGTCGCTGGGGGATCAGGACCGGCCTTTACCCTGACAAAGATAAAAGGCTGTTGGACCCCTCCCCATGTTGTGGGAGCAATGTTGCTGCTTGCTGGAACCTGCCTGTTACCCTGTGCCTGACCTAGCCTGGTTTCCTGCCTTGGCCCTGTTGGACTGACTCCTTGTGGAATCCTTGGATTCAGGACTGGACCTGAACTCTGTTGCTCAGGTTTACCCCCAGGCCCTGCACAGCCATCATGGCTAAAAGCCATCAATAGCCCTCTCCTCTAGGAATCTGACCAGCCTTCTTTTAAAGCCACCCAAATTGGTCACCATCTCTGCATCTTGTGGGAGGGAGTTCCATAGTTTAACTATGCTCCCACTTACAGACCTCAGTTAGCTGTCTCGCCACAGCAGCTGATTTGAAAATATGCAAATAATGTGATCAGACCCTAAAGTAGTTGCGGGGGTACCTTTAATATGCACATCTGTAAGAAGAATAGACAGGCAATCTATTATGCTCAAATATTACCCCAAATGGGTGAACTGATACCAACAATTTTATGTGTATTATCAAGGATAATAAGAGCACAGCTTGGTGGATATATCTTGTTCCATTAATCTTTTTTTGTTAAAAGATCCTTGTCAAAGATATACCAGCAATTTTCTGTGAATTAATTTTCCATATGGCTACTGTTCCGAGAATATTAGAGATTATTATCTGTTCAGTTGTTAACTAAATGGGGAAACAAAATGTACAATTACACTATTATGTCAAAACTGACATGTGTTTGAGTGCTAGGAAAAAGACAAAGATGGGAGAACTTCACACAGGACTGGACTTTTTCCATGAATTATTTGCAAAACAGGGCTTGTGCTTCTGTTAATGTGAGGCTCCTGTTTATTGCAAGCATAGCACTATATCCAATTAATAAATCAAACAAAAATAAAATGAACCAGTTACCGTACATAAATAATAAGGTCATTATAGAAAGCTAGGAGCAGCTAGTGTTAGAATTCCTGCTCCATGATTGCAGTCCTGGGATTGTTGTCTTTCATATGACTGTATATGTTTTGACTCCACAGAGTGGGAAGTGATGGAGACAGGATGTTTGTGTTACTGTGTTCCGTGAAGTGGGACTATTGTCCTTTGTTCTTTTCTCCTTGCTGTCTGATGCTAGAGAGAGAGGGAGCCATGTTGGAGTGCTCTTTGTGTGTTTATATGTAAATAAAATAGCTTAGCCAAAATGCTGAGTTGCTGAGGTCTGTCACGAAAAGCTGCAAAGACTTTGCGGATCCCTAAGTGTGCTGATGTCTGTTGGCATCAGTCGCTGTGATGTTCGGGCTAAAGGAAGCTTATGAAGCTCCCGAATGATCGACCAGGAGGGAGAGAACATGCCCATCAGGCATGTGTCTCTACCACGGTCCTACTCGAGTGTAGGCTGAGCTCCTGACAGCTAGACCTGACTTTCATGTTCCATTTGTTAAGTAGAGACCAGTGATGTTGTAATGGTTAGAGCATTGCAGTAGGACTTGGCAGACCAAAGTTCAAATCCCCACTCAGGCATGAAGATCACTGGGTGGCAACTTTGGCCACCCTAACTTACCTCAAAGGCTTGTTGTGGGCATTAACTGAGAAAGGGAAAAACCTTCATGGAACTGGCGGAAATGACTGGCAGAATCCGAGACCAGGGAGAAGAGTCGGTGGAAGAAGATTGGAAGAAATTTAAAGTTTATCTACAGAAACATTGTAAAATTAAGGAATGTTAGAAGGCGGCTGGAATGAAGTTATGTGGCTTTAGCAGAAATATTATAAAGGATTAAGTAAAAATAGATTGTTAATGGATGAAAGGAGGAAAGGTAAAGTTACATTATATTAAGATAAATTATAGGATAAAAATTGGGAAAGATGGAAAGGATTGGCTGAAATAGCTAACCGAACTAGAATACAAAAAAGGGAGGTGCGAGGAGGTCAAGGAAACAAGCAAATGAAAGATAAGTTAAGGGACGGTTCGTTGTGTTTTTTAATTGTTTCTATTTTTCTGTTTTTCTGTTTTTTATTTTTTTTCCCTATTCTCTTCTTTCATTATTGTGATGTGTTGTCAAGTTTTTGTTTAACTTGGAGTTATCTCTTTCTCTTTTTGTAACATTTAAAACTTTAATAAATCCTATTTTTTAAAAAAAAGAGAGAAAGGGAAAAACCATGTATGACACCTGCAGCTCCTTGGACAAAAGGCGGAATACAAAATGTAATCAATTAAACATTCACATACACCTGGGCCAGAAGTGCTGTTGTCTGGCTGTGGTTGGTCACCGGTGAAGTTCTCACCTGCCTCTCCAACTCACAAAGCAGAAGGGGGACCGTTGGGGAGAGAAAATGAAAGCACACCTGGTGTCACGGTCCGGTTCATGGGTGATCAAAGTTCTGGCTGGGGACGTCGGGACCGGGGACAAGATGGCGGAGTGGGAGCACAAACGGGAGACCAGAAGCCAGGAAGCCAAGAGTCCAAGGGTCAGAGAGCCGGGAGTCACGAAGTCAAGGGTCTGAGGATCAAGAAGCAAGGAGCCAAGAAGTAAGGGGTCCAAGGATCAAGAAGCAAGGAGCCAAACACAGCAGGGCAGGGAGTGTGTTGCTGTGGCAAAGAGCCGAAGGGAAAATGCTGACCTTATATCCCTCCCCAGCTCTTGCCACCAGTTGCTGTGAGTTACCAATTGGCCTCACCTGTGTGGCCGCGTCTTAGGACGGCTCCAGTCCTGCAAAGTCCTATTGGTCACGGGGTCTGGCTCCTGCACGCACACCTGACACCTGGGGATGGAGCTTAGTGTTACCTGTTCTCCAGCATATTCAACAACACAGGATTGGGAAGTCCATTATTCTGAGTTGATGGGACTCCAAAGGTGGTGGACCCTTCTTCACTCAAGGTTCTTGAACAGACGTTGGATGGCCATCTGCCATGAATTCAGTAGCTGTGATTCCTGCATTGCAAAGGCTTTGGATTAAATGACTCTTGGGATCCCTTCCATAGTTAAACTATGGAACTCGTTCCCACAGGGGACAGGGGTGTCCACCAGCCTGGATGGCTTTAAAAGAGGATTAGACAAATTCATGGAGAAGAGGGCTATTGACAACAGCAAGCCATGATGACTCTCCTCTATCTCCACAGTTGGAGGCAGCAATGCCACTGTTCTTACATTCTCATTTTCCAACTCTGCAGTTCTATAATTCAATTGTTCTATGAATGGTGAGCCAGGATGGTGAGTCTTTGCCATAAGAGATGGGGAAGAATGCATACATAGGAGAGTCTGATGTACGTACATAAATTATGAACAGGTGAGGAAATGGTCTCAAAAGGCTTTACTTAATCATGATTTTCTGCTTCTTTCTTTCTTTCTTTCTTTCTTTCTTTCTTTCTTTCCTTCTACTTTAACAAAAGGACAGGTTGCATTCTCCCCTTGCCTTTCCCAACAGCTTCCTCTGAGTTTGAATAACCACTTTTGGAGGTTTCATCAGTGAGGTACAGTTGACAAGAAAACCTTCTGCAGAAAAGGACAAAACTCCATTATGTATGAGGCACTGGCAAGATTCATATGAGATGGAACTAATTCACTTAGAGAATCAAACGGAATTTTCCCATTTATTATTATTAATATCATTTCAGGAAGGTTAGTGGATACCTTGGCCCAACATTGTTTCATACATGTTCGGGGGGACTTTGGAGAAATTCAGACGTACATAAATCTATACATACATAATTTTATTTCTATGCTGCCTTTCCACAATTCAAGCCATGCTCAATGCGGCTTACAGCATGAAAAAAAAAAAAATACTTAACAATGGCAAAGCAAATGTAGTCATAAGCGACAAATAAACATTAAACAGTACAAAACCAAACTGAACCTTTCCCCCACACAACTCACAACAAAATCTAAAATAAAGATAGAAAAAACCCAACAGCAACAACCCCCCCACCCACAAAAAACACCCTAGTGTTATTAAAAGGTCACATAATCATCCCTCCCCTCCTTTTTCACAAAGTGCTTCTTAAACCTTGAAGTGCCGGCCATGTTTCCAAAGGCTCTTGTGAGAAATTACTTTGCAGTGCTTCAACCGTAACAAATCTTTATTTGGAAGCAATATTTGTAATATCTAGTGTTTATACAGCACTCTCCTTAAGTGCCCAGCACAGTTCACTCGCATTGGCGCCAGAAATCTTACAAATCCCCTATAACGTTGATCAGTATGATTATCTCTGTGTTACAAAAGGGAGTGGGCAGGTGGGCTGGAGCTGAGAAAAAGTGGCTTGATGAAGACCACCCAGGGTATTTCTAAAGTGGGCATTTAAGCTTTGCCAAGAGAGAGACAGAAAGAGGGCAGAGATCTGCCTAAATTGCACAGCACAATGACTCTCCTCCACAGCTGGAGGCAGGAATGTTCTGCAAGACCATCGCTGAAAACCACAGGAGATGAGAGCGCTCTTGTGCTGAGATTCTGCTCGCAGGTTTCCCATATCAGGTCCTTTCACTTATCAGCTGGTAAGTGGGAGGATCCAATCCTGCACAGTGCTGGTGCACCCTCTTCCAAATGTATTTTAAGTGCGATTTAACTGTGTGCTAAAATGGGCTTTAAAGAATGAGGTACCAACAAAAGAAGAGGCAGACTAAACTGATGGACTTTGCAGAACTGGTGAAACTGACAAGAAGAATCTGGAACCAGCGAGACCAAGAGGGGGGGAAAATTATATTATATTTGAAAGACATCTGTAAGCAATTAACATCATTAGCAGGGTTATCTGAAGATTTGTAAAATGAAATGGCTACTTCTCCAGGTTGAATAATTTAATACCTTAGGTAGTGATATATCAAGAATAAGAAAGGATGTGAAACGCAAAGATGAAAAATTGAAATTTGTAAACCATTAGGTGGGAAGGAGGGAAGTCGTTAGGCTCAGTTGAGCCAAAGAGATTTAATTAGGGGTTTAGGATGTTACTCATTGTGATTAGATGTAAAACTAATAAAAAATATTATAAAAAATAAAATAAAATGGGGTTTAAAGAAATCCTTAGCCCATGCCCTCCAGCATTTCTCCGATGAAAATACAGATGTCCTGTTCCTCCTCCATCATCATCATCATCATCATTTTGCTATTTATACCCTGTCCATCTGACTGGGTTGCCCCAGCCATTCTGGGTGGCTCCCAACATATATAAAAACACAAGAAAACCTCAAACTTTTAAAGACTCCCCTGTACAGGGCTGGCTTCAGGTGGTTTGTGGGCTACATAACTTCATATTCTCCAATATTTCTCCACTTGAAATAGGGACATCCTAAGGAAAAGCGGGACATTCTGGGATCACATCAGAAACTGGGACGACATCTGCAAATGCAGAACTGTTCCGAAATAATAGGGACACTTGGAGGGTCTGTTAGCCCCAGCTCCTTAATTGTTTCAGGGAGGAGTGGGTAGTCTCTGATGCAGTGCAGGTCCAATTTGCACAGTCCCGGGGGCACACATATTGGGGCGCAAGGCAGCTCTGGGGCGGCAGGGGGTTATTTTATTGATAAATTTTCTCAAATATAATGGAGTGGCCGCTGGGACCACATAACACCTGAGAGATCTGCATTGGCTCCCAGTATGTTTCCGAGCACAATTCAAAGTGTTGGTGCTGACCTTTAAAGCCCTAAACGGCCTCCATCCAGTATACCTGAAGGACTGTCTCCACCCCCATCGTTCTGCCCGGATACTGAGGTCCAGCGCCGAGGGCCTTCTGGCGGTTCCCTCATTGCAAGAGGTGAGGTTACAGGGAACCAGGCAAAGGGCCTTCTTGGTAGTGGCGCCAGCCCTGTGGAACATCCTTCCATCAGATGTCAAGCAGCTATCTTATTTTTAAAAGGCATCTGAAGGCGGCCCTGTTTAGGAAAGTTTTTAATATTTAATGCTGTATTGTTTTTAACACTCGATTGGGAGCCGCCCAGAGTTGCTGGGGAAACTCAGCCGGATAGGTGAAGTATAAATAATAAATTATTATTATTATTATTATTGTTGTTGTTGTTGTTGTTGTTGATGATAATAATAATAATAATAATAATAATAATAATAATAATAATATTTTCCCCATGTTATTTTCACCAATACATGCATTTTTACACAGAATTTACTTGAATTTACTTTATATGCATTTCAGTACATTTGGTTTGGCTGGAGGACTCCATTGCAAAATCTGGAGGTGTGGGGATTTCAAAGAATGCCTGTGGTTTCATTTTGGATATTGTTTCGGAAAGTGTGCATTACTCTTAAATGCAAATGGAATCAAATTCCTCCCCAGCCCAGCCCTGATTGTGCTGCAGGGTGCGATGTTGGAAGGATCCCCCATCACAGGGAATAATCCATTGGCTCACCACCCCCAAGCCTGTGTGTAGCGTCTGGGCATCTGTGTTGGCCCACTTCCAGTCTGGTGGCTTTCACTGCGTTTCTCATGACCGTGCTGGCAGGTCTGCCGCTTTTATCAGATAATCTCTGCTGTGTGTTTTTCCTCTGAAGCTGAGTGTGAACAGAGCATGGCAGGTGCTCTGCTGGCCCTTGATCAACCCTGACATGGCCCACACGGACTGGCAGCAGCTTTCCAGAGTTTCAGTCTGAAAACCTATCCCTTTCCTACCTGGGGGTGCCAGGGACTTTCTGAAAGAAAAAAGAAGAAGATATAAAATAAAGAGATTTAATGTACACCAGCTAGACTGGTGACTGGGAGCAGCCGCCGAGACCATATAACACTGGTCCTGAAAGACCTAAATGACCGGCAGAATTCGAGATCAAGGAGAAGAGCAGGTGGAAGAGGACTGGAAGAAGTTTAAAGTCTATTTACAAAAACACTGTAAAATCTTTGAATGTTGAGGACATTGAAAAGGAAAAGAAGGGGTTCTAGTGACTGAGTTAATTAAGAGCACAAAGGGAGGGACCAAGAATCAAAATGAACAAAATTGAGCTTGCTGAACTAATTATTACATAGAATACAAGATCGGGAGGCGGGTGGAAGTAAGGAAAATAAGGTTTTGAAGGGTATAATTGGAAAGTGAGTTTATTTTTATGTCAAAATTTCCTTTTTCTTTTTTCTTTTTTTTCTTATTTTTTGTCTATGTTTTGCTTTCTTTTCTTTTTTGTATAATGTTTGTGAAAATTTTTCTTTTTGTAATGTTTGTGAAAATATGCTTTTTTGTTCTTTTTTGTGGAAAATGTAATAAAAATTATTATAAAAAAGAAAGAAAGACCTACATGGGCGCCCAGTACGTTTCCAAGCACAATTCAAAGTGTTGGTGCTGATCTTTAAAGCCCTAAATGGCCTCGGTCCAGTATATCTGAAGGAGCGTCTCCACCCCCATCGTTCTACCCAGACTCTGAGGTCCTCCTCCGAGGGCTTTCTGGTGGTTCCCTCACTGCGAGAAGCCAAGTTACAGGGAACCAGGCAGAGTGCCTTCTCGGTAGTGGTGCCCTCCCTGTGGAACGCCCTCCCACCAGATGTCAAAGGGAACAACAACTACCAGAATTTTAGAATACATCTGAGGGCAGCCCTGTTTAGGGAAGCTTTTAATGTTTGATGTATTACAGTATTTTAATACTTTTTTGGAAGCCGCCCAGAGTGGCTGGGAAAGCCCAGCCAGATGGGTGGGGTATGTATGCATGTATGTATGTATAAATATAACAACAACAACAACAACAACAACAACAACAACAACTCTATTAAAACAAACTGATGAGTTGTTGTTTATGGAAACTACAATTTTAGTGTATATTCTTTCTCACCATGTCCCGTAGGAGGGCAGAAGGAGCAGGCTTTGACTTAGAACTCTTCTGGTTTAAAACAACGGCAGGGAGAGAGAAAACAGGACCAGCTCTTGGAACAAGAGCTTCTATTTTAAGAAAGTTCACCGCTATTGCATCCTGTAGTCTGCTGCGTGAGAGCAGCTATATTTAGGGTTCCAGCACATGGTGAGCATCACTCTCACTTATTTAATATTACGTTTGGAAATAGTAAAGTGTCCATAATTATTAGGGGTAAGGCATGTGTGTGGAGGCAGGGCAGGAACAGTGCAAGGTGCCTAATTGTCTTCAGAGGAAGCATCCTTCATGGAAGCTTCTGGGTTTTAAACTCTCCCTGATGCATGGTTGTTGCTTTATTTCCCTCCATACTAGTGAATGGCAGCCATATATGCCCACGGGGAGACATTAAAAAGTTGCACTTAGGAACTCTGTTTTTATAGCTCCGTGACAGAGCGTCTGTTCATGCAGAAGGTCCTACCATCTCAAGGAAAGGACTTCCAGTTGGAAACCCTGGAGAGCTGCTGCCAGTCGGTGAAGGCAGTATTGAGCTAGGTCAAGTGTGGAGAACGTTTTTCAGCAAAAGTCTGCATCCTCTTCTGAGCAACCTGTGGTGGTCATGGGGATACAGTGGTGAACTGAGCCAGAGGCAAAGAGGGATGAAGCAATGCAATTCTTCTTCCCACCCTTTGGACAACAGAAACACACAACACCTCTCCATCCTGCTTTCAGGCAAGCAGCCAAGAGTTCAGGCAAGCAAGCAAGAGTTCAAGGATCCTCAAAGGGTGTATGAAGACAGGTGGGTGAGGGTGTGTGGCCTGGGTAGAGGGGGTGTGGCATGCAGAGAGTGCCAGGGACTAATGGACCATAGCTGTCAACTTACAGATTTGAAAATAAGGGATCAGCAGCCAAAATAAGGGATTTTCCAGGCACAGGTATGTTCAACTTCTGAGCTCCTCCGAGCCAAAGGCAGAAAGCCCAGCTAGCAGCCAAACGAAGCCTCATCAATAAGGGACAGCAGCGGGACATGGCGCTGGGATAAGGGACTGTCCCACCAAATAAGGGACACTTGACAGCTATGTAATGGACTAGATGGTGGCATTTGGGCTAAGGTTCCACACCCCTGAGCTAGGTGGAGATATTACCTGGCTTGGTAGAAAGGCAGCTTCCTAAGTTCTGAGAGGAGGAGCTCAAACTTTCCCCATTGCACCTGGTGACCCCAACGTCTGGGGTGAGTTTTGCCACCTCTCAAATGTGTCTGAATGCAACCTGTTAACCTGCCCCAAAGATCTTCAAGGGGGCCTTTTTGAACTAATTGCACAGTCCCCCTTGGACCTCAGTTACTAATATCATTTTTTATTTTAAAAATCATTCATTTCTTAAATGCCTTCTAAATAGCTGTCTCAAGGTGATGTACCCTAAAGATAATGAAAAGTGGGTAAAAATACAAAGCCAGCCAATAATTTTAAAGCAAAACAAACACAGAAGAGACCGATTTATCCAGTTGGGAAAGCCTAATGGAATAAGCATGTTTTCAGAATATGCAGGTGGTGGATCCCTGTCATATCTCTACAGGAATGCTGTACCATGGAACACCAAAAGCCCTGCTCCAAATTTCTTGGGAGTAGGCTTCTGAGATGTTCGGAACTTGCAGGAAAAGCTCTTCCACAGATGGCAGCGATCTTCTGATATGTAGCATTTGCAACTGCAAACAAGGTGCAAAGCAACTGCCTTTCCCCGTCCTTAGTCTGCAGCACCCACAGAAGACCTCTGAATGTGGAGGTTCCATCAAACCAGGCATAGGCAACCTTTGACCCTCCAGATGTTTTGGCCTACAACTACCATGATCCCTAGCTAACAGGACCAGTAATAATAATAATAATAATAATAATAATAATAATAATAATTCTATGGAAGCCGCCCAGAGTGGCTGGGGAGGCCCAGCCAGATGGGCGGGGTATAAATAATAATAATAATAATAATAATAATAATAATAATAATAATAATTTATTTGTACCCTGCCCATCTGGCTGGGTTTCCCCGGCCACTCTGGGCGGCTTCCACAGAGACCAAAAATACACTAAAATATCACACATTAAAAACTTCCCTGAACAGGGCTGCCTTAAGATGCCTTCTGAATGTCAGGTAGTTGTTTATCGCTTTGACATCTGATGGGAGGGCGTTCCACAGGGCGCACCGAGAAGGTCCTCTGCCTGGTTCCCTGTAGCTTTGCTTCTCGCAATGAGGGAACTGCCAGAAGGCCCTCGGCGCTGGACCTCAGCGTCCGGGAAGAACGATGGGGGTGGAGACGCTCCTTCAGGTATACTGGGCTGAGGTCGTTTAGGGCTTTAAAGGTCAACACCAACACTTTGAATTGTGCTCTGAAACATACTGGGAGCCAGTGTAGGTCTTTCAAGACTGGTGTTATGTGGTCTCGGCGGCCGCCCTCAGTCACCAGTCTAGCTGGTCAGGGATGATGGGAATTGTAGTCCAAAACATCTGGAGGGCCAATCTGAGCAGCTGCCAATTGGACTAATTCTCTATGAGTTGTCCTAATTGAATTAATGTGCCTCCTCCCAGTGGTAAATATGGCTTTGGCATTCCAATAAATACACAATTACATATAATTTTTACTTCTTTCTTTCTTAACGCAATATTTCAAACATTACATTAACAAACAGTATACTCTTTGCTCTGCTGAGCTCATGACTTCCCTCCACCCCTTCAACTGGTTTTTTTTTTTGTTTTCAGATAATTATACTTGCATTTTAAATCGTCAATTTCTGACCTTTATCATTCTTAAATTCATCTCTTTCTCTCTGGCCAGAAACGGTTTTCCAGTTTACCATTGCAAGATTTATTTCAATCCTACCAGTGTTTTTACATTTTTACAATAATTGTTCATATACCAAATAAATTTACTCCAGTCTCTTTGAAATTTTTGGTCGCACTGGTTCCGGATTCTACCGGTCAGCTTGGCCAACTCTGCATAATCCACCATCTTCGTCTGCCACTCCTCAATCGTTGGCAGTTCCTTTAATATCCAATACTCAATTTGTTTTCTTTGAGCTTGGGAGACCGATCGTGATGGTTCTGATTCATTCTGGGGAATATGTTACAAAGCTCCTTCTCCCCCTGGAGCAGAAGCCCAAGGATAATAGATCCCAAGGGAAACCTGCTTGACGGCTGCTGGAGTTAATGATCTAGCTTTGTACTACGAGAACAACATTTTTCATTTGATGATTAAAAGGGTGAGCTGGGCTTTCGGTGAGCAAATTAGCAAGTTGAGCCATCATCATAGTCACAGCAATAATAGCGCATATCAGCTATAGAAATGTAGAAGCTATTTTTTTCAGGCCTTTCCTTATTTTTGCAACACTTAATTCTGCGCTATGTAGTCGCTCCATTTGGAAACACAATGGCTGCGGAACAGTGAATGGCAGCAACAATGCAATGATATTCCGTCAGAATTAACTAAAGGAACAGCTTAGGCTAGGTCAGATATTTATGGTCACCTATGGATGAAGCCTTCCCCAAAACTGGTGCACTCCAGATAGAATTCTAGAATTGAAGAATCGGGAAATTGTAGCACTGGAAGGAGACCGATGCACCATCTAGTCCAGTGTTTCCGAAACTTCGGTCTCCAGCTGGTTTTGGACTACAACTCCCATCATCCCTAGCTAGCAGGACCAGTGGGCAGGGATGATGGGAATTGTGGTTCAAAAACAGCTGAGGACCCAAGTTTGGTAAACCCTGATCTGGTCTAAAGTCCTGCAATGTGGGAATCAAAGCTAAAGAATTGTTAACAGGCAGGCATCGAACCTCTGTTTAAAAGCCTCCAAGAGGGAGAGTCTCCACATTCTGAGGAAGTCCTTTCCACTGTCAGACAGCACCAGAAAATTCTTCCTAATTTCTCATTTATTGTCACTTGAAGACATTGGTTCATGTCCTACCCTCTGGAGCAGAAGAAAACAACCTTACTCCATCTTCTGTGTGCCAGCCGTTCAGCTCCTATCATCTCTCAGTCTTCTTCAAGCTAAACATACCCAACTCCTTCAACCACTCCTCATAAGGATTTATGATATTAGTGACTCTCCTCTGCACATGTTCCATCTTGTCAATAACTTTCAACTGTGGTGTCCAGAACTGGACACAGTACTCCGGGTAGGAACGGACCAAGGATTCTGCTCAGATTCGGAAGGAGGTAGTCTCCATGGTGATAGCGGGGCTGGAGTGGGAGAATGCCAGAGTTCTGTCTAGTCAGGTTGTATGGGATCAGTTTCAACCTGTTACCTCCTAGGATGTGAACAGGCTGTTTGGACAAGTGAAACCAATCACTGTCTTCTTGTTCCTCGCCTATCCTGGCTCATAAAAGCGAGCTAGGCAGAGCAATGGGCTCTGTGGGGTGGTGAATGCTTCCCTTTGTGAGGGAATCTTTCCTGAACCCCTTAAAGAGGCGGTTATTAGTCTGCTTCTTAAAAAAACTATCTTTGAACCCAGTCACTATGGCCAATTATCACCCATGCTCAAATCATCCATTTCTGGGCAAGGTGATTGAGTGGGTGGTCTCGGAACAACTCCAGGCAAGTCTGGAGGATCCCTTTCAATCAGTATTCAGGCCCCATAATGGGGTCTAAAGGTAAAGGTAAAGGGACCCCGACCATTAGGTCCAGTTGTGGCTGACTCTGGGGTTCCGGCGCTCATCTCACTTTATTGGCCAAGGGAGCTGGCGTACCGCTTCCAGGTCATGTGGGCAGCATGACTAAGCCACTTCTGGCGAACCAGAGCAGCGCACGGAAACGCCGTTTACCTTCCCGCTGGAGTGGTACCTATTTATCTACTTGCACTTTGATGTGCTTTCGAACTGCTAGGTTGGCAGGAGCAGGGACTGAGCAACGGGAGCTCACCCCGTCGCGGGGATTCGAACTGCCAACCTTCTGATAAGCAAGTCCTAGGCTCAGTGGTTTAACCCACAGTGCCACCCACGTCCCATCAAATCAGTCATAAAGAAGATGCACAAATACATATGTCACCTTAAAAGAAGACAGGAGTAGCAAATGGAGACTTGGGCATTACCCAAGTTCAAAGAATCCCATATGAAGTGGTTCAAAGTTTCCACACATTTTGGCAACCTTTGGCTTGCCCTGAAAGCCCACATTAGCAGGAAAATGCTGATGTCCTTAAATCAGTAAGGTAACCGGCTTTCCAGAGCTTCCAACCTCCCCACGTAATCCTTAGCTTCTTGAAATTTTCATAAACCAGATGTTCTATGGCTGCTTGTGCAATTGCTGCAGTGCAGCTAACCTCTTCCTCACTGGGTACTCGGCTGCCTTCATAATTTCTTTGACAGAAGCCTGAGCAAGCACCTTGCAGAAGGCACACAACCTATTCGTAAAATTAAATATACGTTTACATTTGAGAAGCTGCAATCACAATCCCTAGGCAAGGAAGCCCCCTTTGCTTTTTAGGCTCTGTGTAATGTGGCTCCGCCCACTGACCCCACCCCCAATGTTGTGTCTGCTGCTGGCCATGTGTTGGGGGGCAAGGACCAATCCAGGGAATACAATCAGTATTCAATTGTTGTGGCTTTCTTTTCTTTTTAAAATTAATTTATTTACATCACACATAAATCATAAAAACAAGATTCCATGGAATCTCCTGGACTTCTATCCTCCCCTTTGTGGGTCCTTCTCCTACATCTTTTATGATAATCCAAAACCTTTACCTCTTCCATTATGTCCAGAATTCAGCCTTAAACTACAAGCGCTCTTCCAATCCTACTAATGATTTTAACTATCTTTAAGGCAAGTTATAAATTTTACCCATTCCTTGTTAAAATTCTGGTCTATCTGATTTCTGACTCTTCCAGCCATTTCAGCATAGTCCATTAATTTCATCTGCCATTCTTCTTTGGTGAGAACTTTATCTTCTTTCCATCTCTGGGTCGGTAACATCCGTGTAGCCGTGGTCACATACATAAATAGTCTTTTCTGCTCCTTTCGGATTTCGGCACCTAGAATTCCTGAAAGGAAGGCTTCAGGCTTTTTAACAAAGGTTTTCCCCAACTCATTACATATGTGGTGAAATTGTAAGGTAGTAAAGGGATTTTGGGAAATGAAATCTAATGATATTGTGGCTTTCAGTCCTCACTCAATATATGTTATTTCCCACAGGAGGGGAGAGTACCGTTGTGCTTGAATCCTGCTTGTGGGTATCTCAAGGGCATCTGGTTGGCCACTGTGAGAACAGGATGCTGGACTAGATGGGCCATTGCCCTGATCCTGCAAGCTATTCTTATGTTATTAATTGATTACATCCCCTTCGTTTTGCATTACATCCCCTTTGCATTGCAATGAACAGGGTTGAGTAACTTAATGGCAATGTAGTGTTCATCATTAAGGGACGTGGGTGGCGCTGTCCACCTAGCAGTTCAAAAGCACGTCAAAGTGCAAGTAGATAAATAGGTATCACTCCAGCGGGAAGGTAAACGGCGTTTCCGTGTGCTGCTCTGGTTCACCAGAAGCGGCTTAGTCATTCTGGCCACATGACCTGGAAGCTGTCTGTGGACAAACGCCGGCTCCCTCGGCCTATAGAGCGAGATGTGTGCTGCAACCCCAGAGTCGTCCGTGACTGGACCTAATGGTCAGGGGTCCCTTTACCTTTTTAACGTTCATCGTTAGTCATGTAATCTGTGTCATTTCGCCACATCAGGCAGAGAGATCTATATCATTGTTTTTGGTGAAACGCGAACTGCAGCAGAGAAGAAACAGTGACATGTGTGACGAATGTGGAGTGGAATGGAAAAGGATGTCTTTTTACATCCTTACCTGACAACGTCCCCCTCTTTCTTTCGGCGAGTAGCATTCAAAACGGTATATATGCACAATATAAAACACACATAACAATGATTAACAGTTAAACAGTACAATAAAACAACCAATAAAAGCTGTCTGAAAACATTAGCGCATAATATATTCACAGTCGCTGAAAGGAGCAGTAAAACTCAAAAACATTTTTTCATCTCTTTGTGGGATTTATAACAGGCGCTACCTTCAAGGAGCTTGGGGTGGTGCTCCCCCCCCCCCATTTTATTCTCTTAACAAACCAGTGACATAGGTTAAGCTGGTTCAAAATGAGAGAGCTTGATGGCTAAGTGGAGATCTGAATGTGGGTTTCCACAGTCCTAGCCAAACACTCCAACTTCTGCATTGCAATGATATTCCCATTTCTCATAGCGACTTAGAGACATCAGAGCACAGGGAAGGCTGTGCAGCAGAGGGAAGTCTGGTGAACCTTTTGCAGAATTGAGCGTCATAATGTGAAAGGCCATCACAGGTATATGCTTCTTGATCTCATTGGCTTTGTTGTTTGTTTAGTTGTGTCTGACTCTTCATGACCCTATGAAGCATGCCAGGCACTCCTATCTTCCACTGCCTCCCACAGTTTGATCAAACTCATGCTGGTAGCTTCGAGAACACTGTCCAAGCTTCGAGAACATCTCGCCCACTCTCGTCCCCTTCTCCTTGTGCCCTCCATCTTTCCCAACACCAGGGTCTTTTGCAGGGAGTCTTCTCTTCTCCTGAGGTGGCCAAAGTATTGGAGCCTCAGCTTCAGGATCTGTCCTTCCAGTGAGCACTCAGGGCTGATTTCCTTCAGAATGGATAGGTTTGATCTTCTTGCAGTCCATGGGACTCTCAAGAGTCTCTTTCAGCACCATAATTCAAAAGCATCCATTCTTCGGCGATCAGCATTCTTTAGGGTCCGGCTCTCACTTCCATACATCACTACTGGGAAAACCACAGCTTTAACTATACGGACATTTGTCAGCAAGGTGATGTCTCTGCTATTTAAGATGCTGGCTTTATCTGGCTAAAGAGGGCACCCAGAGGAAGACCGCTTCAGAATTTGTGGAAACAGGCATTCCTTCAGTTATGAAAGTCCCAGTCCAACTAGGCCTTTAAAGCATAGCTGTCAACATTTTCCCCTTTTTAAGGGAAATTCCCTTTAAGGGAAATTCCTATTCCTGAATAGGATTCCTCGCAAGAAAAGAGAAAAGTTGACAACTATGCTTTAAAGAACCAACATACTGAAAAATGCTAATATAGCTGGCTGGGGCTCATGGTAGCTTTAGGGTTAAGAGATCAGACCCTGATCTCTAAATCAGGGATGTTCCTGATTTAGAAGGGCTGTCCTGGTTTCTGAATTGATCCCAGAATGTCTCACTTTTCCTTCCATTGGAGAAATGTTGGAGGGCATGAGAGATTAATCTGTCAGTTTTGCTTTTTCTCAATTTCTTCTGGTTCTGATAGAAAGTTCAGTTCACCATATTCCTGCATAAGTTTATGGTTTATTTTTAGTTTATATATTTTTAAAAAATCCTACTGAAAATTTATCAACCTTTTGGTGCACATTGTTGTATGCAATTTTCCTGACTATAATGCATCTTCATTAAAAAAAAATATAAAAATACTAATACATGAATTTTTAAGCACACTCTCTCCAGTTTCCAAAATTCAGAGCAGAAAAATTTTCAAAAGAGAGCTGTGTTCTGCTTCCCCAGTTTCTTCGGCAAGCACAAACAGTGTCTACTCAGAAGTGAGATATATGGAATCCAGTGAGATTTACTCCCAGGTAAACAGGGTTGGGATTGCAGCCTTAGGTGTGTAATTCACTCTATGTGGGGCTGCCCTTGAAACTGTCCCATAAACTCCAGCTGGTGCAGAATGCTGCAGCGAGGCTCCTCTGCCATTCAAGCATATTCAACAGGTGCTTTACCAGCTGCACTGGTTCCTGGTGGAGTATAGGGTCAGGTTCAAGGTGCTGGTTTTGACCTTTAAAGCCCTTTGTGGCTTAAGGCCCACGTATCTATGGGATCACGTCTCCTGGTCTGCCCTGCAGAGGACCTTAACGTCCATGAATAACCATAGTTTAGAGGTCCTGGGCCCTAAGGAAATCAGACTATCCTCCACCAGGGCCAGGGCCTTTTCAGTGTTGGCTCCGACCTGGTGGAATGCTCTGTCCCATGAGACTAGGGCCCTTCGGGATTTAACCTCCTTCCGTCGGCCTGTAAGACAGAGCTATTCCGCCTGGCCTTTAATCTGAATTCAGCCTGATCTTTTATTTCCCTTCTCTTCCCTCCCCCCCCCCCTTTTATGAAGATCACCCGCTCAGAGACCCCACAGCTAATTTTCCCCTGGCCTCCTCGCTGGCCCAAGTAGGATCAATTCTGCCAGCTAGCCCTGGGGATTATCTAATTGATTTTTGATTTTTGAATTTTATTGTTATTCATGTTTTTATACTGTATTTTATGCTGCTTTTATAATTAACTGTTTTAAAGTGTTTTAAATTTGTTGTTAGCCGCCCTGAGCCCGGTTTTTGAACCAGGAAGGGTGGGGTATAAATAACAACAACAACAACAACAATTATTATAATTACTGCAGTAGCCCATTTACTGTAGCAGTTGGTCTTTGGACTCTGCAAACTGCTGCCTCTTCTAACTGTGTTTCTTTTCTTCCCTCCCTCCTCCCCTAAAGGCAGTCTACAATTAAGTGCCTTTGCCAATGCAAGGAGACGCCTTCCTGCCCAGATGCCAGAAACGAGACGCATCCTCTAATATTTTCTTTTCTTGATATTGTTAATGGGAGGATTTGCCACCTGCGACATGATCTCTCCCAATCGGCTGGTGCCGAAAAGCTGGCAGACAGGGCAAACTGGTTATCTTCACCTATCAGGAAATGAGCCTCAGGGGAGAAGGGAGAGCTTGCAGAGCTTGCAAAGAGCAGTGAGAGATTAGATTACCTGCCTGCATGACCTGCAGTGCAAAGAGAGAGAGAGGCATGTCAGACAACAATAATCAGAGAGATGGGATCTGTTGCGCAGCTGGCTGTTCAGGTGTGAGGTCTTGGGAAGGTGTGTCCCCTGCAGGGGCTTATGGCAGCTAAATATTGGATAGATGAATAGCAAGGGAATAGTAGATGACAAGGAAGCATTTATGCTGTCGGTTCTCGTCCCGGCAGTTAGTTACTGTCTATTGTCATAATTTGTTGACTTGTGTCTCTGTGCCCTTTGGGTCAAACTAGACATCTTGGTGGCAGCGACATTTATTTGACCCACAGCTTCTCTATCTGTGCCTAAAAGTGAAGGCTAGGGTTCAGACGGAAGTTCCTGGGAGTCAGAAAAAAAATATTTATGTATGCAACAGGTGGTGGCTCGAGTTTTGTTAGCCCCCCAAAAAGTGAGGGAGCGCCTAGGCAAAAAAGGACTGGCAACTTAAGATGATAGAATATGAAGAACTTGCAGGTTTAACACAAGGAATAAGAGAGCAAGAAGAACACATTTATTATTTTTTTTTAAAAAAAAGAAGAGTGGAAAATACTTATTGAGTATACGGGAAATAATTGTACACAGCTGAAAACCTTGGCAGCATTAAGAGAAAATCAACAGAGTAATTAATGTCTGAGTGATGTATAATAATAATAATAATAATAATTTATTATTTGTACCCCGCCCATCTGGCTGGGTTTCCCCAGCCACTCTGGGCGGCTTCCAACAGAGATGAAAAATACACTAAAATATCACATATTAAAAACTTCCCTGAACAGGGCTGCCTTCAGATGTTTTCTGAATGTCAGGTAGTTGTCCATCGCCTTGACATCCGATGGGAGGGCATTCCACAGGGCGGGCGCCACCACCGAGAAGGCCCTCTGCCTGGTTCCCTGTAGCTTTGCTTCTCGCAGGGAGGGAACCGCCAGAAGGCCCTCGGAGCTGGACCTCAGTGTCCGGGCAGACCGATGGGGGAGGAGACGCTCCTTCAGATATACTGGACCGAGGCCATTTAGGGCTTTAAAGGTCAGCACCAACACTTTGAATTGTGCTCGGAAACGTACTGGGAGCCAATGTAGGTTTTTCAAGACCGGTGTTATATGGTCTCGGCGGCCGCTCCCAGTCACCAGTCTAGCTGCCGCATTCTGGATTAGTTGTAGTTTCCGGGTCACCTTCAAAGGTAGCCCCACGTAGAGCGCATTGCAGTAGTCCAAGCGGGAGATAACCAGAGCATGTACCACTCTGGCGAGACAGTCTGCAGGCAGATAGGGTCTCAGCCTACGTACCAGATGGAGCTGGTAAACAGCTGCCCTGGATACAGATTTGACCTGTGCCTCCATGGACAGCTGTGGAGGCATGGAGGACTGATTAAAATGGTTACAGTAAAATATGCAGGTATGATAGATCAGCAAAATGATCCAGGGAAGGAGAAGGAGGGAAGTCATTGGATATTTAACAGTATCTAAAATGTTTATTTTCAGATGTAAAATTGAAAATTCTATTATTATTAGTGTGTGGTTGGGGTTGAATTGGGTTTGATGGAAGCTAAATCTTGGCTCACGCTATTTATTTATTGCCAGCTTTTCATAGAACCATAGAACTGAAGAGTTGGAAGAGACCCCAGGGGTCATCTAGTCCAGCCCCTTGCAATGCAGGAATCACAGCTAAAGAATCATTGCCAGGGGGCCATCCAAACTCTACTTCAAAGCTTCCATTGGAGTCCACCACTGGTCTATTTTACTGTTCAGCAGCTCTGAGCATCAGAATGTTCTTCCTAATGCCACCCAGCAAACTTTATGAAGAAGAAGAAGAAGAGGAGTTTGGATTTGATATCCCACTTTATCACTACCCAAAGGAGTCTCATAGCGGCCAACATTCTCCTTTCCCTTCCTCCCCCACAACAAACACTCTGTGAGGTGAGTGGGGCTGAGAGACTTCAGAGAAGTGTGACTGGCCCAAGGTCACCCAGCAGCTGCATGTGGAGGAGCGGGGAAGCGAACCCGGTTCACCAGATTACGAGACTACCGCTCTTAACCACTACACCACACTGGCTCTCAGTGTGGCCTAGTGGGGCTCTGAAACCAGGTGTCCTAGGCTCCAGAGTTTTTCCTTCTTCTCCCTGACCTATTCAGTACCTGCATTATCCCCCACCTCCTGTACACTTTATGATGCCAAAAAAGTCCATCTAGCTGAATATTGTCAACACTGACTGTTCATTGTTTCTAGCGGGGACTCCTTTCCATCCCCACCTGAAGATGTTGGGGACTGAATGTGGGACCTTCATTATTCCAAGGAATGATCTAACACTGTAAAGGTAAAGGGACGCCTGACTCCCTCAAATGATGTCAAATGTGTGTGCAGCCCCCGTCTTATTTGGGAATGGGACTGCCATGTGATTAAACAAGCATCATGCCTTGCTTGCCAATGAGGTATTGGTTGCATCCTTTCACATACCATGTGATCGGTAGTTCCTTTGAACACATTTAAGGAATAATCTGGAAAGAATTGGTTTTCCTGGTGTGCTAATGTGCAGTTCTCTCCCCCCATCCCCCTCCCTCTTGGTCACACACATGCATCCATGCACACAATATTGCTTCCCAATTATATCTATGTAAACCCACCCACTCTAATGACGCCAGTACATCTTAACAATATATACGGATTTTAATAAATGAGTTGAAGATAATTACATTTGGTGTGTGAACTGTCTTGGTGGTGGGGGGAACCATCAGTCCATTCATGTCACTTTTTTAATTAGCTGCAGTGTGGAAGGGCCTCAAGGTCTTTTAACATGTAACATAAAGGGAAGAGAGAAAATTGTTGTGTCCATTTTTGAGCATGAAACCTTCTGTAATACACATGGAAAAAAATGCCCCAGTTTGTGCTGCATTCGACAAGACCCCTGAGGATGTGGAGTGTGTATTTTCTCTGATCCAGCAGGGAGATCCATACTTGCAGCTGACAACAACAACAGAGCCAGTGTGGTATAGTGGTTAAGAGCGGTAGTCTCGTAACCTGGTGTACTGGGTTCGCGTCTCTGCTCCTCCACATGCAGCTGCTGGGTGACCTCGGGCCAGTCATACTTCTTTGAAGTCTCTCAGCCCCACTCACCTCACAGAGTGTTTGTTGTGGGGGAGGAAGGGAAAGGAGAATGTTAGCCGCTTTGAGACCCCTTAAAGGGAGTGAAAGGCGGGATATCAAATCCAAATCCAAACAACAACAACAGCAACTTTGTTATTTATATTTTGCCCATCTCCCTGAGTTGCCCTCGCCACTCTGGGTGGCTTCCAACAAACATAAAGGAACACAACAAAACCCCAAACAGGGCTGCCTTCAGATGTCTTCTAAAAGTCATAAGGTTTTTCTATCTGTTTGACATCTGATGGGAGGGCATTCCACATGGTGGTCACCACTTCTGAGAAGGCCCTCTGTCTGGTTCCCTGTAATTTCACTTCTTGCAACGAGGGAACCACCAGAAGGCCCTCGGAGCTGGACCTCAGTGCCTGGCCTGCAATGGTGGTCCTAGGTAAAGATAAAGTTAAAGGACCCCTGACTGTTAAGTCCAGTCGTGAACCACTCTGGGGTTGCGGTGCCTATCTCGCTTTACTGGCCAAGGGAGCTGATATTTGTCCAGACAGTTTTCTGGGTCATGTGGCCAGCATGACTAAGGCGCTTCTGGCGAAACCAGAGCAGCTCACGGAAACGCCGTTTACCTTCCCGCCAGAACGGTACCTATTTATCTACTTAAACTTTGATGTGCTTTCAAACTGCTAGGTTGGCAGGAGCAGGGACTGAGCAATGGGAGCTCACCCCATTGCAGGGATTCAAACCACTGACCTTCCGATCGGCAAACCCTAGGCTCAGTGGTTTAGACCACAGTCCTACCAAGCAGCAAACATCAAGCCCACACATCTGGAAGTTGCCATGGTGTCACAGAGAAAGAGCTCTGCTCCCAAAGTCATTTTGTTCCTGACATTGTAGTGACTTACTATGACATGTACAAAAAGAAAACCACCTGTTTCTAATAGTTGGAAAGCCAGAGTTGGAAGAAGAGGGTGAGTCAGCACAGCAAGAGGCTAAAATGCCACGAGTTGAGGAACAGGTTCCTGGCTCTGATGTTGGTGACCAGGAGCTCACTGAACTTGGGTCTGGCAGGCAGGAGCCTGCTGGACCAGATGTCACAGCACTAAGGTCCACAGAAGCAGAGCAGAGAAACCTCCCTCTGGGCCAAAGTTGCCTAGTACCTTCCACACTACCTCACCAGCAAGAAGCAGACTGAGTGGGACAAGTCAAAACTCGAAGGCTCTGCAATTATCCAACAAATGGGGCAGAGCCTAAGAGACCTGGACTTGAGGCAGAGATTCAAAAGCAGGGGTCAGCAACCTTTTTCAGCTTGGGGCCAGTCCATCGTCCCTCAGACCATATGGTGGGCCAGACTATATTTTTTTTGGGGGGAAGAGAACAAATTCCTATATCCCACAAATAACCCAGAGATGCATTTTAAATAAAAGGACACATTCTACTCATGTAAAAACACATTGATTCCCAGACCGTCCACAGGTTGGATTGAGAAGGCGACTGGGCCGCATCCGGCCCCCGGGCCTTAGGTTGCCTACCCCTGTTCAAAAGGTCTCAATTCACCTCCAGTCGTTATTGGACCACCACTCTGCTCACTTGGAGCTATCCATGGTGCTGGAGCCACTGGCCTCCCTCCCTCCCTTGTGAAGTAACAGCATTGCTAGGCACCAAAGAGACTATTTCCCAACAATGAAAGCTATAAATAAAAGGGGTAAGAGGAGATCAGCACCTGTCTGTAGAAAGTAAGCACTAGGGAAAGTAGGAACATAGAAAGATTTCTCATCTCATCCCTTACCTTTCTCGCCCTGATCTGGCCACAGTGATCCATGCAACAGTCACCTCCAGGCTTGATTATTGTAACTCGCTCTATGCGGGGCTGCCCTTGAAGCTGACCCAGAAACTCCAGCAGATGCAGAATGCTGCAGCGGGGCTCCTTGCCGTGGGATCACATTCATCCAGTGCTTTACCAACTGCACTGGCTCCCGGTGGAGTACAGCGTCAGGTTTAAGATGCTGGTTTTGACCTTTAAAGCCCTATGCGGCCTAGGACCCTCGTACCTACGGGACCACCTCTCCTGGTATGCCCCGTGGAGGACCTTAAAGTCCACAAATGACAACATTTTGGAGGTCCCAAGTCACAAGGTGTTTAGATTGGTCCTAACTAGGGCCAGGGCCTTTACAGTACTGGCCCCAACTTGGTGGAATGGTCTGTCACAAGAGACTAGGGCCCTGCGGGACTTGACATCTTTCTGCAGGGCCTGCAAGACAGAGCTCTTCCACCTGGCCTTTGGTTTGGACTCAGCCTGACCCTTATGTTTCCCTCCCCTTATGGTTTTGATCTATGGGCTACTATTAAAATGAGGCTGCATTTTAAATTGTATTTTAACCCATATTTTAAATTGGTTTTTTCCCCTTCTCCCCCATTATGTTTTTATTGTAATTTTACTGGTGTTAGCTGCCCTGAGCCCGGCTCTGGCCGGAGAGGGTGGGGTATAAATAAAAATTATTATTATTATTATTATTATTATTATTATTATTATTATCGTAAGTTGCAGCATTGCTCCGTCTAGATTAGTTCTGCCTTCACTGACTGGCAGAATGTCTCTCCAAGGTTTTGGACATGGGAAAATCCAACCCTACTTGGAGGTTGGTAGAGAATGATCCTGGGGCCTTCTGCATTTGTAATAATTTAATATCTCCTGTGAACCGTATAAAGCTTTCTGTGCTGGAATGAAGGTGTAGAATACATTCTGATGAGTTAATTGGTATTAAAGGGTGGGTAAGGGGGTATCTTGGTAACCAAAGGTGAGTTATTTAGCAATACAGAATTAATTAAACCCCACTGCAAATTTTGTTCACTTGCTTCAGTGTTAAAACACCGAATAACAACTTGCATACATTTTACGCTCCCAAATTACAGTTGCTGGGTATTAATTTTATTTGAATGACGGGAAACTACATATGAATACTATAGGGAAATTATTTCTGTCTTGATTAGAATCCCTGGGACAAAATTATATTGTGATGCCTGTGCAAGCTTTTTTATATGAAAGACAATTTATAGATTTGTAATAAGTTGGTTTGGGGTATAAATATTATTTTCCGGAGATTTCAAATGAAGACAACAGGCAGACTATTCAGAGTAGGGTTGCCATATTTCAAAAAATTCCTGACACTTACAAAGTTGAACTTTTTTTTAGGAAGGCCCCCAAAATTGTTGAGCTTCCTTTTTAGGAACAAACCCCAAAACTTCCCCCAACATCTCAGGAATTTTCCTGGCATATGGCAATCTTAATTCAGAGGGTTTTTCTGACATAAAGTAAGGTCTGTGGTTCCCTACAGATATATTAACTTTTCTAAATGCTGGCTTCATTTTAACAAAATTTACAGAGAGGGCTCATTGTTTGAAGCTGTGAAGAACCAAAATTTTGTGATGAAGATCATTGATGGGCATTCAGGTGTCATTCGTGATGCTTTATTCAAATACTCTCTTGACAGTTACCATGGGGTGAGGTGGGATAGAGGAGAAATTGTGAGGTGGATCGGTTCATTTCTTGTTGGATAGATTTGTGTGTTAGAAGGTAGGAACATCTCACAAAGAGACAGATGTCGGGGGCAGTAGGACTTGTCATGGTCCGGTTCATGGGCGATTGAAGTTCCGGCTGGGGATGTCAGGACCGGGGGCAAGATGGCGGGGTGGGAGCAGGAACGGGGGCCCAGAAGACAGGAAGCCAAGAGGATCAAGAAGCAAGAAGTCACGAAGTCAGGGGTCCGAGGATCAAGAAGCAAGGAGTCACGAAGTCAAGGGTCTGAGGGTCAAGAAGCAAGGAGTCACGAAGTCAAGGGTCTGAGGGTCAGGAAGCAAGGAGTCACGAAGTCAAGGGTCCGAGGATCAAGAAGCAGAGAGTCAAGAAACCAAGGTTCAAGGATCAGGAAGCAGGGAGCCAAATGCAGCAAGGCAGGGAGTGTGTTGCTGTGGCAAAGAGCCAAAGGGAAATGCTGACCTTATATCCCTTCCCAGCTCTTTCCACCAGGTGCTGTGAGATACCAATCAACCTCACCTGTGTGGCCGTGCCTTGCCTCTTCAGAACAAACTTGGGAAGGCCCCAGTCCTGCAAAGTCCTATTGGTCACAGGGCCCGGCTCCTGCACGCACACCTGACACCTGTCGTATCAATTGGCAGGAATCACAGGTGGAGCAAGTGCTGTTATTCTCAGATCCTGCTTGCAGACTCACCAAATGTTCATATTATTTTTGTCCACTGTGAGAATACGATCCTGGCCTAATACTGCTTTGGTATGATTCAGCAGGACTCTTGTTATGCTTTTAAGAACATTCTGTAGTGTCAACTTAGAGCATCCTTATGATATGAAATACAATAAACTACTTAAAAAAAAAACCCCTGAGCATGTTTCTCCACTCAGTAAGTGAGACGCTTGTCCAAATATATTAGGCCTTGAGGGAGGAAGCAATATATAACCATATGCTGAGGATCTAGGCAGCTCTCTCCTGCCTTGTGCCTACACTTCATTCTCTAGCTCATGGGACTGCCATTTCTACAAGATCCAATTTTTGGTTGTCTAGGGAACCATTTCAACATCACTCCAAACTGCTTGTGCGTCAGGGAAGGGCAGAGTGTTTTCTGTGGTTACCTGGCAACTTCAGGGGGTTTCCTGTTCCCAGAGCATGGTCAGAGCTAAACCCACTTGATGTACTGCAGTCTCCTGCTCAACCTAAGTAGGTAAAGGTGTAAGTACCTGGACTGAAGACCATTGGGGAACGCCCATACACTCTACCTTTCAGATCTGTGATGGAAGAATGGTGGAATATCAGTGAACTTCTCACCTGTGTCCTGGGTGTATCTGATGAGAACCAAGCTGTGTGAAAGCTGTCACAAACTTAGCAGGAGTCAACACTGTGATTCTGGGCTGCATCAACAGTATCCAGATCAGGCTTCCTAAAACTCAGCCCTCCAGGTGTTTTTGGCCTACAACTCCCATGATCCCTAGCTAGCAGGACCAGTGGTCAGGGATGATGGGAATTGTAGTCTCAAAACATCTGGAGGGCCAAGGTTGAGGAAGCCTGATCCAGATCAATGAGTGTAATAGTATCACTCTATCCTGCCTTGGGCAGGCCCCACCTGAATTCCACAGTTGACTTCTGGGCACCACAACTGGAAAAGGATATTGACAAGCTGGAATGCGTGTAGAGAAGGACGACCAAGATGATCAAGGGTCTGGGAACCAAGCCTTATGAGGAACAGTTGAGGAAGCTGGGTATATTTTGCCTGGAGCAGAGACAACTGAGAGGTGATACGATGTTGTTGTCGTTTAGTCGTGTCCGACTCTTCGTGACCCCATGAACCAGAGCATGCCAGGCACTTCTGTCTTCCACTGCCTCCCGCAGTTTGGTCAAACTCATGTTGATAGCTTTGAGAACACTGTTCAACCATCTCGTCCTCTGTCATCCCCTTCTCCTTGTGCCCTCCATCTTTCCCAACGTCAGGGTCTTTTCCAGAGAGTCTTCTCTTCTCATGAGGTGGCCAAAGTATTGGAGCTTCAGCTTCAGGATCTGTCCTTCCAGTGAGCACTCAGGGCTGATTTCCTTCAGAATGGAGAGGTTTGATCTTCTTGCAGTCCATGGGACTCTCAAGAGTCTCCTCCAGCACCAGAATTCAAAAGCATCCATTCTTTGGCAGTCAGCCTTCTTTATGGTCCACCTCTCACTTCCATACATGCTGATAAGATAGCCATCTTTAAATATCTCAAGGGATGTCACACATGGAAGAGGGAACAAGCTTGTTTTCTCCTGCTCTGGAGGGCAGGTCTCAAAACAAAGGAATCAAATGACAAAGAAGGAGATTCCGACAAAGCATTAGGAAGAGCTTTCTGATGGCAAGAGCTGTTTAACAGTGGAATGGACTACCTCAGAAGGCGGTGGACTTTCCTTCATTGGACATTCTTAAGTAGAGGTTGGATGGCCACCTGTCATGGATGCTTTAGCGGAGGTTCCTATACTGCAGGGTTATGGACTAGATGACCTTTGTGGCTTCTTCCAACTATGCAGTTATATGATCCTGTTATATGATCCTGTTATTTTAAGTACATAGCAACTAGGAATCACATCCATTAATCTGGTTTTAAGTTTCAATGGATGCTTTTAAGTTTCAAAATGGATGCTTTTAAGTTTCAAAACCATGGAGAGACCTGGTCTGAACAAAGACATTGGATTCTTATCTCATTATACACGACAAAACCATTTTTCACCTTCTCACCCCTTGCTTTTTCCTGTAAGACCTATTGCAGTTGTTAAGAGTCGTCAACAGGCTCATCACAGCTATCTGCCAATCACCCAATCCCACCACCCTTCTGAGTAATACCCCTCCCCACCTTCTCACTATATAGAAGGGTCTGGTGACTTCTGTTTCAGTGTATCTGAAGAAGTGTGCATGCACACGAAAGCTCATACCAAAAACTAACTTAGTTGGTCTTTAAGGTGCTACTGGAAGGAAAAAAAAAATATTTTGTTTTGACTATGGCAGACCAACACGGCTACCTATCTGTATCTGCACACATAGTAAACATGGGCTGAAGTTGCATTTCAAGGACTGTGGTTGGATGAGAGATGGAGCAATGTGGTGGTTGGCCAGAGGATAATAATGATGATTTTTAAAAATTTATATGCTGCTGATCTGACTGGTTTGTGCCAGCCACTCTGGGTGGCTCCCAACAAAATATTAAAAACACAATAAAACATCAAGCATTGAAAACTTCCCTGTACAGGGCTGCCTTTGGATGTCTTCTAAAAGTCAGATCGTTGTTTATCTCTTTGACATCTGATGGGAGGGCGTTCCACAGGGTTGAAACAGTCAAGATGACCTAAGTTTGCCTATATAGCAGGGGTCAGCAAACTTTTTCAGCAGGGGGTTGGTCCACTGTCTCTCAGACCTCGTGGGGGGCCGGACTATATTTTGAAGGGAAAAAATGAACGGATTTCTATGCCCCACAAATAACCCAGAGATGCATTTTAAATAAAAGCACACGTTCTACTCGTGTAAAAACACCAGGCAGGTCCCACAAATAACCCAGAAATGCATTTTAAATCAAAGGACATATTCTACTGATGTAAAAACACGCTGATTCCTGGACCATCCGCAGGCCGGATTTAGAAGGTGATAGGGCCGGATCTGGCCCCTGGGCCTTAGGTTGCCTACCCATGCTATATAGTGTGACCTAATGGAAGACTATAGGGACGCAGGTGGTGCTATGGGCTAAACCACAGAGCCTAGGACTTGCCGATCAGAAGGTCGGCGATTTGAATCCCCCGCAATGGGGTGAGCTCCTATTGCTCGGTCCCTGCTCTTGCCAACCTAGAAGTTCGAAAGCATGTCAAAGTACTAGTAGATAAATAGGTACCGCTTCGGCGGGAAGGTAAACGGTCTTTACGTGCGCTGCTCTGGTTCACCAGAAGCGGCTTAGTCATGCGGGCCACATGACCTGGAAGCTGTATGCCGGCTCCCTCGGCCAATAAAGCGAGATGAGTGCCGCAACACTAGAGTCAGTCACAACTGGACCTAATGGTCAGGGGTCCCTTTACCTTTAATGGAAGACTCTTGCAATGCATTACTGAGTAAAGTCTGACTGACTGAGAAATTGTGAGCCACAATACTTTAACCCAAGGTGAATTTCCCCCACATTGCCCACTATGAAATTTGGCCTGTGGAGTGAAGGTGGGACCCTACCCCTGCTGTGAGCTAAACCTGGGCTGCTATTTTAGCATCCATGGCTATCTGAGCACGGACACAGCCTCCGGTCCCAGTTATCCAGCTGCCTATAGCTCCATTATTTCCAGCAATCCATGTTCAGCTCTGATCAGAGGAAAGAATGAGTTGGGGGGCTGTTTAAAGAGCTCACCCAGCTGGCTTTTGACAGCTCCTTTGGCCATTACCTCCTGGCTTGAAGGTGCAGAAAAGACAAGCTGACCCCCCAGGGCAAGAATAGAGCTTTTAAATGAAATTACTGCTTGAAGATGAGTCAGCAGGATACTTTGTAGCATTTGCCACCTTCATGGCAAATCTATCATTTAAGGTCTTTCGGAATGGCTGGAGAAGAAGACATGGTTTTTTGGGGGGGCGACTTTGAGTAGTGATCCGAGACCTCCAAAAAGGAATGGAGGTCTCCAAAGGCAGCCTTGCACTCCATTCATTTATCGGGTCTTGCTTTTAAGAGGTTTTAAATGAGCGCACTAGGGGACGCAGGTGGCGCTGTGGGTTAAAGCCTCAGCGCCTAGGGCTTGCCGATCGAAAGGTCGGCGGTTCGAATCCCTGCGGCGGGGTGCGCTCCCGCTGCTCGGTCCCAGCGCCTGCCAACCTAGCAGTTCGAAAGCACCTCCGGGTGCAAGTAGATAAATAGGGACCGCTTACCAGCGGGAAGGTAAACGGCGTTTCCGTGTGCGGCTCTGGCTCGCCAGAGCAGCGATGTCACGCTGGCCACGTGACCCGGAAGTGTCTCCGGACAGCGCTGGCCCCTGGCCTCTTAAGTGAGATGGGCGCACAACCCCAGAGTCTGTCAAGACTGGCCCGTACGGGCAGGGGTACCTTTACCTTTACCTTTAAATGAGCGCACTGGAAAATGTCACTGAGAAGTGTTGCCGTTTCTATACACACAGCATTAATTGCATAGATTCAATCCCATTAAGTACAATTATTTCATTTATACGTTTGCATATTTTATGGAGGCATTCAACTGCCTGATCTTTGAAGCACACCACTTTCCCCGCTCTGAATTTAAATTAAAGCCAGATTTCCTCCTCGTGAGCCTTAAGGTTCACATATAGTGTGTGCAAATATGACCTGATTTTGGAAGGAGCCACCTGCTGTATATCTGCATGAGTCACTGTTCTGTTCTGATGTGGGTTGGGAAAGAGGCAATCTCAGGACAATTCGTTCATGCACAGATGCAACAGGGAGCCTATGTTTTGGGGCAACAATTTTGCTGTGTCTCTGATCCTATCACCCCCAACAGAGATTTACCCATCCCAAGCAGTGGAAAACCTATGGATATTGTCAGAGTCATAGTGGGCAGCCCCCTTCTGTGGGAGGGGTTATTAACTGAGCTGTGATTACCCTTTCCCCAATCTGAGACCACATCTGAGATTTCAGACTGACCCAAATCTCACAACCCTACTGTCAGGGACTCAGCGGGAGCGCAGGGAGGAGAGGAGATGGAGAGCGAGGGGGAGCAATCCGAGGGCAGCGTAGGAGAAGATGACAGCAGCCCGATAGATTCCATGAGCCTCTCCAGCGAATCGGAAGATTCACAGAAGGGGGCGCCGATGGGCAGGGCAAGGGGGGACCCAAGGGGGACACCCCAGAAGCAAGGGGCCAGCGGGGACTCCCAGAGCAGCAGTTGGAAATCAGGACCAGCTTCCCCACCAGAGCATAGTGGGGGGGAGGAGTCCCAGGTATCAGAGCCCACATATGCACCACCAGCGAGAGAAGATGAGTCAGGGTTGGCCACGCCTCCATTGGAGAGCGAGGGAACGGTCAAGAGGAAAGTTGCAGGCTGGGCGCGCGCGCCAAGTTCAAATGTACAGGCGAGCGGCACAGAAGGTAGCCCGGATAGGGAACCAGGTCCTAAAGCCCGCCGGAAGGAGGGGGAAGAATCATCAGGGTCAGCGTCAGAGGAGTCCAGGAAGGATGAAACCCTAGCGGGCAGGAGGGCCCAGAGGAGAAAATAACTTAGGAAGAGGTGGAGCAAGGCGAGAGTCTTAAACTGGTGTGGAAGGGGCGGAGACTCAGACGGGACTTCGCCGGTCTAAGGTCGAGACGTAGAGCTGCGCGCTGCGGCTTTAAAATGGAAACTGAACCTCAATAAAGACTTTTGTACATAACTACAGCCTAGCGTTGGTCCTCTGTGAGCTGGGACCTGGAGGCAGCTCCGACACCTACTATTAGATACAGTCAGGAAACAGCCCCAGGTGGCAGATACTGGGTAGCCTCCCCTTGTTTACCTCTTGAGGCCCACCCCCAGCCATTCCCCTCGGTTGCCCCACATCTTCTCCTTGTCTCCTTAATCTGGCCTGCTGCCTCATGTGCAGAGGGAGATATGTTCATTTGTAAAATGTATATTCTGCTGTTCATCATAAATCAATCCCAGGGCAAGCTGCGACATACAGAAACGTAACACCAATCAATACAGCCATTCCGAAACAATTGGTCATAAAATTCAGCACACAACCAGCTTTCATCTGTCAGTCTGAACACCTTAGTTCATATTATTCATTCACTCAAAAGCCAGGCAGGAAAGAAATGTTTTCAGCTGGTACCAAGAAGAGGCTGAAGTTGGCACAAGCCTCGCTTCAAGAGGAAAGGTGTTTCATATCCAGGATGCCACTGCAGAGAAGACCCTATCATAAGTTCCAGCAGCTCTACTTCATACAGTGATGATATAACCCATAGGGTGTCCATAGTGTTGGTTTCTGTGTGTTGCCACTGTGCAGTGCTTGGAGTCATAAGACTCTGTTTCACATTCCAGAAATTCCAGGCTGTTGGAAGTCTCACGGAAGACAGGAGATGAATGTGATGTTACTGGTTTCCTGTACCTTTGTTGTTTAGTTGCTCTCTGCTTTCACAGAGAGAGCATGTATATTTCTTTTCTGTCTGCGTAGTTAGAAATAAAACTCTTTAGCAATGTAGCTCATAAACTTCTCCTCCTTCCCTCTGTGTTGGGTACTCTGCATAATGAAGGAACGTGCCTGGAGTCTCATAAAAGGCTCATGTCGTTAATCACATTGTAGGACTCAACTGGAGGAATCGCTCAGTCGAACGGAAGTCCGACACATAGCAGATCTTGTGTCACCACCAGGGTAATACAGGGATGTGTATTATTTCAGGTAACTGAAATCTAAGCAACTTGGGACTTCATACAGCGCCTTAAATTGGACTCAGTAGCAAACAGGCAGCCAGGGCAAATCTTTAAGGACTAGTGTCATATACTGTAAAGGACCCCTGGATGGTTAAGTCCAGTCAAGTCTAGTCAAAGGCGACTCTGGGGTTATGGCGCTCATTTCACTTTCAGGCCAAGGGAGCCGGCGTTTGTCCACAGACAGCTTTCCAGGTCATGTGGCCAGTGTGACTAAACTGCTACTGGCACACGGAGGACTGGGACGTGGCCAGAGTGCACAGAAACACCATTAACCTTCCCGTCACAGCGGTACCTATTTATCTACTTGCACTGCTGTGCTTTCGAACTGCTAGGTTGGCAAGAGCTGGGAGAGAACAATGGGAGCTCACCCCGTCACGGGGATTTGAACCGCTGACCTTCTGATCAGCAAGCCCAAGAGGCTCAGTGGTTTAGACCACAGCGCCATCCGCATCCCTGTCATACATATACTGTAGTCTATTATAGTCACTCTTGTAGCTGCATTTTGAACTATGTAGCTGAAATATCTGCACTACTACCAATGGCAGCCCAACACAGAGCACATTACAGTAGTCTAAATGTGAGGTTACCAGGGGCATGTGATACTGTGGTCAGATTATCTCCATCCAGAAATGTCCAGAGCTGGTGAAACAGATAAAGTCGCTTTGTGTCATTGAAGCCACTTGGACTTCTAGAAGCAACCTTCGATGATGCATCTGATCCTTCAGGGAAGGATCCAGAGTTACTTAATTCCTGCACCTGAGACTCACCAGTCCACAACACCTCCATCTTACTGGGTTTCAGCTTCTGTCTGTTCATCTATTGCTAGTGACTGATTAAGTCAGCTCCACCCAAGTCCCATGGAAAGAAGAAACACAGCTATCCCATGTTGAAGAGTCAGCTGCCAGCTCCATCTGTTTCTCCATGTAGAACGGAAATGGGGCGGTACCTTACCCTTTGGTTCAGGCAGGAAAATGACTTGATCCTTCTCTACTTCTGATGTAACTCTTGTCCTCCACTTGCCTGTACTTAAAAGTCTTGCATGAGGCAGCAGTTGGGAATAACAGAAAGAGGATGGGCAGAGGAGCAAGAAGGTACACTTTCCCTAATATTTTATTCTCACCTCAGTAAAAAGCTCTCCGAAAAAAACACTGCGGCAAAAATGTGATAAGGAATCCTCTCCATTTTGACAGGCTGCCCACGGCTGACTCTCAGAGAACCGCTGCTACAAAGAGCATTGCAGAAACAGAGACCCCTATAGCATTACTTTCCTCCTCAAAGGGAGGCAAGGGATACTGAGAACATTTCAGGGTGGGCATCATGTGTTGGAAGAACATCAATTAAGATCTGGGGTGAGGGGCCCTTCCCTCCCACACACTTTATCTAGAAGTTCAAATAAATGAAGCTTTTCAGTCTGAAACCATGGTGTTCTCTTAGACTAGGACAGAAATTAGAAAATGTGTTTTGATTCTTAGATGCCTATGTCTGGGGGTGTCCTCTGATTTCAGGGGAACCCACCACTCTCCAAACCAGTGCCACGTTAAGTGAAAAAGGAGCTCTGGACCTAAGAGCATGGAGGCTCAAATTCATAGGACAGGTCAGTTTATTTGCCTGCCTAGTTCAATACTGTTCACTTTGATGGGTAGAAGCCCCTTGTGGTCTCAAGCAAAGGTCTTTAAACATCATCTGCTCCTTAAGGGTGGGGAAGCAGTGGCCTTCCAGATATTGTTGGACTTCAACTCCCATCAGCCCTAGCCAGGATGGCCAATGGTCCACAGATGATGTGAGCTGTAGTCCAGCAACATCAGAAGGTGAACAACATCTCCACCTTGTGCTACTGATTGTTCTTCAAAGAAAACCCTGGAGATTTCAGTGATCAAACTTGGGACCTTCTGCATACAAAACATGGTCCTCTAGCACTAAGCTAGATTCTCTCACTTCTATAGACTCTTGCAAAGAATGCTAATTACTGACTATTGCTTTGGTTCAGCAGGGAGGCACTTCTATGTGAAAATTTCTGGTGGAGGTACATATTTGGATGTTCATCCCAATATGCTTTCCACTGGATTCAGTGAGGATGGAGAACATCCACTTCCAAGTGTGCATGTGGTGGTTACAGATCTTGCCCATCTACTCTGCAGAATTTTCAATGGGACGTGTGACTGCAGTAGGAAAAGGAAGTCTATTGCCCTGATTGCCCAAGGAAGAGGTCCATGTAGCAGAAAGATAAGAACATAAAAACAACCCATCTGGATATGTCCGAAAGCCTGTCTAAATCAGCATTCTGTTCTTACAGTGGCTAACCCCTCTAGAAACTCTATAAGCAGGACATGAGTACAATACAACTCTACTTACACTTTGAAAGCACCATGGGTCAATAAGAAACTGTATGATCAAGGGACTGGAAACCAAGCCTTATGAGGAGCGGTTGAAGGCGCTGGGTATGTTTAGCCTGGAAAAGAGGTGATTAAGATGAGATACGATAGCCATCTTCAAACATCTAAAAGGTTGTCACATGGGAGATGAAGCAAGCTTATTTTCTCCTGCTCTGGAGGGTAGGACTTGAACCAATGGCTTCAAATTACAAGAACAGAGATTCCTACTAAACATCAGGAATAACTTTCTGACAGTAAGAGCTGCTTGACAGTGGAGCAGATTCCCTTGGGAGGTTGTGGACTCTCCTTCCTTGAAGGTTTCTCAGCAGATGTTGGATGGTCATCTGTCATGGATGCTCTAGTTGAGATTCCTGCATTGAAGGGAGTTGGACTAGATGATTCTATATGGCATCACCAATTCTTCTTTGAATAGGTGTTCAAGTGAAGGTTTGTGGTCAGCAGCTTCCACACTCTTGATCCTAGCTGTTCCGTGGATTTCAGTCAGGGGGAACCTCCTTGCGAAACCTCAAAGTTTTTAAGTTTGGTAGTGTGTGGTATCACTCTGACTAAAAATACTCCTAATTGGCACTTAAAAAAGCAGAAAGAAAGAAAAAACCATTTGCCTGTACATTCCAGAAATCTGCCTATAGATTGCATGCATTTTTTCTTTTTTTGTTTTGCAGAGGTGCCCACCAGGAGCTCTGCAATCTCCCGAGAGGAACTGAGCGTCTCAGAGAATTTATTTTTACACTGGAATAGCTAAAGGTGAGCTTAGTCTGAACGCCTACACACAGGCAGGCTTGCATTTTCCAAGGAGGGAGAGAAAAATGGAGAAAGGAATAGGTTTTTAATTTGCTCAAATGAAAAGCTTGAAATTACCACCTACGGGCAGGATGATGTTTTAAATCTCTCCTAAGGAGCTGATGGGAGTGAGACCCTTTAATTGCCATCAGTATCATTACACCCACTTGTTAGCGTGTATGTGGGGGTGCTGAATGTTAGAACTTGATGGGAGGGGAAGAAGGAAACCTGATATCATAACTGAGTGGTTATGCAAAAGTCCCCGGACACAGTTTGCCAGCCTTAGCAAAGGTGGTTTCTCCTCACTCCCTTCAAAACCCCCTGAGAATCTTCTCCTTGACAGAATTGTCTGGAGATATTGTTTAGGTAAGTAATGGCAATGGCTCAAGTCCCAGGTCTTGTCAACTTTGTTCACTCCAGTAAGATGCTTCATCAAATAGAGCATCAGTGTTGTGATGGAGACGTTAAAAACAGTTCTAATGTTTTGTTGTAGGACCTGAATGTGAAGGACCACTGACTGCTGCCCCAAGTGGCAAAGCTGTAGCACTGCAGTTTCTCTTATTGCTGTCCCTTGTGGAGCATCTCAGTGAACAAAGTTCTGGAACATGAGTAGGCAAACTAAGGCCTGGGGGCCGGATCCGGCCCATTCACCTTCTCAATCCGGCCCGTGGACAGTCCAGGAATCAGCGTGTTTTCACATGAATAGAATGTGTCCTTTTATTTAAAATGCATCTCTGGGTTATTTGTGGGGCATAGGAATTCGTTCTCCCCCCCCCCAAAAAAAAAATATAGTCCTGCTCCCACAAGGTCTGAGGGACAGTGGACTGGCCCCTGCTGAAAAAGTTTGCTGACCCCTGTTCTGGACTGACCACACAGGCTGGTTGTTCCAGGGCAGACAGAAGTATATGAGAACTTCCTGACTCAACAGAATTTTGCTTGAGTTCTAGAGTGTCTTGTGTTTTTAATCTTACTCTTTCATTATAACTCCTGGCTACTTTCCTGGTGCTGCCTTCTGAATAGGGTTAAAGTAAAGTTAAAGGGAACTCTGACCATTAGGTCCAGTTGTGATCGACTCTGGAGTTGCGCGCTCATCTCGCTCTATAGGCTGAGGGAGCCAGCGTTTGTCCGCAGACAGCTTCCGGGTCATGTGGCCAGCATGACTAAACCGCTTCTGGCGAACCAGAGCAGCGCACGGAAATGCCATTTACCTTCCAGCTGGAGCGGTCCCTATTTATCTACTTGCACTTTTGGCGTGCTTTCGAACTGCTAGGTTGGCAGGAGCAGGGACCGAGCAACGGGAGCTCACCCCGTCGCGGGGATTCGAACTGCCGACCTGAATAGGGTTAGGAGACACCAAAAATATCACTGGAGACCTCTAGGGTAACCACAGCAGCTCTGCTGAAACAAGTCTGTAAAAACTGTGAAAAGGCTATTGCATGCATTCAGCAGGATCAAAGCGGGAAACAAACACCTCTATATAACTTTAAGTAGAGCACATTCTCAGGCTCCTGAGAACATCACTAATTTTAGAAGCTGGAGCATTATGGGAATTGTAGTTCATACACCGACCTCCAATCGCCTGATTCGAAAGACAACATCTTCGATATGAAAATGGCTTTTTCCAAAAGGGAGTTGGGGGAGGAGCTGTTCGGAAAGAAAGCTTTGCATAACCCAAAGGGACCATTGTGAAAATCCAAAGCTGCTCCACTCAGAAGCACTTCCACTGGGTTGCAAAGCTTAATACAAAATTATGTTTTCGCCCGAGGTCTTCAGCTGAGCCTCATACTGTATTATAGGTTGTTCCTTAATTAGCTTTTCAAACACACTACACAGGGTTTTTCTTCTCCTCCAGCTCCCCTCTCACATGCCTCTTAATATCATTTCACTTATGAGTCTCAAAGCCTGCCCAGGAAGGCCTTGTTAATAGAAATGAATCAGCCAATTAAATGAGCTTAACACAGTGTTATGGCTGGGAGTGGAAATTCAGGGGAACACAAAAACCTTTCCTCCCCACCCTTCCTGGGAAAAGCCTTTTGTGAAACAAACATTCTAGACCTCATGAGCAGAATGGGCCCATTACATAGTACTAGTGGAGACACTAGGCTTAAGTTCCAAACAAGTAAAGGGGGTGCCCAAAAAGAAATGCATATTAGAACTGAGAAAAAGTTGGCAAGAGGCATTTTGTTAATGCCTTTATGACCCCCCTACATGGAAAAGGCCACTGATTAAGGAATGTAGCAGGAGGAAAGGCAAGTTGCAAGTGTGTGTTCCAGCCACAAGATTCAACTCATATAAGCATAGAACTGCAGAGTTGGAAGGAACCAAAGAATCCCAGACAGACAGCCACACAAGCACTGTTTAAAAATGTCCAATGAAGGAGAGGCCACCATCTTCCCAGGTAATGCTGAGAACAAGACATCTCTTTTGGAGATGTAAGTGGTTTTCCCCCTTCCCTCCCTCCATCTCCGTTTCACACCCACACACTCACACACCCAAACCAGAAGAGTAAATGAACCTCAGAGCAGTGGCCTGGAGAGCCAGAGTGGCCTTGCAACATTTGCAATGGCTGGATGACACCAGTGGCATAGCGTGGGTTGCCAGCACCCGGGGCCATTCGGAGGGGATTAACAGGTGGAGCATGCATGTACTCAGCTGCCTAATGGCATCCATGTCACCCAGGAGATTGCAGATGCAAAAATTAGAGCCATTCTGTTGTCTGGATAAGTCGCTTCCTGGTTCGTATGGAGAAGCCATTTCCGATGGGGCCCAGCGACGAAAGTGTGCAGCTGTATTGTGGCAGCACCAGATTTTGAAACTTTGCATCCCTAGTAATTTTGTGCCTAGGGTAACAGCCCATGTGGCCCCCTCCATGCTATGCCACTGGATGACACTGTGGACTGACCACATGAAATTAGGCTGAGAACCACTGGTTCCTCAGCCATATAATATTTCACATGCCACGAGATTGCAACAGCAGCATTCACTTAGGTCATAGATAGCCAAACTCGGCCCTAAAGCTGTTTTGGGACTACAATTCCCATCATCCCTGGCCACTGGTCCTGTTAGCTAGGGATGATGGGAGCTGTAGTCCTAAAACATCTGGAAGGCCAAGTTTGGCCATCAGTGACTTAGGTGAATCAGTTCATTTGCAACCTACCCCACATCTTATACTTGCACCAAGTAACCATAAGATGGTGCAGGGCTAACTTTATGGTTGCTGGGCAAGGGGCCGGGGACATCATGTTGAAGTCTCAGTGGACAATGGTGCTGCACATCAGGAGAGAGAGGCGAAGGAGAAGAAGCATCACCCTCATGATTGGCACTAATTGGCTAAGTTGCTGGCAGGCTCTCACGAGTAGACCGGCTGATAAGGGGATGTGCAGAAACAGCAGCCCCCTCACTGCTGTAGGGGACAATCTGACTGATAATAGCAGGCTGCCTTGGTAAGGAGGGTCTGGGCCTCGCCTGAGGAAGAGGAGGGAAAGGACAAATTGCAGTTAAATAATATAACCCCCAAAAAGCAGAAAAGCAAAACACAGTGACAGGGAGATTGGCGCTGCTGGGTTTGCTGTGACTCAGCTGTTTGTGGAAGGCTGAATCAGCACAGCCTTCCCCCTTTCGCACCCCAATGCATTCTTTAACTTTCCCAAACCCAGTTGAAGAAAGTGACACATTTTATTATGTAAGAGGAGCTTTCTCACCTCCAGGTGCTGCGAATAACGCTGTGTTGAGCTGAGGGAACACTTGTTATGTTCTCTCCCCCCGCCCCGCCCCCCCCCCCCCCCCGGCCTGCCCCACAATCTGATTAAAAAATCTCCCAGTGCAAATTTATTTGTTTAACACCTGATGCATGTGGCTGAGCTTGAAAAGGGAAATACAGGACAGTTTCTGCTGAACTGGTAAATTCCTCTTTGCCTTCCTGAATGGGCATCTGACCAGTCATAAATGGGCTGGGTAATTCCTTAATTAACATTTAACAGTGAAATATGTCGATTCTAAAATTAGGAATTGCAGCAAATACTCCAGTTCTTCCCAGAAACTTTGCAGAGTGCTATACGGTGTGACATTGTAACTATACGGTGTGACATTTGGGGAGATGCTACTTGTAGCATTGAACCCTACAGAATTCGTAGAGTGGTGACATGAAAAATGACATCTTCTGCTGTTGTGCCTCCTCTGTGAAGTGCCCTTCCCTCTGCCATATGTGACAAGAAACCCTTCCATTTCTTCAGATGTCTTGCAAAGACTTAAGAACATAAGAAGATCCTGCTAGATAAGGCCAATGACCCATCTAGTCCACCATCTTGTTCTTGTAGCGGCCAACCAGATGCCTGTGGGAAACCTCCTGCGGTTTTCAGCAACCAGAATTCAGAAGCATTGCTAGTTGCCATTGATAGCCTTCTCCACTATGAATTTGTCTAATCCTTCTCTAAAGCCATCCAAGTTGGCCATCACTGCCTCCTGTTCCAGAGTTCCAGAGTTTATGCACTGCATGAAAAAGTTATTTCTTTTATCTGACCTGAATCTTTCAACATTCAGCTTTCCTAGACATCCATGACACACACACACAAGGCAGTGCTTGTTTGACTCTATGCTGAAGGGCATAGAATCATAGAATTGTAGAGGTGGAAGGGATTGCAAAGGATCATCTAGTCCAGATGGCCATCCAGCCTCTGCTTCAAAACATCCAAGGAAGGAGACTCCACAACCTCCTGAGGGAGTCCATTGCACCGTCCAACAGCTTTACCCTCAGACAGTTCTTCCTGATATTTAGTAAGAATCTCATTTTTTGCTATTTGAATCCATTGGTTCGGGTCCTTTACCCTGAAGCAGCAGGAAACAAGCTTGCTCCATCTTCCAGGCAACAGCCCTTCAGCTATTTGAAGATGGCTATCATATCTCCTCTCAGTCTCCTCTTCTTCAAGCTAAACATACCCAGCTCCAAGCTTGGCCCTGCCCTCCTCGGTCCTGGAAGGAGCCTTTAAAAAAGTCCCATACGCTCAGAGACTTTGCACCTGTTCATTGGGGGAGATAGGAAGCCCAGAGCACTTGTCTTTAGATGTTCCTTTTATGAAGAGGCACGTAGTAAGACCATTGATCCCCTACTGGTGAGGCTCGCTGACCTCCCAGAAAAGCAAAAATTCTACCTTTTCCTGTTAGGCATAGATCAGAAGACAACCCGGATGATCGCCAGATTATGTGTACAGATCTGTAGGCGCAGACCATCTCCCAACTCAAATTAGTTCGTTAAGAAAATCCCCAAACTCAGTTCTATGGGTGACTCTGCATCAGCTCACTGCCATAGTTTATTGTTGTACATTGTTTTAATTGTTTGTTTTCCTTCTGTGACTGTACCCCCAAGTGTATTTTATAAGCTGGTCTCCGACAATAATAAATTGTCTGTCTATCTATCATCTATCTATCTATATCTATCTATCTATATCTATCTATCTATCTATCTGTCAATCATCTATCTATCTATCATCTATCTATCTATCTATCTATCTATCTATCTATCATCTATCTATCTATCTATCATCTATCTATATCTATCTATCTATCTATCTATCATCTATCTATCTATATCTATCTATCTATCTATATCTATCTATCTATCTATCTATCTATCTATCTATCTATCATCTATCTATCTATCTATCATCATCTATCTATCTATCATCTATCTATCTATCTATCATCTATCTATCTACCCAGCTCCTTCAACTGTTCCTCATAAGGCTTCATTTCCAGACCCATAATCATCTTGGTTGCCACATGTTCCAGCTTATCTACATCCTTCTTAAATTGTGGTGTCCAGAATTGGAAACAGTATTCGAGGTGTGGTCTGACCAAGGCAGAATAGAGTGTCACTATTACTTCCCTTGATCAGAACACTATACTTCTTTTTGGAGTAAACACGGGTGGTGTTGTGGTCTAAACCACTGAGCCTCTTGGACTTGCCAATCAGAAGGTCAGCAGTTCAAATCCCCATGATGGGGTGAGCTTCCGTTGCTCTGTCTCAGCTTCTGCCAACCTAGCAGTTCAAAAGCACACCAGCACAAGTAGATAAATAGGTACCACTGCGGCAGGGAGGCAAATGGTGTTTTTGTGCGCTCTGGCTTCCATCATGGTGTTTATCATGCAGTTTAGTCATGCTGGCCACATGACCCAGAAAGCTGCCTGTGGACAAACGCTGGCTACCTGAGCCTGAAATCAAGATGAGTGCTGCACCCCATAGTCAAATTTGACTGGACTTACCCATCCAGGGGTCCTTTACCTTTCCCCCTTTACCTTGTTGTTATTGTTGTTGTTTAGTCATTTAGTTGTGTCCAATTCTTTGTGACCCCATGGACCAGAGCACGCCAGGCACTCCAGTCTTCCACTGCCTCCCGCAGCTTGGTCAAACTCATGTTGGTAGCTTTGAGAACACTGTCCAACCATCTAGTCCTCTGTCATCCCCTTCTCCTTGTGCCCTCCATCTTTCCCAACATCAGGGTCTTTTCCAGGGAGTCTTCTCTTCTCATGAGGTGGCCAAAGTATTGGAGCCTCAGCTTCAGGATCTGTCCTTCCAGTGAGCATTCAGGGCTGATTTTCTTCAGAATGGAGAGGTTTGGTCTTCTTGCAGTCCATGGGACTCTCAAGAGTCTCCTCCAGCACCAGAATTCAAAAGCATCAATTCTTTGGTGATCAACCTTCTTTATGGTCCAGCTATGGATGGGTTTGATCTTACTTCCTTTACCTTCCTTTCCCTTAATTTTTTTTTGGTGAACATGTTTATGGGACCACATGAGTGGCAATTTCATACAGGGATCCCCAAATATACATGTCTGTCAGTTCCTGTGTTAACATAGAACAATTCTCCTGAAATTTGTCTAATCCTCTTTAAGAGCCATCTATGTTGGTGGTTATTACTACCATCCTTGAAGACTTAAAAAAAAAGAGATCTGCATGACCTCCAAAAAGGACCAGTGATGAAAGCAGTTATTTGTTCACTTGGCCTTTTGATATAACAGGTGTCTTCTGAAGCTGTTATGCCAACCGTCTCTTGCTGGTTTTCACTGAGGAAAAAAGAACAGAGACTGTTTGATTAAAAACAAGGCAGCAACATCATTCCGGAGTCATTTTCTTTGTTACTTAAACGTTTTTCATTTTAATGATCTCACAGAAAGGAGAATGTAGCTGTGCTGCATAATTACAGGAGAAACTGACCCCGCTACAGAAAAGATTATTGATTAATTTTGGAGCGAATCTCAGGCTGTAATCCTGGACGCGTTTATTTGGGGGTGTAAGTGCGTACGGAACTAAATGGAGCCCCTCAGGAAACATGCATACAATTGCACAGCTAATCTGTGGCAGGTGTGGGCAACCTGTGATGTTTCTGGACTAATAGGAGCATATAACCTGCCCTGCTGGATCAGCTCAATGACCCACCTTGTTATATAAATCATATAATTAATTGTTGGCATCGAGTCTCCAGGGGTGAAGTCAAACTGCTGGAGAATCACAGCGTCTGCTGTGGCTGCAGAGACCGGTAACTCGTAACTGCTGCCTCCTGTGTTGTATTTGCCGCATTAGTGACCTCCTTGGAGTGCAAGCCTCACTGATCCAAAGGATGATGATGATAATAATAATAATAATAATAATAATAATAATAAGGCACACCGGACCATAGGGCGCACCTAGTTTTTAGGGGGGAAATAAAGGGGGGGGGGGATTCGCAGGATGTTGAGTAAGTCTGCAGGCTTCAACAGGCTGATGCAATACTCTGTGAAGTGCTGGGTCGGAGTGACTCAGCAGGAATGTGATTGGCTATCACCTGTTTTAAAAGGAAAGCCTGTTCAACAGTAAGTGTGGTGGTTGTGGTGTGGTCGTGCTGTAGTGTGGTAGTGCTGTGGTGGAGAATATTCGTTTGCCTTAAGGTGCAGGTATTCTGTATGAACTGCTTTTGTAAATACTTGTATATAGCTCACATTAAAAAGACTGCGACAAAAAATTACCCCCCCCCCCCAGGTCCAGGGGCAGCAGCAAGATTGTGTGCAACCTCGCCGCCACTCCTGGACCTTGCGGGGCTGGGGGCGGGGAAGCCCAAGCTTCCCCCGTCCCCAGCCCCCAGAAGAGCAGGAGCGGTGGCAAGATTGCGCACAACCTCACCGCCGTTCCCGGAGCTTGCGGGGCTGGGGGCGGAGAAGCCCGAGCTTCCCCCGACCCCAGCCCCCAGAACAGGCAGCTATCCACAAGTCTTCTGAGCGCAGCAGGAACTCCCGGCACGCTCAGAAGGCTTGAGGATGGCTGCCTGAAGCCCGGCGAGCACAGCGGGAGTTGGCGCAGTGCCCGCCCGGCTTCGGGGTGCAGGCTGCTGTCCGCAAGGCTTCGGAGCACTCTGAAGGCTTGCGGATAGCTGCCTGAAGCCTGCATTCGCTCCATAGGACGCACACACATTTCCCCTTCATTTTTGGAGGGGAAAAAGTGCATCCTATAGAGCGAAAAATATGGTACTTAATTCGTTTTGGAGGTCCGTACTTAACCTGAAACTGTTCTTAACCTGAAGACCACTTTAGCTAATGGGGCCTCCTGCTGTTGCTGCGCCGCCAGAGCATGATTTCTGTTCTCATCCTGAAGCAAAGTTCTTAACCTGAAGCACTATTTCTGGTTTAGCGGAGTGTGTAACCTGAAGCTTCGGTAACCTGAAGCATATGTAACCCGAGATACCACTCTATTATTCTTTTTATGTTATAAACATGAAAAGGTCGCTGAATTTTCCATCTATTATATTAACAAATAAATTTGTGTATGTTTATTCAAAACCTGCCAAGGAGTCCAATTCATTTTGTTGTTTCTTTAAGTATTTTGTAATAATAATAATAATAATAATAATAATAATAATAATAATAATTTATTATTTATACCCCGCCCATCTGGCTGGGCCTCCCCAGCCACTCTGGGCGGCTTCCAAAAGAATATTAAAATACTATGATACATCAAACATTAAAAGCATCCCTGAACAGGGCTGCCTTCAGGCTGTAAATGTTCCCATTCTTCTTTGTAGTCACAGTTGTCCTTCTCACGCAATTTGTACAATGGTACCTCGGGTTAAGTACTTAATGCATTCCGGAGGTCCGTTCTTAACTTGAAACTGTTCTTAACCTGAGGTACCACTTTAGCTAATGGGGCCTCCTGCTGCCGCTGCACCGCCGGAGCACAGTTTCTGTTCTCATCCTGAAGGTACTATTTTGGGTTAGCGGAGTCTGTAACCTAAAGCATATGTAACCCGAGGTACCACTGTATGTTAGTTTAGCCAGTTCTGCATAATCCATCAACTTCTCTTGCCACTGTTCTTTTGTCGGGATTTCTTCATTCTTCCATCCTTGTGCTTGTCAGCATCGCCCCTTGAGCCAGTGCACCAACTGGACTCATGCACTTCAACCCCGACTGGGCTAGGCGAGCTGGGTAGCACTGCCAGCGACCACCTTTCTCACAGGGACAGGTCACCGTGCTGTGGACTCACAGCTTATTGCTGAGAGCACCGGGTTCACTTGCACAATAATACAGTCGTTGCGCAGCAGAGTTTTGCAGAGTCTTGCAGAGTATAAACCACTCGGAGAGCAGCTCTGTAAAATATCTTCCTTTTATTCTATAGCTACAACTATGATACAAAACTATATACAGAGCTAAAGGATCTAAGCATAAATCAATGCTACACTGAGAGTCTGCAGCTGCTCTTAGCAGCAACCTTATCTCTAGACACGATCTCTAACACTCTCTCTCTCTCTCCGATATACTGACTGACTCACTCGCTGACTGATTCACTCACTGACTAAGTAGAAAGCAGAACATTGCTCCTCCTCTCTGTAGAATCAGCAGGCTCCTCAGGAGATTCTTGGATATGGGAGAGGGTGAAATCTCCTCAGTGCTATCAAGACTCTTGCCGCCGTTGTCGCATACATAAATATGTTATTCACTTTCCTTGGCAGGTCTTTTCCTACAATCTGTTCCTCTGCTTTCTCTGTCACCAACTCACCTATGGAGACTGGGGATTCCCCCGGCTCTCTTTTCTCCTTCCCTTCCATTCTGCAACTTCCATGGTGAGAGGCAGCAATGCTTCTGAATACCAGTTGCTGGAAACCACAGGAGGAGCGAGTTTCCCTTGTGTTTGAATTCTGCTTGTAGGCTTCCCTTTGCTTGTCCACTGTGAAAACAGGATCCTGGACTAGATGGGCCATTGATCTCATCCAACAGGTTCTTCTTACTTTCTTCTGTTCCTGGTCCACTGTGGCTCTTCATGGGCTGCATCAGCACTCATTGGACTCAAACACAGTTGCCTATCTGAAGGCTGTGATGAACGTTGAGCTCAACCAGAGCATGCATTCAGGCCAAATATTTATTGCTATTTACCATTGTGGTATGTTGGAGAGGATGGATGGTGTACTGTAAAACAAAGAGACGGCTTCATAAATTTCATTAATCCAGATGTCCTTCTTCTGCTCAGTTACGAAACTGTTTAGCTTCTGATTTACCGGGCATGCCATAAATAAAATTATCCTGTCTCTCCATATTGGCTAGCCATATTGCTCCTGATAAAATTAAAATAAATGATGCCTCTAAAAATCAGCATATTCTATAAATGGCTGTTCAAAGGTTGGATTGAACAAGCATCAAACTTATTGATGCTCATAATAAAGCTAACATGAATTGTGGTGGGGACCAAGAGTTAAAAATAAACAATTTTTACTATGGGATAAGCCACAGGGGTTTGGAACTTCAGGTCTGGGGGTCAAATGCTGTCTTCCAGGCCTCTGTATGTCAGATTCAGGACTCTGACTGAACCAGGGGTGCGAACTTGAATAAAATATTGGAAGTTTCAGGGAAGCCCCACCTCTCACAAATGATCACATGACGCGGCGCACAAACACCATTTGAATGCCCATCAACTTTTTTGGGGGTGGGGTTGACCCTCTCAATTATTTTATTAGGGGCACTGAAGATCCCTCTGCCCCTAGGAGTTGGTTCCTATGGACTGAACACATTCCCTATCCCCAGGCTAGACTTCTCACCAGCTCTACTCCATACTCTTCTTGGCTGCTTTCACTTGGAGTCATTGAAATATGCTAATGCTTCTTTCTTGCAAGGATGATGGACAAAGGCAGAGTGAAGCAGCCACCTCGGCTGGTGGAAGCACAAGATTTAGCACCCCTGTTGGTGCCCCACCTGCCACCACTAGCAGTGATGCCAGTTTCTTGCAAGATCTCACCAAAATCTGGCAAGATCTCATGGAGCATATGAGATTTCACAAGATCTAACCAGAACCCTGAGCCACTCCTGGGCAGAAAGATGTTTCTGTAGAAATTTCTGACTTTTGCTTGGTTGCATGTAGCTCACAAACATTTGCACACAAGGCAATATGGTCACTGGGCAAAGTATTGATGCACCCCTTGGCATAAGCTTTCAAGGTCTGGAGTCCACTTTGACTGATGCTTGCACAATAATCGTATGTGCTAGTCTTTAATGTGCCACAAGACTCTTTGTTCTTTCAATCATAAAAATGTAGAGTTGGAAGGGATCCCAAGGGTCATCTGACACAACCCCCCCCCCCCAATGCAGGAATCTTAACTAAAGCACACATGACAGATGGCCACCCAATCTCTGTTCTCCACTGCAGGAGAGTCCACCACCACTCATGGGAGTCTGTTCCATTGTCGTGCAGCTCTCACTATCAGAAAGTTCCTCCTGATGTTTGGTCAGAAGTGACTCTGAAAGTCATCTAGTCCAATTCCCTGCTATGCAGAAATCACAGATGGCCATCCAACCTCTGCTTAAAAACCTCCAAGGAAGGAGAGTTCCACAACCTCCCGAGGGAGACCATTCCACTGTTAAACAGCACTTACTGTCAGATAGTTCTTCTGTATCTCCTTTCTTGTAACTTGAGGCCTGTGATGGCCTGGGGCTCGGGCTCAGACTGGGAACCAGAGGAGACTCAGTCTGCACCGGATCTTTTGTCTCAGGCATAATCTGAACCAAGTCTGGGGCCTGATCCTGAAGAGTCCCAGTCTGCACAGGTTCCCCTGCAACAAGCACCAGCTGGGCCGAGTCAGGGGCCTGAGCCTGCCCTGGCTCCAGATGCGGGGATGACCTCGTTGCCTTCAGTTGGGCCATCACTTACAGCTGCTCCACTACTGGTTTGGTCAGGGGAGGCTGAGGTGGCCCCTGAGTCTAGTACCCACTGACGTCTCCCGAGCTGCAGAGACTAAGGTCTGAGAGAAGGAGAGACCTGAGTACTCGCAGGAGGAGTGCTCACCTTTGGGCGAAACAGGGAGGTGAGTTGCCGGGGTATCAGGACCGGCCGCTACCCTGACAAAGATAAAAGGTTGCCGGACCCTGCTCCAGGTTGCAGGAGCAACATTGCTGTATGCTAGATCTTGCCTGAGATTCTGTACCTGTCCTTGCCTGGTTTCCTGCCTCGTGTCCTGCCTTGGCCCTGTTGGACTGACTCCTAGCAGAACCTTCAGATTCTGAACCAGTCCTGGACCATGTTTCATGGGTTTACCCCCAGGCTCAGCACAAGGCCATTGGTTCAGGTACTACCTTCCACAGCAGGAGCTTGATCCATCTTCCATGTGGCAGCTCTTGAGGTATTTGCAGATGGCTATCATATCATATCATATCATATCATATCATATCATATCATATCATATCATATCTTATCCTCTTATCCAGGCTAAACATACCCAGCTCCTTCAACTGTTCCTCATAAGGCTTGGTTTCCAGATCCTTGATCATCTTGGTTGCCCACACATTCCAGCTTGTCAACATCCTTCTTAAATTATGGTGCCTAGAACTGGACACAGAACTTCAGGTGTGTTGTGACCAAGGCAGAATAGATTGGTCCTATTACTTCTGTTAGGGACGCAGGTGGCGCTGTGGGTTAAAGCCTCAGCGCCTAGGACTTGCCGATCGAAAGGTCGGCGGTTCGAATCCCTTCGGCGGGGTGCACTCCCGCTGCTCGGTCCCAGCGCCTGCCAACCTAGCAGTTCGAAAGCACCTCCGGGTGCAAGTAGATAAATAGGGACCGCTTACCAGCGGGAAGGTAAACGGCGTTTCTGTGTGCGGCTCTGGCTCGCCAGAGCAGCGATGTCACGCTGACCACGTGACCCGGAAGTGTCTCCGGACAGCGCTGGCCCCTGGCCTCTTAAGTGAGATGGGCGCACAACCCCAGAGTCTGTCAAGACTGGCCCGTACGGGCAGGGGTACCTTTACCTTTATTACTTCTGTTGATGCAGCCTACAGTAGCATTAGCTTTTCCCCTTTGGTTCTTTCTTCCTAAGTGTAGAACCTTACATTTGTCCCCATTGATATTCATTTTGTTAGTTTGAGCCCAGTAGGCTAACATGGCTATCCCTCTTCCAGCTGTTAGAGAACAGTCCTCTCTTTTTTAAAGGAGTCCTGAAGCATAAGAATAGAGAGCAGAGTTGTATTGTATTGCATTTCTGTTGGGACAAGAGCCAATTATTTCTAAATTATTTGCACCTGTACAAATAAAGACTAAATACCAACATAGCTTCACATATGTAAATTCAGTCCTAATGCTTTGTGAAATTTGAGTTTTAAGGAAATGTTTGTGCTATTTCCAGTAGACTTCCATCCATATGATGCTATTTGGGTCACTTTAGTGTTCACCAGGCAATAGATTTCCCCAGTGCTGGTGACTCAAGTCCTGCAAACTAATTGGATTCTGATTATAGTTTCCTAATTTACAGAATAGAGTCAAGTTCATTTGAGTTGAATGACTCCGCTAGGGAGTTTTGGAAATCTCTTGGCTGTGGCTATGACAAGTGTCATGGGCGAAGATCCTAGTCCTTATGCATTTGGAGAAAGACTGAAAAACCAGCAGTGTTTAAAATTAATACTGTATATGTCTCCCTGAGTGAGGGACCCGGCTGGCGCTGTGGGTTAAACCACAGAGCCTAGCACTTGCTGATCAGAAGGTCGGCGGTTCGAATCCCCGCAACGGGGTGAGCTCCCGTTGCTCGATCCCTGCTCCTGCCAACCTAGCAGTTCGAAAGCACATCAAAGTGCAAGTAGATAAATAGGTACCGCTCCTGCGGGAAGATAAACAGCGTTTCCGTGCACTGCTCTGGTTCACTAGAAGCGGCTTAGTCATGCTGGCCACATGACCCGGAAGCTGTACGTCGTCTCCCTCAGCCAATAAAGCAAGATGAGCGCCACAACCCCAGAGTCAGCCACGACTGGACCTAATGGTCAGGGATCCCTTTAGCTTTACCTTATGTCTCCCTGCTCTCTTTAAACTGGGAGGGTGGGGTGAACAAACTGTGCACTCCCTACAAAAAGAAGGGGAGCCCTTTTCTGTAATCCACCAGGGATGGGGCATGGATGATTATAGGAAAAGATAAGGTATTTCAATTGCAGGTAAATAATTTTCATTTCAACAGACTTTTGCTGGCTATGGTCATGTTTACTTATGATCTCTGCCATTGTGGCTTTAGAATAGATTTTGTTTTGTATTTTATCTGTTGTGTGTGTATCTTTGAATTTTAACATTCATTTATTGTAGCAAAGATCTTAAATTGTTGTAAGCTGCTCTGAGTCATTCATGGGCACCAGAAGGGTGGCATGGAATTTTTTTTTACATGAATGAAGGAAATAAATAAAAATATTCCTGGTCCATGTCAATGTTTTCATTCATAAATCTACCAATCCTGTTCATAAATTGATCTGCCAGGTATGTGTGTGTGTGTGTGTGTGTGTGTAAATCCACACAAAAATGCACATCGAAATATATATTTATGAATGCAAACTGTGCTTTTAAAAGTGTGTTTTTATCTCAGAGAGCACATTCATAACCAGTTTTGCACTAAAATATGCTTTTAAAGATCTATTTTCATACACTTGTTGAGGAGAGAATTGCACTGCAAAATTTGGAGGCATGTTAAATCTGAAGGATAATTATGTTTTGATTGCCACGTGAGACAAGGAGGTGCAAATCAGGTCAGTTTGCCATCAGATTTGCAAAGAACAAACTCCTCAGGCATCCCTAGGATGCTTGCACGCTATTTAAACACTGCAAAAAAAGTCATCTAGCTGTGATGGCACTGTTACGAGTTTGAGGGGTCAGTCTAGAAGATGCATTGAGTCCCTTCCCTGGTCCGGTGCCCAGTGAGGGTTGGAATCTAGTGGGAGAGGTTGCTGGTCTGGTCAGAGAAGTTCCTTTATAAGACAATGGCCATACCTGGCCACATAAGTGTCTTCATCAGCATCCCAAAAGAATAAGCTAGGCTGCAGGAGCTAAGTGGTTGTGCCCTCCACATTAAGGGATGATCCCGTTTCCCAACATACCTAGCTGTTAGGTAGGAGAACAATAGCTAGGGTTATATGTAAGAGATATGGGAACACGTTGGAAGCTGAAGACTCATAGAATTGTAGATTTCAAAGGGACCTTGAGGATCATCTAGTCTAACACCATGTTTTCTCTGTGCTGTGTCCAAAATTGTGACTAATGGAAAAGTAAGATCTGTTGCGGTATGAGTGCCCCCGTCTTACGCTCACAGCCCATGCTTTAAAACCCACACTTCTCTAGCCAAGCAATGTGTACAAAAATGCACATATCTGTGCAAACTGTGCATTAAAGTGCATGAAAAATAATATTAAAATGGACTGAATTAGGGAAAATGACCTTGCAATTAAACAAAATTGCATACAAAAATAGGGTAAATTCACACTATAATGCTGATGAATTTCCAGGAGGTGTGTGTTGTGGTGGTTGTGGTTGACATCCATCTGTCTCAAGAGATGATGGAGTGTGCTTCTGGGGGAGAAGTCAAACCGAAGTGACATCTCTTGGGCACAAGCCTGGACAGTGTGTATGGAGGTCCTGGGCTGCCCAAATAACCAAACCACCCCCGTGGTCTCATGGATAGGGTTCAAAGGAAAGCAGAGCAATGCATTGGCACCAGAGTTGCCAGAAGGTTTACAAGACGTCAGCCAACTGTCTGAATTGGAATGGCTGTATGCAGAGGAGTGGTGGAAGAAGAAGAGGAGGAGGAGGAGGAGGAGGAGGAGGAGGAGGAGTTTGGATCAATAGGAGTATAGCATCTAGATCAAGGGAAGTAATAGTGCCACTGTATTCTGCTCTGGTCAGACCTCACCTGCAGTACTGTGTCCAGTTCTGGGCACCACAGTTCAAGAAGGACACTGATAAACTGGAACGTGTCCAGAGGAGGGCAACCAAAATGGTCAAAGGCCTGGAAACGATGCCTCATGAGGAACGGCTAAGAGAGCTGGGCATGTTTAGCCTGGAGAAGAGGAGGTTAAGGGGTGATATGATAGCCATGTTCAAATATATAAAAGGATGTCACATAGAGGAGGGAGAAAGGTTGTTTTCTGCTGCTCCAGAGAAGCGGACACGGAGCAATGGTTCCAAACTACAAGAAAGAAGATTCCACCTAAACATTAGGAAGAACTTCCTGACAGTAAGAGCTGTTCGACAGTGGAATTTGCTGCCAAGGAGTGTGGTGGAGTCTCCTTCTTTGGAGGTCTTTAAGCAGAGGCTTGACAACCATATGTCAGGAGTGCTCTGATGGTGTTTCCTGCTTGGCAGGGGGTTGGATTCGATGGCCCTTGTGGTCTCTTCCAACTCTATGATTCTATGATTCTATGGATTTGATATGCGCAGCCTGGGAGTCATTTTGGACTCACAGCTGTCCATGGAGGCACAGGTCAAATCTGTGTCCAGGGCAGCTGTTCACCAGCTCCATCTGGTACGTAGGCTGAGACCCTATCTGCCTGCAGACTGTCTCGCCAGAGTGGTGCATGCTCTGGTTATCTCCTGCTTGGACTACTGCAATGCACTCTACGTGGGGCTACCTTTGAAGGTGACTCGGAAACTACAACTAATCCAGAACGCGGCAGCTAGACTGGTGACTGGGGGCGGCCGCCGAGACCATATAACACCAGTCTTGAAAAACCTACATTGGCTCCCAGTACGTTTCCGAGCACAATTCAAAGTGTTGGTGCTGACCTTTAAAGCCCTAAACGGCCTCGATCCAGTATACCTGAAGGAGCGTCTCCACCCCCATCATTCTGCCCGGACGCTGAGGTCCAGCACCGAGGGCCTTCTGGCGGTTCCCTCATTGCGAGAAGCAAAGCTATAGGGAACCAGGCAGAGGGCCTTCTCGGTAGTGGCGCCTGCCCTGTGGAACGCCCTTCCAGCAGATGTCAAAGCGATAAACAACTACCTGACATTCAGAAGACATCTTAAGGCAGCCCTGTTTAGGGAAGTTTTTAACGTGTGATATTTTACTGTATTTTTGGTTTTTATGGAAGCCGCCCAGAGTGGCTGGGGAGGCCGAGCCAGATGGGCGGGGTATAAATAATAAATTATTATTATTATTATTATTATTATTATTATTATTATTATTAATCACTACCCGAAGGAGTCTCAAAGCGGCTAACATTCTCCTTTCTCTTCCTCCCCCACAACAAACACTCTGTGAGGTGAATGGGGCTGAGAGACTTCAAAGAAGTGTGACTAGCCCAAGGTCACCCAGCAGCTGCATGTGGAGGAGCGGAGATGCGAACCTGGTTCACCAGATTACGAGTCCACCGCTCTTAACCATTACACCACACTGGCTTTCAGTGTGGAAGGCAGCGGCTGGGGAAGCCCCAAGGGAAGAAGGCGCAGACTCCGGGGATTGGTGGTAGGACAAAGATGAGGAGTCAGAGGAGGAAGACTGATAGGAGGGGATGTTAGAAGCTGAAGAGGTAACAAGCTTTAGTGAGCAGAAAGAGCCTGTGCCAGAGAGAAGTCTAAAACTAGAAGTAGAAGAGGAAGAGATGAGTCAGGCTAGTGAGGAACCAAGGTATCTCCTCTTGCTGCTGTGACCAGCTCCCCGCTCCCCTGGTCTCTTGGAACCCAAAGAGGTAAGGTAAACGTAAAGGACCCCTGGAAGCTTAAGTCCAGTCAAAGGCGACTAGGGGGTTGCAGTGCTCATCTCGCTTTCAGGCGAGGGAGCTGGCGTTTGTCCACAGACAGCTTTCCAGGTCTTGTGGCCAGCAGGACTAAACCGCTTCTGGTGCAATGGAACACTGTGTCAGAAACCAGAGCGCATGGAAAGGCTGTTTACCTATTTATCTACTTGCACCGACATGCTTTGGAACTGCTAGGTTGGCAGGAGCTGGAACAGAGCAACAGGAGCTCATCCCGTCACGGGGGTTCGAACCGCCCACCTTCTGATCGGCAAGCCCAAAAGGCTCAGTGGTTTAGACCACAGCGCCACCCACGTCTTCATACCCAAAGAGGTATGAAGAAGACAGAGCAAAGACAGGCAAGACGAGGCAGCCCCAGATTGCTTGGGAAGGAACCGGGGAGGAGGAAACCTCAGGAGCTGTGAGAAGAAAGGGGTCTTCAATCTTCACAACGGCCTCCAAGGGGCAAGTTCTACAGGGAAGAGTTGCTGTGATCTCCAGGCCTCGCCTCCCGAGCTGTCTTGTTTCTTTGAATAACGAGTTAACTTCACTGATACCGTGTGAGTTATTACAGTGGACACTCGGGTTGCAAACGTGATCCATTTGGGATGCACGTTTGCAACCCGCAGCGTTCGCAAACTGCAGCGACGCGTCTGCACATGCGCGGGTTGCGATTCAGTGCTTTAATGTTTTAATGTTGTATTTTAATCTTGTTTTTAAAGTTGTATTTCAATCAACTTGTTTTTATTATTGGTTGTTGGCTGCCCTGAGCCCAGTCTTGGCTGGGGAGGGCGGGGTATAAATAAATTATTATTATTATTATTATTATTATTATTATTATTATTATTATTGATATTAATATGTGCATATGCAAAGTGCGATTTAGTGCTTCTGCACATGCGCAACCTCCGAAACCCAGAAGTAACCCATTCTGGTACTTCTGGGTTTCGGCGGTCCCGAAAAAAACGCAACTTGAAGCGTCTGTAACCCGAGATATGACTGTACTGACCTGCTCCTGGCACCCCTCCTGACACTTAGGTACTGCACTCTCAATTTTTCCAGGGTTTGCTCCTTAGCTTTTTCTTCACCCAAGGATATCCCGCAAGGCAGCAGAGCTTTAGGATCTGAGTTTTCCTTCCCCTAGATGGGCCACCTTCCCAGGTTGAGGAGCCCCATCTGCCCCTCACTTTCCTCTGCAGCACATGCAAAAACCACCTTCTTGACTGTTAGACTTAGTAGTAGTAGTAGTAGTCGTATACTGCCCTATATGGGATGTGGGTGGCGCTGTGGGTTAAACCACAGAGCCTAGGACTTGCCGATCAGAAGGTCGGTGGTTCGAATCCCCATGACGGGGTGAGCTCCTGTTGCTCGGTCCCTGCTCCTGCCAACCCGGCAGTTTGAAAGCACGTCAAAGTGCAAGTAGATAAATAGGTACCGCTCCGGTGGGAAGGTAAATGGCATTTCCGTGTGCTACTCTGGTTCGCCAGAAGTGGCTTAGTCATGCTGGCCACATGACCTGGAAGATGTATGCCGGCTCCCTCAGCCAGTAAAGCGAGATGAGCCCCGCAACCCCAGAGTTGTCCGCGACTGGACCTAATGGTCAGGGATCCCTTTACCTTTACACTGCCCTATACCTGTTGATCTCTGGGTGCTCCATTCGCTGGAGCCTGTCTTCACATGCAGGGTAAGTCCCTAACTCACTGAGTGTTTGAGACCCATTGGATACCCTCACCCGGTTTATCCAGCCAGTCGAAGCCGTTCCTGGGATTTATAGCAAACTGATGTGGAAAACTGAAAAAGGGAACTTAAGAATGAGCAAACTGGAAACTGAGACTGACATATTCACCCATCTTGGAACTGGGGTGGGGAAGAGAGAGAGAGAGAGAGAGAGAGAGAGAGAGAGAGAATTAAAATTGGATAAGCTGATCAGGAGATTGAGGATGAAGCAGTGCAAGGGTAATAAATTTTGAAGGGTGCTGACACTGTACCACTTTGAAGCTTTCCCTCAGATGAACTATCATGGCTGTGCTCTCTGCATACACCAACCACTATCTCCCACGAAGACTAGGAACATAGTTTTAAAATGAAACAGTGGCGTAGCGTGGGGGGTGCCGGGGGGGCCGGCCGCACCGGGCGCAACATCTGGGGGTTAGGGTTAGGGGGCGCAAATCCACGGGTTAGGGGGTGCAAATTACTTGCCTTGCCCCGGGTGCTGACAACCCACGCTACGCCACTGAAATGAAAGCTGGGATTTTGGGGGCACCTGATTCTGGCCCAGTAATTAGACTGAAATTCTATCACCAGCAGCTAAATCACACAGGATGGTAACAATACAGACAGCTGTAACCAGTTTGCACCCTCCGTGCCCCCTTCTGTGAAAGTTGCTACTGATCTAGTCAGGAGAGCTAACAGATAGGAAGAAAACACAATCATATGCTAACCGTTACTGGCTACAAAAGTTTCCAGATTCACAGTATGGCGCATTGCCCTTCCTCTAAGCAGCTATTTAGAGCTGCACACTTACAAGAAAGCAGAAATAAATAAATTGGTGTAATATATATGGTTCCTTTTTGAGGGAAAGAGAGATATCAAAAGGGAAGACTCGCAGTAAGCCTCTCCGATGGCACATTTTGAAAAAGTGCTCTTCATTTTCCACCACTTTTGCTATGTCCGAAAGGATCTGGTGTCTGGAGAAAGCAATAAAAGACTTTATGGATAGGGCATTAAAATTTCAAAAGCACTGCAGAAACTGGCTATGTATTTGCAGCTGCAATCTTACAATACTGCCATCCCTGAGTAGAAGTGCTATTGAATTTAATGAGACTTACTTCTGAGTAGACATTTCTGATGGCGCTGCAGGTATCAAGAGCATCTTTCAGCCCTGTCGCAGCACTTATTCTTTGCTCGATGAGCTCTTTATTACATATATACCCAACTTTTCCTTCAAATCACACAAAGTGGCTTGCAAGGTTTTCCCCCTCCTCATTTTTGCCCTCAGAACAACCCTTTGAGGTAGGCTAGACTGAGAAGCACTGACTGGCCCAAGATCACTCAGTGAGCTCTGTGGCTGAGTGGGGATTCAAACTCAGGTCTCATAGGCCTTAGCAGTGTAACTAGGCTTTGATGGTCAGCTTGTCCTCTTGGTGGAATAAACAACAGCCCTGGTACCACTAGTGTGAAGAAAGGTTTCCGAGAAGTGAGGTTACAAGGAACTAGGCAGAGGGCCTTCTCAGTAGTGGTGCCCGCCCTGTGGAACACCCTCCCATCAAATGTCAAGGAAATAAACAACTATAGTGGTACCTTGGTTTACGAACTTAATCCGTTCCGGAAGTCCGTTCTTAAACCAAAGCGTTCTTAAACCAAGGCGTGCTTTGCTATAGCAGCGGGGGCCTCAATTTGCAAATGGAACCACACTCAACAGGAAGCGAAACATGTTCTTATTCCAAGGCAAAGTTCACAAACCAAAACACTTGCTTCCGGGTTTGCAGCATTCTTAATCCAAGTTGTTCATAAACTAAGTTGTTCTTAAACCAAGGTACCACTGTATATGACTTTTAGAAGACATCTGAAGGCAACCCTGCTTAGGGAAGTTTTTAATGTGTGACATTTTGATGTATTTTTAATCTTTGTTGGAAGCTGCCCAGAGTGGCTGGGGAAACCCAGATGGGTGGGTGGGGTACAAATAATAAATTATTATTATTATTATTATTATTATTATTATTATTATTATTACAGGTAACTCTGTATCTGGGGACCCAAGGTTGGAAAGCACGGACACTGAGGTCCAGCTCCGAGGGCCTTTTCGGTAGTGGCGCCCACCTGTGGAATGCCCTCCTGTCAGATGTCAAGACAATAAGCAACTATCTTACTTTTAAAAGACATCTGAAGGCATCCCTGCTTAGGGAAGTTTTTCATGCTTAATGCTGTATTGTGTTTTAATATTCTGTTGGGAGCTGCCCAGAGTGGCTGGGAAAACCCAGCCAGATGGATGGGGTAATAATAAAATAATAATAATAATAATAATAATAATAATAATAATAATAATAGCACTGTTGCAGAGTGAATTCTAAATTGCAGATCTGGAACTTTCTTCCAGTTCACTTTTCTGTTCTAAATGGTTCCTTTTGCTATGTATCTATGTCAAGAACCTACTGCTTGACCATATTTAGAGCATTCTCTGCGGAACAGAAAGGGTCAATGATAATGTCAAGGTTGCAAGTTTGATCCCTGTATGGGGCAGCATTGCAGGGGGTTGGATCAGATGACCCTCAGGAACCCTTCCAATTCAACAATTCTATGATTCTATGTTTCTATGATTTAGAAGGCTCTAGAGAGAAATTAAGTAGAGGGCAGGCAGAGTTGGGTGGTGGGCGGGCAAAGGGACTGAGTCCCAGAAACAAAAACATGAAAACCCCCAACAACACCAAATTATCTTGGTAGACCAGAAAATACAGGTCCGTCCTTAAGCCTCTATGTCCCCTGCTGAGTTTAATTTTCAGCCAGGCTGTTCCTTGCCGCCTTTTCCACACATCCCCATGAGCTGTAATAACCATGCAAAGCAGTTTTTATCTGTACAGGTCAAGCCGAGTGCAGCACCGTATTTCATAGCTTTTGAAGAATTTGCTGCAGAGCGAGGAGGAATCGCAGTCTGCCTGTTTCTTTCCACAGATTGTTTTCCTGTGGATCTTATGCTAAGGAGGAGGTAATTGGAGAGGTGGTGGTGGAGGGGAGATCTGGTGGGGAGGGGGAGAGAGAGGATGGCTTCTCTGTCTAGAAAGGCAGCCTGTTGCAAGAGTGAGCCCAGGCACACCTGGGTAAGTTTTAACTCCCCTGTAGTAAGCAGTGTACCCGGGAGACTATTCGCTGTTGCTCTCAGGGTATGCTTGCAGGTTTCTCATAGTTGCTATCTGGTTGGCCATGGTGAGAACAAGGTTCTGGACTAAGTGGGTTTTCGGGTCGTCAGGACACACACCTGCAAAGAGGACTCGAGAAGCCAGCATTAGTTTGAGGTTATCTTTATTACTGCAATGACGGGGACGCGGGTGGCGCTGTGGGTAAAACCGCAGTGCCTAGGACTTGCTGATCGTATGGTCAGCGGTTCGAATCCCCGCGGCGGGGTGAGCTCCCGTCGTTCGGTCCCAGCTCCTGCCCACCTAGCAGTTCGAAAGCACCCCTAAGTGCAAGTAGATAAATAGGTACCGCTTTATAGCGGGAAGGTAAACGGCATTTCCGTGTGCGGCACTGGTGCTGGCTCACCAGTGCAGCTTCGTCACGCTGGCCACGTGACCCGGAAGTGTCTTCGGACAGTGCTGGCCCCCGGCCTCTTAAGTGAGATGGGTGCACAACCCCAGAGTCGGTCACGACTGGCCCGTACGGGCAGGGGTACCTTTACCTTTACCTTTACCTTTATTACTGCAATAGGCTCTATGCTGAGGTTACCAGATGTCCCTGTTTCCCGGGGACAGTCCCTGGATTTACAAATCAGTCCCCTGACAAAATCCATATATTTAGTAGGAAGTCGAAAATTGTCCCTGGATTCACTGAAAAAAATCTGGTAACCTTACTCTTTTTTTTTTTTTAATGAATATTTATTAGCATTTTCAATAACAACACAAAAACAAAAATAAACAAAAATTGACAAAAATACAAAAATACAAAAGTACAAAACTTAAAAACAATTAAAAACACATAGAATTTCAATTTCTTATTTTCTTTTAACTTGCTTCTCAGACCTCCTCGCACCTCCCCTTCTTGTATTCCAATTCAAATTATTAGCTCAGCAAATCCTTTTTACTTATTTCTCAACTTTAACTTGATAATTTATTTTAACATGTTATTATTTTATTTTTTCTCTTTCATCCATTTCCTCAGTTTATTTTTACAAACCTTATTTTCATTTAATTTAGATCGTTTTAAAGACCAGTTTTAGCTTATCCAAACTTAAACATCAATACTTATACATCAATACTCATTCTTAAACATTTTTCCTAAAGTCGACCAAAATTCCCTTCCACGGCTTTCCCAATTTTCGTATGAATAACAAAACAAAATAAAAACAAAACAAATTATAATTATAATTATATACCCTTTGGATTCCCAAACTCCACCCACCCCCTTCCCGGTTTCAGTCCCCAGCAAGTGTCCATCAGTCTCAATATACTATTAGCCTGGAGATCTCACGTCCGAGGCTCTTAAATCTCTCTCAGTTCCTCTCTGCCGGCCTTTTTGATAGTCCTTAATGTTGAACTCAACGCAGGGCCTCCCTTGCACTTGATCTGCAAGCTGCAGTTAGCGCATAATGCTGCAGCCCAATTGCTGACTCTAGTGAGGTCTTGCCAGCATATACTGTATTTTTCGCTCCATAGGGTGCACCGGATCATAGGGCACACCTAGTTTTTTTGGGGGGAATAAAAAAAAATTCGGAGGACGCCCCGTGCTCCGCGCAGGTGTCGGCAAGCCTTGCGCACCCGGGGGATGTCCCCCCGGGCACGCACGGCTTTCCGGAGGCAGCCTGCAGCGCGGAGCACGGGGTGCCCTTTGGAGGATGCCCCATGCTTTGCGCAGGTGCCCGCAAGCCTTGCGCACCAGGGGGGCGCGTGGGGCGTCCTGAAACAGAGGGCTCCCCATGCTGCAGACAGTAGCCTGCCGCCCGACGTGCGGGGCGCCCTGAAGCAGAGCTCCCCTCGCGCCAGGCAGACATCGGCCAGCCCCACAAGCTCGGGGGACAACGGGGAGGCGCAGCACCGCCATCCCACTGTTCCCCGACCTGGTTTTGGGGGGGAAATAAAGGGGAAAAAAATTCCTTTATTTCCCCCCCAAAAAAGTAGGTGCGTCCTATGGGACGGAACATCCTATGGGACGAAAAATACAGTACGTCTTTAATCTTCTGCATATCCAAATTAACTTAATTTGCTCATTTATTCATCTACTTTAACTATATACTCTTATGAAACTCCAGGTTATTACAATAATCCTGCCAGTGTTCTTATCTGTTTACAATTTGTTTGTAAATATTCAATAAACCATTTCCATTCTTTTATAAAAAGTTTGTTATCTTGCTTTCTTATTCTTCCAGTAAGTTTCGCCATTTTTGCATATTCCACAAGTTTTTGTATACATTCTTCCTTTGCTGGGAGTTCTGCTTCTTTCCATTTTTGGGCAAGTAACATTCTTGCCCCTGTAGTAGCATACATGAATAAGTTTCTATATAGTTTAGGTAGTTTTGCCCCTATAATTCTCAAAAGAAAAGCTTCTTTTTATTTTTTATTTTACAAAGGTTATTTTAAACATCCTTTTCATTGCATTGTATATCATTTCCCAGCAGGGCCAGATTTAGGTTTGATGAGGCCCTCAGCTACTGAAGGTAGTGGGGCCCTTTATATGTTGAGCTGTCCTTTGTCAACAACAAATTGTCACTGTTTTTTTCTGTTGGATATATGCTATATGGCCATTTATGAACCAAATAGGTATCTCAAGCCATGTAACCAGTCCATGCAGAATGTAGGCACCCTATATATAGAAATGAGCAAACCAGTGATATTTTAGGGAGCACGCTAACAGGCGGGGTCCATTACTTACATCACAGGAGCCTACACAACGCAATACACTGTTGCTGTATGTAGGTTTTATTTTATTTTTAACTTATATTTTGGAAAGGTAAAGGTAAAGGGACTGACTCTGGGGTTGCGGCGCTCATCTCGCTTTATTGGCCGAGGGAGCCGGCATACAGCTTCCAGGTCATGTGGCCAGCATGACTAAGCCACTTCTGGCGAACCAGAACAGCGCACGGAAATGCCATTTACCTTCCTGCTGGAGCGGTACCTATTTATCTCCTTGCACTTTGACATGCTTTTGAACTGCTAGGTTGGCAGGAGCAGGGATCGAGCAACAGGAGCTCATCCCGTCATGGGGATTCAAACCACCGACCTTCTGATCAGCAAGTCCTAGGTTCTGTGGTTTAACCCACAGCGCCACCTGTGTCCCTTTTCGAAATGTACATCCAGTTTCTTCCCCTTAAAATTTTTGGGGGGCTCCCAAGAGAGTGGGCCCCGAAGCTATAGCTCAGGGGTCAGCAACCTTTTTCAGCCATAGGCTGGTCCACAGTCCCTCAGACCATGTGGTGGGCCGGACTATATTATTATTTTTTTTTGGGGGGGGGAATGAACAAATTTCTATACCCCACAAATAACCCAGAGATGCATTTTAAACAAAAGCACATATTCTACTCATGTAAAAACACGCTGGTTCCCGGACTGTCCACGGGCCGGATTGAGAAGGCGATTGGGCCGCATCCGGCCCCTGGGCCTTAGTTTGCCTACCCCTGCTATAGCTTGTTTAGCTTATATGTAAATCCGGCACTGTTTCCCAGTAAGCTTTAACCTTACTGCAAGACCACCACAATGTTTTTTGTGCCTACTACTTGACTGGGGAACCGCACTGCAAAATCTGGGGAATGGTGAATTCTGAAGGATGGCTGCCTTTTTGCATTGTTTGGGAGAGTGTGACTCAGGCAGAGGTTTGCTTCTAAACATGACATGAACCTAATGCCTCCTCCATCCTTAGATTTGCACCCTGGCTGTTGATGGGAGACAAATACCTCCAGTGTGTTCCCTTGAGCTCAGCCACACAAGAAGTGGTCTTGATGATGACAAATCCCCACAATCTGGCTTGGAAAAGTCTCAGGATATTCAGAGGTCCATGCTCAGCCGCCAAGCAGGCCACTATGCTGTGCATAAGAATGGGTTGCTGGCTTTCTGTCTGCCCCATTATACTGTCTTAATTTAATGATTTCCCCCCAGAGTCTAGACATATCCCCAGTTCCATTCAGAGAGTTCCTTCCCACTCCGCTTCCACTCCATTAATCCTCTATCTCAGCCGGGAGCAGCTGATGCTCTTCTGTTAAGCCCCTGGTGAGTTACAGTCTCAAAGACAACAGCACAAACTCCTTGGCACCCAACTCTCTTCCCTTCTGTCCTTTTCAAATCCCAGGGGGTGGGCAGGTTAGAAACATGATATCCCATTCAATGCTCGGGTTTTCCTGTTTCGACACACATTTCCATAGTTTGTGCACACCCCCCCCCCCAGATCTTTTCCTGTGGTCACCCCATACAGTCATACCTCAGGTTGAATGCGCTTTGGGATGAGCGTGTTCGAGTTGCGCTCCGCAGCAACCCGGAAGTAACGGAGCACATTACTTCTGGGTTTCACTGTTTGTGCAGATGCTCAAAATGATGTTATGTGCATGCACAGAAGCAGCGAAAAGCAATGTGCATGTGCCAAGAAGCACTAGTTACGTTTTCTTCTAGATGTGAACAGGGCTCCGGAATGCATCCCGTTCGTATCTAGAGGTACCACTGTATAGTCATACCTTGGGATAAATATGCTTCCGGATAAGTATTTTTGGGTTGCGCTCTGCGGAGACCTAGAAGTAACGGAGCGCGTTACTTCCGGGTTTCGCCGCTCGCGCATGCGCAGACGCTCAAAATGATGTCACACGCATGCACGGAAGCGACGAAACGCAACCCACGCATGCGCAGATGCGCTGTCGCGTCCTATATTCTATTCAGGATGCGAACAGGGCTCCGGAATGGATCCCGTTCACATCCTGAGGTGCCACTGTATTTACTTTTTAAATTATCATTTTCTTCCATCCAATTTCCCTCCAATGGATGCTTGCAGAAGAGCCAGAGATGGAGGAAGACATTGATTTCAGTTTCTCATTTTTACGTTCTTATGTTCAGTTCTCCACACTTCCAAAATTGGCTTGGTTTTGTTTCTGTTGGAAAATAACAGAATAATAGAATTGTAGGGCTGGAACAGACCACAAGGGTCATCTAATAATAAAGGAGAAGTTTGGCGTGAATCAGAACCCGGCTGGCTAGTGGAAGCCAGGACAAAGGCTCTTGCTAGAGCAAAGAGCCTTTCCCACCCCTCCTCTCCCTGTGTGTCCCACACGCCTCTCCAATCCCACTCTGAAGGTTCAGGAGAACCTTCAGAACAGCCCATAAAGGGATGGAGGGGATCCTTCTGTCTGGCAAGCAGGAATGCTTGCAGTGAGTGAATAATCCATAGAGAGCAATAATGAATTCTGTTATGTATGCCATGGGTGTTGTGTTTCAGCGCCATGCTCTTAGGAACCCAGGAGCACCTGCAGTTAGCATGCTGCACAGCTCCCAAATGAGTTTCTTTTTCCATTCCTGTTATATAGCAATAAAGGACAGTTCTCTTTCGGAGGCCTGATCCTATCTGATTTGCTTTTGCTGCTGTTGCAGCACAACAAATTTCTCTGCAGTTGGAGGTAGCAATGTTTCTGAACACCAGTTGCTGGAACTCACTGGAGGTGAAAGGGCTGTTGTACTCATGTTCTGCTTCTCGTCTTCCCTTGGACATCTAGTTCAGCTAGTGCAGAATTCAGCAGCCAGGTTGCTCACTGGAGCAAGACAGTTTGAGCATCTCACACCCATCCTGGTCCGATTGTACTTGCTACCAGTAAGTTTCCAGGCCCAATTCAAAGTGCTGGTGTCAGGGAACTGCCATCGGAGCCAGAGGAAGAGGGAGGGCTCCAGAGGGATTCCGGAGAGCGTACTGGGAGGGAGAGAAGCAGCCCATCTTCTGGGGAAGGAAATCAGCATAACACTAGTGGAGAAGGGGGGCAGATGGGGGAATCGGCGAGGTAGCTCCATGACTCCTCGCCGGAGACCAGCGGGGAGAGCACGGGTCCTCCGCTGCCCACACCCTCCCTGCGCAGAAGGCTTTCGCGCAGAGAGAGTAGGCGGAGACTAGGCATCAAAGGGCTTCTTTGCTGGAAGAAGTTCAAGAAATGCCCACTGACGGATTCTGCCAACGATTGAGACAGCCACGGGTGAGTGGTTGTCCGGACAGAAAGGGTTCACCCAGGTAACTCAGCCAAGCGTGGTGCCGATTTACGCATGAGCAACCCCTAGAACCATTACAGCTGGCTTTGACCTATAAAACCTCAAATGTCTCAGTATCGCGATACCTCAAGAACTGCCTCTTTCCATATGAACCTGCCTGTACCCTGAGATCATCATCTGAGGCCCTTCTTCGTGTGCCTCCTTCTTGAGAGGTCTGGAGGGTGGCAACATGAGAGCGGGGCCTTCTCTGCAGTGGCTCCCCGCATGTGGAATGCTCTCCCCAGGGAAGTTCGCCTGGCACCTTCATTATACATCTTTAGACACCAGGCAAAAACGTTCCTTTTTAAGGAACATCTGGTTGACATCCTATACCCTTTTAAAATGTGTCTCTCTTTGGGGGATGTTATTGGGTTGTTGTTTTTATTTTTATTTTATATATTGTGATCTTTTCTGTGAACTGCCCTGAGACTGCCGGGTATAGGGCGGTATATAAATTCAATAAATAAATAGATAAATCTAGTTGGCCACTGTGAGAACAGGATACTGGACGATGAACCACTGGCCCAACCCAATATTGCTATTCCCATGTTCTCATGAGTTGAATCCAACAACATTTAAAGCCACCGTGCTGGCTACCTATGGATCCATAAAACTTTTCTTGATGGGTGGAGCCACATCCTAGACATCAGTCACATAGGAAAGTAGAGGAACATCTGGGCCTTTTGTCCAACTTGTCCAACAGGGATGCTGGACTAGATGGGCCATTGGCCTGATCCTGTGGGCTCTTTCCATGTTCAGTTCTGACTGTCCTAACTGAAGACTGTCTCCTCTAAACCAGGTCACCTGCCCACCTTCTTGAAAATCCATACCGCACCTCTAGTGTTTACTGCAGCACAAATCCATTAGGAGTGTTTCAGGTAACAGCAGCCACACATAATGGTCTTTCTCATTGTTCTCAATCCGTCCTCCGTTTACAAAGCATTCAACTGGCACACTAAGGTTAAGGCGGCTCAAGCTATTCTTCCTCCATTTGCTACGTCTCTCCCCCTGCCTTCTTCCAAGGAGCTCTGAATGGCGTTTGAGCTGCACACAAACCTCCACCACATAGGGGCTGAGAAATTGTGAGTTGCTTCAAGGCTTCCCGCTGAGCTCCACAGCTGAGTGGGACTTAACCTGGTGAGCAATGTTTTGCGAAAACATGCGCTGTGCCGTCTTTTCCATAATTCCACAATATTAAATGGAAAGCCTTCCCTTATTGCTTGAATAGCAGGCAGAAAAGCTGTGTTTTCTTTGCTATGATTCCAGTCTCTGCACACTATTTGGAAAGTCTCTCTCTCTCTCCAATGCCCTGGCCACGACTCTTGAGCTGATGAATGGACAGGCAGACAGAGCTGATGGGCAAGGGAGAGCACCTCTTTGCTCTGGCAGATGAAGGACATCAACCAAACAACCCTGCTTGCTCCAATAAAAGGTAAAAAAAAAGAGTAAAGGACCCCTGGATGGTGGTGGTGGTTGTTGTTTAGTCGTTTAGTCGTGTCCGACTCTTTGTGACCCCCTGGACCAGAGCATGCCAGGCACTGCATCAATAGGAGTATAGCATCTAGATCAAGGGAAGTAATAGTGCCACTGTATTCTGCTCTGGTCAGACCTCACCTGGAGTACTGTGTCCAGTTCTGGGCACCACAGTTCAAGAAGGACACTGACAAACTGGAACGTGTCCAGAGGAGGGCAACCAAAATGGTCAAAGGCCTGGAAACGATGCCTTATGAGGAACGGCTAAGGGAGCTGGGCATGTTTAGCCTGGAGAAGAGGAGGTTAAGGGGTGATATGATAGCCATGTTCAAATATATAAAAGGATGTCACATAGAGGAGGGAGAAAGGTTGTTTTCTGCTGCTCCAGAGAAGCGGAAACGGAGCAATGGTTCCAAACTACAAGAAAGAAGATTCCACCTAAACATTAGGAAGAACTTCCTGACAGTAAGAGCTGTTCAACAGTGGAATTTGCTGCCAAGGAGTGTGGTGGAGTCTCCTTCTTTGGAGGTCTTTAAGCAGAGGCTTGACAACCATATGTCAGGAGTGCTCTGATGGTGTTTCCTGCTTGGCCGGGGGTTGGACTCAATGGCCCTTGTGGTCTCTTCCAACTCTATGATTCTATGATTCTATGACTCTCAGGAGTCTCCTCCAGCACCAGAATTCAAAAGCATCAATTCTGTGGCGATCAGCCTTCTTTATGGTCCAGCTCTCACTTCCATACATCACTACTGGGAAAACCATAGCTTTAACTATACAGACCTTTGTCGGCAAGGTGATGTCTCTGCTTTTTAAGATGCTGTCTCCCAAGAAGCAGGCATCTTTTATATTATAGCCATCTTTAAATATCTAAAGGGCTGCCACATGGAAGTTGGAGCAAGCTTGTTTTCTCCTGCTCCAGAGGGTGGATCTGAGCCAATGGACTCAAGTTACAAGAAAGAAGATTCCAACTCAAGCTCACGAAGAACATTTTGACAGTAAGAGCTGTTTGACAGTGGAATTTCCTTCCTTGGAGGATTTTAAGCAGAGGTTGGGTGTCCATCTGCCATGTATGATCTAGTTGAGATTCCTGCATCACAGGGAGTTGGACTAATTGACCTTCAGTATCCTTTCCAGCTCTACATTTCTATGATTCTATGTAAAATAAAACAAAACCCAGCCCACATTTTAGCAGAGGAAAGCAATTCATGCAACATCGAGAAAACAGAGACCCAACAACTTTGTTGCAAGTTCAAGGTCACCGTGCAAATTGTTTTTGCAAAACTTGAGCTCTCCAAAGCACGGAAATGCAAGCTAAGCAAATGAAGGTTATCTGTATGATAATCTCTGAGAATCAGAGACTGACACCACTGAGGGTTCAGCTGTTTCTGCACGGCTCTGTTGGTTGGGGGACTAACAGAGCAACGTCAAAGCTCGCATCTTATGGCACCATAAGCCTGCATAGTCAATCATCCTGACAAGCTGCTTCATTCTGTAGGTAGGTGGCAAAGTTATTTAACATTTCAATGAAACGCTACGCAGCTCTGGAGCGACCGCAAAGTTTCAGACAAAGAAAAGCAGTCTTAACAGCCTCAAGATAAACAGACAGGTGGTGTAACATTTTTCATACGGAAAGACTGTGCTAAGTATTGCTGTCGCCTATTAATCATTTCCCCCAAGCGTCAGCCACTCTCATTGGCTGAGGTGCAGCGAAATATCTGGGGAATGTCACGGAACTTCCACAAACATTCTACGTGCTGAGATAGAAAAGGTCAGGCGTACAATGGTAACAAACTGAGCAGGTGCCAGCAGAGAAGCGGAAAATCTCCTTGATGGGGAATGAAAAGACTAAGGATTTTCTGCACACCAAAGATTTGCATTACCTCTGAGCTTTGGGGACATCCACACTGTGGGTGTTACGAGGTGTCAAAAAGTCAACCACAATGTACGCTCTTCAAATATTTAATTGGTATTGATCAAAGTTAATTCTGGGGGTTGCATGCATGCCTCCACCATTTCCAACCCCTCTAAGATGCTTTCTGTACTTACTAATATGACCAGGGCAATGGTGGATGTGACCTCACAATTTCCTAGGACATTACCGCTTGAAGCAAAAAACAGCCCTTCTCTCCCACAGTCAACCTGGATAAGCTGTGGAGACTTGATAGTGAGCAGATGTGGCTCAGGTACAGTCATTGTTGTTGTTGTTTAGTCATTTAGTCGTGTCCGACTCTTCGTGACCCCATGGACCAGAGCACGCCAGGCACTCCTGTCTTCCACTGCCTTCCGCAATTTGATCAAACTCATGCTGGTAGCTTCGAGAACACTATCCAACCATCTCGTCCTCTGTCGTCCCCTTCTCCTTGTGCCCTCCATCTTTCCCAACATCAGGGTCTTTTCCAGGGAGTCTTCTCTTCTCATGAGGTGGCCAAAGTATTGGAGTCTCAGCTTCAGGATCTGTCCTTCCAGTGAGCACTCAGGGCTGATTTCCTTCAGAATGGATAGGTTTGATCTTCTTGCAGTCCATGGGACTCTCAAGAGTCTCCTCCAGCACCATAATTCAGAAGCATCAATTCTTCGGTGACCAGCCTTCTTTATGGTCCAGCTCTCACTTCTGTACATCACTACTGAGAAAACCAGTACAGTCATACCTTGGGTTAAACTTGCTTCAGGTTGAGTATTTTCAGGTTGCGTTTCGTGGCGACCTGGAAGTAACAGAATGGGTTACTTTCGGGTTTTGCAGCTCGCACATGTGCAGACGCTCAAAATGATGCCACGCGCATGCACAGAAGTGGCAAATCGCACCCCGCGCATGTGCAGATGCACAGACACGGGTTGCGTTCTGCTCAGGATGCGAACGGGGCTCCAGAGCGGATCCCATTCACATCCAGAGGTACTACTGTATGTGCAAAATCAGACCGGATTAGCACCTGTAATGGATTATGTTATTACAGTGGTACCTCGGGTTACATATGCTTCAGGTTACATACGCTTCAGGTTACACACTCTGCTAACCCAGAAATCGTGCTTCAGGTTAAGAACTTTGCTTCAGGATAAGAACAGAAATCATGCTCCTGCAGCTCAGCGGCAGCAGGAGGCCCCATTAGCTAAAGTGGTGCTTCAGGTTAAGAACAGTTTCATGTTAAGAATGGACCTCCGGAACGAATTAAGTACTTAACCTGAGGTACCACTGTATAAAGTCCTGACCAAGGGGGTACTTCCCAAACAGCCTGTAACTGTGAAAGCAAAGTTCTTCAGCAGCAAAAAGGAGAAGAAAGGAAATAAATAAATAAATAAATAAATAAATAAATAAATAAATAAATATGTTGGTGGACTTCTCTACGTGCTCAGATTTAAGCAAACATCATATCAGCTAAAATAAATAAATAATTTTTGCTTGGAAACTTGCCTCCCACCCCCTTGCAAACATGTCATTGAAACATGCAATGGTATCCCTGTCTCCGCTAAACAGCTGAGTAGCTTCTTGACATCCGTTGGCTTACAGCAGCTGCAAGAAAACATACGGTTTGTTGTAGCCAATGGCTCATCTTTTCTCAGCTGGGTAAGTCTCTTCTCAGCAAGGACAGTTACAATAAAAAGGTTTACAAACCGTGTTTGCTGCCTAGTTCTGCTGTTGGACACCGTTATCTCTCTGCAAGTGAGACTTGCAACAAGACATGCACTGTATCCTTACCTCCTTCGCAGGAGTTGCTCCTGTTTAGTGCTCCATCCAACCCCTCTTTCAGGATACACCATTCCATTCCTTTAGCTGAGGTTCCTGCATTCCAGGGGGGGTTGGACTAGATGACCCCCTGGGTGCCCTTCTAACTCTGCGATTCCATGATTCTGTGCTCTCTCTCTTCCTCCAGGTTTCTTCTTTCCCTTTCCAAGGGATGCTCGGCATTCTGTGCTCTGTCCTCGGTGAGATTTGGGATGGGTGTGCTTCTCCCCTTAGGCTGTTTCTTTTGGAGATTCCTTATACTTCTGCAAATGCCACAGATTCCTTCAAGTAAGCTGCTGCTTCTCTCTCTGTTTTTCTCAACAGTTTTGGCTCCACTCCCATCAGCACTCTCCATCTGAGTTTTCTATTGGAAGGAGTGATATATACTGCATAAAAGAGTCAGTTGCCAACATTCCATTCCCCCTCTCTGAAGATTCAGCCAGAGTTTGGAGCGGCCGTGAATCAGAATGCAGAATGGGGCTAGGAGCAAAAGGGGCTATATTTTGTTTTTAGTGGTCAGTGTTCTCAGGAGCAGGAAGCAGATTTATTTTATTTTACAGAATTTATAGCCCACCTTTTTCTACAAGGCATGGGTTTTCCCCCCTTCCACAATTAATCCTTTGCCTGGTCAGAGGATGGAGAGAGGGGGCTGTGTGTGTCTGTGTTGGAAAGGTAATATAAATAATTGTACATTTCTGAGCATAATTCAAAGTGTTGGTGATGACCTTTAAAGCCCTAAACGGCCTTGGCCCAGTATACCTGAAGGAGCATCTCCACACCCATTGTTCTGCCCGGACGCTGAGGCCCAGCGCTGAGGGCCTTCTGGCAGTTCCCTCACTGCGAGAAGCCAAGTTACAGGGAACCAGGCAGAGGGCCTTTTCGGTGGTGGCACCCGCCCTGTGGAACGCCTTCCCACCAGATGTCAAAGAGAACAACAACTACCAGACTTTTAGAAGACACCTGAGGGCAGCCCTGTTTAGGGAAGCTTTTAATGTTTAACAGACCACTGTATTTTAATACTTTGTTGGAAGCCACTCAAAGCGGCTGGGGAAACTCAGCCAGATGGGCGCGGTATAAATAATAAATTATTATTATTATTATTATTATTATTATTATTATTATTATTATTATTCTGGCTCAGTCCATGACTAGTATTTGGCCCATGGAATCTTGCAAAACAAGGAGTGAAGTCCCCGTTGTTGCTTCATTCCATGATTGTCATTCATTCCTACAGGGCAAAGTAAAATACTGGACTTAAGGAGGAAGATAGAAGTGGAGAAGGAGTCAGGGACTTGGTTCTGGGGAGGTGGAGGGAGTCAGAGAATGGGGAAGGGGTATTAGCTGGGGCATTTGAATAATGCAGATGGAGTCCAGAGAGAAAAAATAAAATGATAATACTAGGTAAAGTGAACAAAAAAGTACATAATATGAAGAGAAATAATCAGAGAGACCTGGTTTTCCCTCTTTGTTCTCTCCTTGTAACACAGCAGGTAGACATTCAACCAAACATACAGAGGAAAAACTCCTTCAGAACTAAAAGCCAATCAGAACACAAGCTACCTCAGCAAGGCTCCTGCCACTCTCTGTGGTTGCTAGGCAACACCTCCACCTACCCCCCACTTGCCTAATTGACTTTACGGCTACAAAACCAAACCCCTAAGCCATGGGTAGGCAAACAAAGGCCCGGGGGCTGGATCTGGCCCAATCGCCTTCTCAATCCAGTCCACAGATGGTCTGGGAATTAGTGTGTTTTTACATGAGTAGAATGTGTGCTTAAATTTAAAATGCATCTCTGGGTTATTTGTGGGGCGTAGGAATTCGTTCACCCCCCCAAAAAAAATATAGTCTGGCCCCCCCACAAGGTCTGAGGGACAGTGGACTGGCCCCCTGCTGAAAAAGTTTGCTGATCCCTGCCGGTTAAGGAATGAATGCTTAAGCTGCAAAGCAAATGATCTCTGCTGTTGCTTTTTCAGCTAGGGGCTGGTGTGGAGAGATGGGTTGCCTGGAGGAGCCCTGCTCCTTCTTAGTTTAATTCCCCATATATTAGCATGCTAGTATTGATGAACTTTGAATGCAGAAGTATGGCTCAGGAGATACACCTGCACACCTGAGAAGGAAGGGCAGCGATTGTGAGTACTGTTGGCACATAATGAAACACATCAGAACTTTTCTTGTTCTCTTGAACATCTCAACCCAGTTCTTTCTGTAGTTCAGAATTAGAGCACTCTCCCACCCCTTTCCAACCTAACCTATGGAGGTAGAAGGAGAGAGTGTTATTTCATTAACAACTTGCCACCATCAGCAAGAGTTCCTTTTAGCACAACCCAATTCATTTCAGAACGGAATATTTCTGTTATAAGGCAAAAAACAAAAGAGCAGATGTGATATATGGCACTTGTAAATTTCACTGCTAGTAACGTTTAATATTCTTTTCGAAATCAATTCCAAGTCCTCTCTGGTTGCTTTTCCTCCTCACTTCTCTTTCCAAACACTCAAATTTTGATCATGTCTTGTAATATTTTTTAATCTTTTCCATGAATAATTTCACTTATTACCCTGAGCTGTCTTTGTGACCTCTAATTTCATTGCATTTCTTCTTTTCCCTCCCTCCCTCCCTCTCTTCTCTTCACCCTGAAATATATAATAAGGGTATATTTCCCCCCTACTGCAAATTAAAAAGGAAACATGTATCTTGAGAAAATTCTGAGCCTTGAGGAGAGCTTCCCCACAGCTCTCTTCTTCATTCCTTCTTCTCTATGGACCTTCACAAAGTCTGGAGTCTTCTCTCCAGCTCTAGCTCAGAAAAGGACATCACAGAGCTGGAAAAGGTACAGAGAATGCAATCAAAATGCCTAGGGGGTTGTGGCAGCTTCTCTAAAAGGAAAGGTTAAATTGCTCTGGCCTTTTTAGTTCAGTAATAAAAGTTACTAAGTGGAGGACATGATAGAGATTAGAAAAAAATAAAATAAAATATCCATGGTGTGCAGAAAGTGCAGGAAAGAGAACTTAATCTATTTTTCTTACATTTGTAAGAGAATAACAACAACAACAACAACAAGAACAACAACAACAATAATAATAATAATGATACAGTGGTACCTCGGGTTAAGTACTTAATTTGTTCCGGAGGTCTGTTCTTAACCTGAAACTGTTCTTAACCTGAAGCACCACTTTAGCTAATGGGGCCTCCTGCTGCCGCCGCGCCGCCAGAACACGATTTCTGTTCTCAACCTGAAGCAAAGTTCTTAACCTGAAGCACTATTTCTGGGTTAGCGGAGTCTGTAACCTGAAGCGTATGTGTCAGAGCTGCCCCTAGGTCCCAGCTCACAGAGGACCAACGCCCGATCGTCGTTATGTACAAAAGTCTTTATTGAAGTTCAACTTCCATTCCAAAGCCGCAGCGCGCAGCCCTACGTCTTAAACCCTAGACCGGCGAAGTCCCGTCTGAATCTCCTCCCCTCTGACACCAGTTTAAGATCCTAGCCCTGCTCCACCTTTTCCGTTGTTCTCTCCTCCTCTGGGTCCTCCTGCCCGCCGGGGCTTTCCCCTTTCTGGACTCTTCCGACGCTGAGTCGGCTGACTCCTCCCCCTGTCTCCGGCGGGCTTTAGGACCCGGTTCCCAATCCTCATTCTCTGCTGTCCCGCGCTCCTGTACATTTGAACTTGCCTCTCGCGCCAACCCAGTGACCTTCCTCCTGACCGTCACACTGCTTCTGTCACTGCTTCCCTCTTCCGGGATACTGCCCGGATCTGACCTCCCCTCTGTTGTCTGGATCTCCGATGGAGGCGTGGCCAGCCCTGACTTATCTTCACTCCCTGGTGTGGAATCCTCTGCCCTCGATACCTGGGACTCTTCCCCCCCACTATGCTCTGGTGGGGAAGCTGGTCCTGATTTCCAACTGCTACTCTGGGAGTCCCTTCTGGCCCCTTGCTCCTGGAGTGTCCCCCTTGGGAATCCCCTTGCCCTGGCCACTGGCGCCCCCTTCTGTGAATCTTCCGATTCGCTGGAGAGGCTCATGGAATCTCTCGGGCCACTGTCATCTTCTCCTACGCTGCCCTCAAATTCTTCCCCTTCGCTCTCCATCTCCCCTCTTCCCTGTGCTTCTGCTCCTGAACCCCTGACAGTATGTAACCTGAAGTGTATGTAACCCGAGGTACCACTGTAATAATAATAATAATAATAATAATAATAATAATAATAATAATACATTTATTTATACCCCGCCCTCCCCAGCTAAGACCAGGCTCATGGCGGGTAACACCAGGTATAAAAACAATTGATTAAAATACAACTTAAAAACAAGATTAAGTACAACATTAAAATGCAGCCTTATTTCAGTAGAAACTAAAACCAAAAACTTTTTGGGGATGATCTTCACCAAGGCCAACTATCCAGACTGGTCCTATGTGAGCCAGAAAAAAGCCAGGGAAATTCCCAAATAGGAGTTCCATCACAGAAGGAGAAAGGGAAAAGGAAAGAGGAAAGAGGGGGAGGGGATCAAGTTGATTGCAAGCCAAAGGCCAGGCGGAACAACTCTGTCTTACAAGAAGAGCCAAGTGGATGAGGCCAAAGGCCCATCTTGTCTGGCATCCTGTGGTCAACTGTGAGAAACCCACAAGTAGGGTTTGAGCCCAAGAGCCCTCTCCCCTCCTGCAGTTTCGAGCAACTGGTATTCAGAAGCATTGCTTCCTCCAACTATGGAGAACATAGTCATCAGGGTTGGTATCCTTTGAGAGCCTTATTCTCCATGTATCCTCCATGCAAGGGCCATTATAGAAATCTTATTGGCTAATACCTTACAACCAAAGTCAATGGAAGCAGCCCATGGGTCACTCCCAGAAGGACTATACCACATCACTCTGCATTATATCACACACTTCTTCCATCACGGAACCTAAAATGACACACCCAACATGGGGCATTGCCTATTGGGTGATTTGATTGTGGGGAGCCACCACGCATTGGTGCTTTAGCACATCACTTTCAAAAGGACAGTTGCTACACGCCTGCAGCATGTCTGGTCTTCCAGGGGCCTTGCAGGGATGAAGATAGTTGGTTGAGGAGCCCGGCTTCCTCTCTTTGCCTTGTCAACAGAGCAGTGCACTTAGCTGGCTGTGATTCAGGTTGCGTGTTCTCCCATTCAGCCTACTGAAAGGAAGACTAACTTCTTCCCAAGCTCAGATTTGACTTATACCCAACCCTGGTCCAGTCTTAACAATGACGTTTATACCTGATAGCAGACACACGTGGGGGCAGTTTAGGAGACGGGCAAGCTTTGGATAAGCAAGGGCACCTCCCAATATGCTTCCCCCTGCCATGGGACTGGCCATGTGTGTGGAATGACAATTAATAGCAGTAACTCAGGCAAAGTGCAGTTGATGCCCACCATTTTTATTGCCTCTCTTCCTTCCTTTTCTCTTTGGCAAGATTAATACTCATGCATATGTATATGATGGGGAGAGGCTGAAGAAGGCAATGTTTTATGGAGCGGCAACCTATTAGCACTCAACTGAGTTAGGAACATTACCAGGAAATCCAAGATTTTGCAGCATTGTGAAAGAACGTTTATTTATCTATGCTCTTTTAACTTCTTTATATTTTGTACGTTGCCTTCATAGACCTGATGAAGGCCTTTGACCTCATCAGCTGAATAGGACTCTTCAAACTGCTCAATGTGATAGGATGCTCACCTTAGCTTCACAAGATGATCATCATCCTTCTGTGAGAACATGTGTGACACCATCCGGTTCATTCTTGGACACCTTCCCTTTGGAGAACAGTGTGAAAAAGAGCTGTCCACAAAATGGAGGATGAACAAACCCAACCCCCTGTGTTGCAAAATGTAACAATCTACAAAAATGCAAACGCAACACGCTGGCTAATAACCATTAGTAAATATATAACTGGAGACGCTGAAGGAGCGTCTCCACCCCCATTGTTCTGCCCAGACACTCAGGTCCAGTGCCGAGGGCCTTCTGGCGGTTCCCTCGCTGCGAGAAGTCAAGTTACAGGGAACCAGGCAGAGGGCGGGGTATAAATTAATAATAATAATAATAAATTATTATTATTATTATTATTATTATTATTATTATTATTATTATTTATGTCATTCAAAATATACAAATAGGCCACTTCAAAATGATGTATCTATCATGCAACACATCTCACATCTTACAAAATATACAAGTAACTACAAGTTGTTATATGTATCAGAGTCAAACAAAGAATCAAACAAATCAAGAAATAGTGAGGAACACCAAGCTTAGCCTATCCAGTGAGCACTGATCCACTAGCATGATCCCCACTAGTATGATAATTAATTGATAATTGATAATTATTTGCTGATGAAGACTTTATTCTGAACCAGTTCTGAACCACTATCTGAGACTTCGGAGAGACGTCTTCCTTTGAGACTTTTGTGAGACGCCTTCCTTTGAGAGATGGCTTGGCTTATGATGTATGATATATACATCATTTTAAAGTGGCATATATTTTGAATGACATCATAACTGATTATATACATTCACTAACAGTTATTAGCCACCGTGTTGCGTTTGCATTTTTGTACACAGAATGGAGGGTGGCAGGATCCCAATGATGTGCTTTAGAGGGAACAGGCTTCGGGCACCATGTCTGTTGGCAGACCAATTCTGCATTACAAAGATGTCTGCAAACTTGACATGAAGGTTTGCAATATTAACCCCGCTGCGTGGGAATCCCTTACAGTGCTTGGAGACAGTCAGGTCATGTATCTGTCAGGAGTTCAGCCTACACTCAAGTAGGACTCTGGCAGAGACACATGCCCAACTGGCATGTTCCCTCCCTCCTGGTCAATTGTTCAGGAGCTTCACAAGCTTTCTTCAGCCCGAACATCACAGCAACCAATGCAAAACAACACCGGCACACTTAGGGATCTGTAGAGTTTGCACATCATGCATGTGACAGACCTCAGCAACTCAGCATTTTGGCTAATCTACTTTTTATTTACATATAAACACACACGGAGCACTGCAACATGGCTTCCTCTCTCTCTAGCATCAGACAGCAAAGAGAAAAAGAACAAAGGACAATAGTCCCACTTCACGGAACACAGTAACACAAACATCCTGTCTTCATCACTTCCCACTCTGTGGAGTCAAAACATATAACGTCATGTGAAAGACAACAATCCCATGACTGCAGTCATAGATCAGGAATGCTAACAGTATCTACAGCAGTGACCAGAGAAGAAATGACCACTGGGAGAAGTGCAGAGAGAAGAAAAGCCATGGTGTATCTGCAGCAGCACAACCGGACCCCTTCACCTGCCCTGGCTGCAATAAAACCTATTTCTCCTGTACTGGTGTCTATACAGCAAGCGCTGTAACTCTCCAATGGTTCAGCCTTACCCCTGATGATGCACTCTTCCATTGTCTCTGGAGACAGATGAACACCAACAATTTTTGGATATTTTTGACCTCCATCCCACCATCCATCTGGTTCATTGTAGGCCTGCCTACACAATCTGCGGCCAACCTAGCTAAACACACCCCATCAGCCATGTTATGAAGGCCACAAGAAGGCACAATTTGACAAGTGTTGGGTTCTCTTGGTTCCTTGGTTTTCCAGTCTGAAATTCACTTGATCTCATTTCCCTACACAAATCCATATAATGATGATGATGATGATGATGATGATGATGATGATGATGATGATGATGATAATTTTATTATTTATACCCCACCCATCTGCCTGTGTTGCCCCGGCCACTCTGAGCGGCTTCCAACACATATAAAAACATAATAAAATATCAAACATTAAAAACTTCCCAATGCAGGGCTATCTTCAGATGCCTTCTAAAAGTTGTGTAGTTCTTTATCTCCTTGACATCTGATGGAAGGGCATGCCACATATTTTTGTTCAGTTCTCCTAATATACCTGATTTATAGATTGCAATTATGTAATGGCTCAATATTGTCTACACCAGGGATGGGGAGCCTGTGGACCTCCAGATTTTAGAGGACCACAGCTCCCAATATCCATTGCCATTGGCCATGCTGACTGGGGCTGATGGGTATTGGAGTCCCACAACCTCTTGAGGGCCATAGATTCCCCATCTGTTGAGATTTGGAGATTGGAAGCAGCTCTCAAGGTTCTTAGATGAGGGGCTTCCAAAGCAGATTTCACTAATTCAGTAGAATTCATTAGAATACGCAATTTGCTGGCCTAAATATGTTAAACCCCAGGTATTGGTGTTCACAGTAACCTTGGAGTCACCATCCCAAGCGTTGCAGCTTTCATTTTTTAAAAGTGATTTATAATATGGACTATCATCATTATAGAAGAAAATAAAGAAAGCAGCCTGAGGGAAACTCTTGCTTTTGGAGCCTCCACGCCATCCACTAGACTCCCTTTCTTGGAGGCACAGTCGTTTCACGCTTAGCTGTGCCTGGCCATTTAGAAAAATCAACCTGTTTTGCTTGCCTTTCTTTGCAATATTGGCCACGCGGAATTACTTTTAAAGTCCGCTGGAGGGTGAAAGCCTTTTACAGCTCCATAAAACCTGAGTGGCAAAGAGGAGAGTTTTTCTGGAAACAAACAAAAGAGGACCCAAACAAACCTGTTTTCTTATTTCTTGCCAAATGCTTTTCCTCCCTACAGCCCTGGTGAAAATTTTTTCTTTCTCACAAAAAAAGTCTACTTCCCTGAGGCTCTTTGTCAATTTGGAGATTATTTGTTGAGGACAAAGTGTCAAGCTCTCTTCTTCCACGATCAAGATGAATATATATATATATACATTCCCATGCAAGAAATTTGCATGGCTATCATTACTTGGGTTGGCTGTTCTGTTCCAGGTCCTGCTGTGATTTACTGTGCTTAAGAACAGAAGAAGAAGAAGAAGAAGAAGAAGAAGAAGAAGAAGAAGAAGAAGAAGAAGAAGAAGAAGAAGAGGAGGAGGAGTTTGGATTTGATATCCCACTTTATCACTACCCAAAGGAGTCTCAAAGCAGCTAACATTCTCCTTTCCCTTCCTCCCCCACAACAAACACTCTGTGAGATGAGTGAGGCTGAGAGACTTCAGAGAAGTGTGACTGGCCCAAGGTCACCCAGCAGCTGGTGGGAATCGCTCGACTTCTGATCACGGCTGGGGCAATTTGGTGCAGTTACTGGGGCAATTTGGCTGCTGCCTTGGTGTCTTCTCCTTTTTCTTTGGATTTGAGTTTGGATTTGATATCCCGCTTTATCAATACCCGAAGGAGTCTCAAAGCGGCTAACATTCTCCTTTCCCTTCCTCCCCCACAGGAAACACTCTGTGAGGTGAGTGGGGCTGAGAGACTTCAGAGAAGTGTGACTAGCCCAAGGTCACCCAGCAGCTGCATGTGGAGGAGCGGAGACGCGAACCCGGTTCACCAGATTACGAGTCTACCGCTCCTAACCACTACACCACACTGGCTTTCATCCCGTGAATTAGGGGGAGCAGATTCCAAGTTCATGAGAAATGTGGGGTGTTTGGGGGCTGATTCTGTTTTCAGTACTTTCCCCCCCAATTTTTTAAATTAAGTTTCCAATTTTAACACAATACGAAAAACAAACATACATTCAAAACTTCTTACAGTTAAAAATCCAAATTACATTCCATTATGAGTGACTTCCTCAAATCCTTCCTAACTGATTTTCATTAAATTTCATTTTAGCAATTTTCCATTATCCACTTCTAATAAAATTAACTTGTTCAGATTACTAACTTCCTTTCTTTTCATAATATTCTCAGTCCATCATTTTATACATTCAACATAATGTAATCCTAAACCAAATTTAGTACTTGCAAGTATTTCCACTTACGTTATATTTTATATTTTACTAAATATTCCTTAAATTTCTTCCATTCTTCTTGATGTTCCTCCTCTCTCTGATCGCGGAGTCTTCCAGTAAGGTCGGCCAGCTACAAAAAGATTCTGTTTTCAATACTGTGGCCAACCAAGAAAGCTTGACTGATGGTTGACTGGTAACCACGGAGCAAATGAATACTGTGACCTTCCAGTTCTCTGGTCTCTTTGCTTTTTACCTCTCACAATTCATATTTCAGATGGTGTCTCTGGTTCCTTCTTCAGTGAATGCTAATGGAATCAGGGGGTGAGCTGCCTCTTCCACAGCCCTGATGGTTAAATTGCTGCGACCTTCGATGACAGCCCTCACCAACGATGACCCTCCAGTCACTCGTCTCAAATACAGTTAAAACCACAGATTTGTAATTTAGATACTTTCTCCCCCACACTTCTTTTAATTGTGTGATTTGTAATATTCCCCTTTCAATTTAGTTTGTCTAAGACTTGAAGTAAAAATGTTTTCTTCTTCTTCAGAGTTCAAAGTATTCAAATTTAATATCGCAAATGCAGCAATGTGATCTGGATTCCTTAGGAATATCATCCAGTTTTAGCCATAGCTTCCAACAGACCAGAGGCACCAGGCTGCCCCCAAGATTGAGGGGGGGCCAGCCTGTGTTGTGCTTGTGTGACATCAGGTGTGTGATGTTCATTGCACGCAATGTTGTGTCATCTGATGGAGTCTGAGTGCTTTGGAGGAGCCAGTCCCTGAAACCGTCATGTGGGATGCGATCCCATGGCTGCACACTGGGCTCCCTAAAAATCAGGGGGGGGGAGTGGCCCCCTTCCAACAAATACTGAGGGGGCCGAAGACACCTTGGAACCCTGAAGCTGGCACACCTGCAACTGATTTACTTCACAGTTTATGTGGGCGACTTATTGCCTCAGGCCTGATTTCATGCAGGCCTCGGGCCTTTTTTCACACCCCCACAAGCAATCAGTGCAGACCTCTGACAAGAGAGGTCTGCTGCTACTACAGTATCCTTCTGGGAGCGAGTATTGGGCGGCGGTAGAGAAGTGGGTGGCAGAAATGTTGGAGGAACCGAACGATATTACTGACACATTATCTTCTGACGCAGTAAACTATTTTGGACGTTAAGCTAGCTCTGCATGGTGATTGGAACTAGGGTAAAGTTCTGCTACATGGATACTTCACCTCAGATTCCATAGGGATGTGGGTGCCACTGTGGTCTAAAACACTGAGCCTCTTGGGCTTGCCGAATGGAAGGTTGGTGGTTTGAATCCCCGCAATGGGGTGAGCTCCCGTTTCTCTGTCCTAGCTCCAGCCAATCTAGCAGTTCAAAAGCATGCCAGTGCAAGTAGATAAATAGGTACCGCTGCGGTGGGAAGGTAAACAGTGTTTCCATGAGCTCTGGTTTCCGTCATGGTGTCCTATTGCGCCAGAAGCGGTTTAGTTATGCTGGCCCCATGACCCAGAAAGCTGTCTGTGGTCAAGTGCCAGTTCCCTTAGCCTGAAAGTGAGATGAACGCCACAACCCCATAGTCGCCTTTGACTGGACTTAAAACCATCCAGGGGTCCTTTACTTTTTACAGTGGAACCTTGGGTTGCGAACGTGAACCATGCAGGAGGCACATTTGCAACCCGCAGCGCCACATCTGCACATGCACAGGTTGTGATTCAGCGCTTCTGCGCATGCGCAAAGCGCGATGTAGCGCTTCTGTGCATGTGCGGGCACCGAAACCTGGAAGTAACCCGTTCTGGTACTTCCGGGTTCAGCACAGTGCACAACCTGAAATCACATATCCTGAAGCATCTGTAACCCGAGGTACCACTCTACCTTTTACCTTACCTCAGATTCCCATCAAGAAAGACACACAGAGAGTAGACTCTCTGATTTTTTCGCTCTGTCCCACTGTCTTCAGCCCCCTGCCCAAAGTTAGCGTGTGGTCTGACCTGCTCTCTTCAAGGAAATGCAGCCCATGTTTGAAAAATATCAGGATGGTACAACTGGCCTCCTTTTTGAATCAAAACAGCCACTAATTTAAAAACTGACCTGATTTTTTTTGGAGTGTGTGGTAGTATGAAGCTGCTAAGAAAATAACTTGCAAAAATTTCCTCCAGTGAAAAACCCCACATGAGCCATCCACAGCCCAAAACATTTTTGCACCTAAAGTGAGTTACAAAATGGGACCTCCATATATATAGAATATCTAGATCAGGAGCAAGGTGGGTAATAAATATCTGCACTGGGAATAAGGGGCAGAGGAGACCAGCAGTGCCTCCTATTCTCTGAAAGGCTGCTGTAGAGCCAGCATGAAAGTGGATGTCGATGAGGTGACAGATCTGGTCTCCAAGCAGCACTTCGGTCCTCAGGAGAAGGAGAATAAATGTGTAACTTCTCTACTTTGAGACTGTTTCAGCCATGTTCTCGCTCACAGCAGTCCTGTTCCATCACACAGCTATCCACAGCTGCAGCCTGCACTTTTATTCCTTGGTAATTTCCCCCTCCTCGCCAGAGCAGATTTGCAAAAGTGTTAATGAGAAATGCCAATAGTAAATCCCCAATCCTAGTGTGAAAATATGGCGTGCTAAAAATACAATTTGAGATGTTTTGGAAGTGAGTTATAAAAGAAGGTCTCCCCTTAGCTCTCACTTCTTGGGGGTGACAGTGCAGGCCTGCTGTAGCTGTGAACACAAGATCTAAGAAAGGGAGAGGGAGGGGGAAGAGAGAGTAGGAGGTGTCAGCTTTTTGAACTTAAAAGTGGAATGGAGCTTGTGTAACCTCCCTCCTTAAAGCATCTGACCTCTTTAGAAAGATTTTGGAGAGATGCTTGCAGGGCTGCCTCCAGGTTTCTGGTGGCCCATGGATGACAGGAGATCAGTGGGCCCCTTTGCCCCTCACTTTCTTCCTCGCGCCACACCCCATATCCCTCTGGGCCCCACCCCTTTAAAATAAAACAAATATTGACCTATATGCCACCCGAGTTTGCCTATGCCTGGACTAGGTAATCACCTAGGTCTACCTGAGAAGCTCAATGTGTGTAGATGTTTTGAGCTGATTGCCACAGCTCAGACCGCATGGCTCTTACTAGCCATGCTTGTGTTCCTATACCAATAATTTAGGCAGAGCAGTAGCTATGGGGGAGCTAGCTAGGATTTGTTTGTTTTTGCTTTGGGTGAAGTTTCCAGAGGGGTGCCATTGAGGCTCCCAGCCTGTGTGTGTGCACAAATGCATGTGTGTGTGTGTATGTGTATGTGTGTCAAACTCAGCCTTTGACCTGGGTGAAATAAAGCCTAGTTTCACCCCTGATTTAGGAACTTTCATAGAATCATAGAATCATAGAGTTGGAAGAGACCACAAGGGCCATCGAGTCCAACCCCCTGCCAAGCAGGAAACACCCTCAGAGCACTCCTGACATATGGTTGTCAAGCCTCTGCTTAAAGACCTCCAAAGAAGGAGACTCCACCACACTCCTTGGCAGCAAATTCCACTGTCAAACAGCTCTTACTGTCAGGAAATTCTTCCTAATGTTTAGGTGGAATCTTCTTTCTTGTAGTTTGGAACCATTGCTCCGTGTCCGCTTCTCTGGAGCAGCAGAAACTCAGTCCGCTTCTCTGGAGCAGCAGAAACTCACTGCAGTAACTCAGCCAAATTCTATTGTGCAACTTTTTCAAAAGCTTGTGTGGAAAAGTACATGAATCTGACCTTTGGCAAAGGCAAATCCAGGGGAGCACGACTGGTTCAATAGCACTGGGCGAGCAGCTTCTCAGATGCTGCAGCAGGAGCCACAACTATGCTGTCCAACAGAAGGCAAGAGGCAGGGACGGGCACCAAATTTGGGCGTTGCACATTGAAATTTGAGATGCCACAGTCCATCACTGCCTTTGGAGAGTTCGTAAGTAAACCATTTCCAATTTACTAAATGTGTGGTCTTTTTTCATGCTAGTGGAAATGGGAAACATTGGAAGGAACTGGAAAGGGTATATTTTAAAGGTCCAATTGCCTATTTTTCCATGCTTTACTTTGCTGCATATTTCGTGATTTTTCATCTCTTCTGGGATTCTCTCACCAAAGAGGATTTGCCCCAAACCAGGATCTTGGCATCCAAGCAATTCTCCTTTTTTTATACCTCTGGAGCTGGAAGAAATAAACTGGCTCCATTTTCCATGTGACAGTCCTTTATATAATTGTAGATAGCTGTCATATCTCCTCTCAGCCTCCTCTTTTCCAGGCTGACCATACCCAGGAAGCGAGATATTGTTGCATGATCCAGTACCTAAGCTGATGGTCAAAGCGATTCACACTTCGGAGAACAAGAGTTCTGTAAAGAGGTACTCTACAACAGGTATCTTAAGGTGGGAGACTAAATTTGTATCTTGAGGTGGAAGACAAAAAAACACGGCAGACGTCACCTGTTCTGTTCCGAGCTGGTTAAAAATACCTACTGATATTAAAATCACAATCACCATGGAGAAGGAGAGGGTTTGTTTTTTTACTCCAAAGGTCAAAAACAGAGAGCAGAGGCAGCGCTAACTGCATCAAATAAGGGAAGTCTATTAATTCAGAGACAGACGACATTGTGCTCTACAAATGTTGGTCTTCAGCTCTCCTCTTCCCTGACCGTTGGCTGTGCTGACTGAGGGTGATAGGAGGTGAATTCTGAAGGGCACTATTTGGACTACTCATGTATTAAGTGCTTTATTTTTATCCATTGTGCTTTGTTGCCTGTTGTTATTTACTTATGGTAAAGGTAAAGGGACCCCTGATGGTTAGGTCCAGTCGTGACCGACTCTGGGGTTGCGGCGCTCATCTCGCTTTATTGGCCGAGGGAGCCAGCATACAACTTCTGGGTCATGTGGCCAGCATGACTAAGCCACTTCTGGCGAACCAGAGCAGCACATTGAAACGCCGTTTACCTTCCTGCCAGAGCGGTACCTATTTATCTACTTGCACTTTGATGTGCTTTCAAACTGCTAGGTTGGCAGGAGCAGGGACCGAGCAACGGGAGCTCACCCCGTCGCAGGAATTCGAACCGCCAACCTTCTGATCAGCAAGTCCTAGGCTCTGTGATTTAACCCACAGCACCACCCATGTCCCTTTCTGTTATTTACTTACTAGGGGAGTAATACTCACTGCCTCTCTCAACCTAACCTACTTCACAGGGTTGTTGAAGGCAGGGGTGCCAACCTGAATAAAATATGAAGGTGGGGCTTAGGTAAGCCATACCCTGTATAACTGATCACAAGACACAGTGCATGCACATCATCTGAATAGCAATGCCAATCAACTTTGGGGGCGCCCCCTCAAATATTTTATTTGGGGGTCGAAGGGACCTCGGTCCCTAGGAGTTGGCTCCTGTGGTTGCAGGGGTTCAATGAGGAAGGGTAAACTCATTTATGCCACCTGGGGTATAAATGCAAACATTATTTTTTTTTAAAGCATTTTAGCCAGTGGAAGTTCTTCCACGGGCTTTCGCTCACTGGACTCATTCATTGAGCCAGCTTTCCAGATAATCAACATCAGTTGAAAAGAACAAGAGTGAGAGAAACCACTCACAACCTGAAAAGCAAAGAAACACAAAAGAAGGGAAAATGTCAAGGAGGGAGATCAGTTATTGAGGGACAAAATAAACTGGTAAGCCATAGACATTTTTATCCAGTCCGGACCAGGCTGAAGTTGCCTTGCTGGCCTTCTTGCTTGAAAGCAGTTACTTGTTCCTCTGGCTGCCGGATGGGCCTAGAGAGATCTCCCCCCCCCCCTTGCTTCTACCCTCCCAGGGTAAGTTGCAGTTTTATTTATTAGCTGAGGTCCCAGATGAGGAAGTGATGGCCTTGCAGACTGGGCTGCAACTCCCATCAGCCTCAGCCAGCTTAACCAATGTTCTGGGGTTGATGGGAGCTAGAATCCAGCAACATCTCAAAGGCAATGAATGACCTACCTGTGGCAACGAGCTTTGGTGTAGGAATGTGCAGAAGCTGGTTCTCCAGTGTGTTTCCTGGGACCTTGTAGATCTCATCCCCTGTGGTTGTCATTGGTGTCCCCTCTTCCAAAGCCTGTGGATGGGCTGTTGGCCACATGGCATGGGATCTCTCCATGCAGTTCAGTTACCTGTTTGGATCTTCTGAAGCTGTTTGCTCCATAATGCCTTCTTCGGTGCCCTCTTGCTGTGGTCTGCATTGCATACGGTGAGCTGTTAAAGGCTGACGAAGGGACATTTAGACCAAATGGCTGTTAGGTTTCGTTCAACCTGGTGACTGGTTTTGCTGCCTGATGGCCTGGGCAGGAAGGCTATACCTCTAGGAATGGACATGATCACAAAACAAATAAGAGCCTCTTAATGTTATTAAATTAAGCAGCAAGCACTATTCATCACTATACATGCGTTCCACAGAGAAGAAACTCAACCAAATTGCTGTAGGCTGTCTGGCAGAGACCCAATAACCATGATGAATAATGCTGCTGCTTGACAGGTTACTGACACATTCACAGCTCCCAGGGACTCCCTGGCAACTTGTGCTTAAATTGGATTCCAGGAGAATCATTGTCGAGAGTTTGTGATATGTAATGAGGAAGGCTGTGGTGACAGACACCCTGAGCCAGCCTAGGCCTTGAGGGGAATCCTTCTTAAAGAGCAGGCATTCACAACAGAGAAGACAACTAAGCAAATTGTACTGAAGATACCTAAGTTAGCAGTTTTGTAGTTGTTGTTTTTTATTGTGGCATACCTCTCAACTGTCCCATTTTAAGTGGGACATCCCAGAATTATAGAAACCACCCCATCTTCTAATTTGATCCTGGGATGTCTCATTTTGGCTCCTGCAAGAGCGGTACCCCAAAAGAAGTCTGGCTTTTTGGGGGGCAGTTTGCTCTTGCACAAATCACCTGGCTCTCACGAGAGTGCCACCCCCAAAGATGCCCATTTTGGGGTGCTGTACGCTGCTCTGAAAGATAACCATTTCGGGGAGTACTTGTTGTATTTAGCTAAGTTATCTATCCAGCTAAGAGTAGTCTGGGGCGAAGATTTTAATGGATGCAAAAGATAGAGGAGGCTTTGCCCTGCCAGACCTAAAGTTATATTTTGAGGCTGCATGTCTTTGCTGGGTGAAAGAATGGATAAAGTTGGAAAATTCAGAACTTTTGGATCTAGAAGGATATGATAATAGATTTGGTTGGCACGCATATTTATGGTATGAGAAAAAAAGAGTGCATAAATGTTTTGAAAATCACATTTTCCAGGTCTGCTGATGGAAGTATGGAGTAGGTACAAAAATTTATTAGAGTTTAAAACTCCATATTGGCTGTCGCCATTGGAGGTAATGAGTGTTAAGAAGATCAATATGACGGAGAGCTGGATTACATATGAGAATTTAATCATAAAAGAAGGAAATAAATGGAAATTGAAGCCATATGATGAAGTTAAAGAGTATGTGTTTGATTGGTTACACTACTTCCAACTGAATGCGATGTTTAAAAAAGAGATGCTGGAAAGAGGTTTTCAAGATGAAAAATCTAGATTTCAAAAAGAAATTGTGAATAATGATGTTAAAATTTTATCAAAAATGTATAAATTACTACTTGAGTGGCATACTAAGGATGAAGAGGTTAAAGCTGCAATGATTCAGTGGGCCAAAGACTTTGGTTATAATATTCAATTTGATGATTGGATAAGATTGTGGAAAGAAGGAATGAAATTTACTGCATGTACTACAATAAAAGAAAATGTTATGAAAATGTTATATAGATGGTATGTTACACCAGTAAAACTTGGAAAGATGTATAAAATGAGTAATAAATGTTGGAAATGTCAGGAGAAAGAAGGAACATTCTATCATATGTGGTGGGAATGTAAAAAAAATGAAAGGTTTCTGGGAAATGATTTATAATGAATTGAAAAAAATGTTGAAATATACCTTTGTTAAAAAACCAGAAACTTTTCTGTTAGGAATACTAGGAAATGACATAAAAAAGAAGGATGAGAAGTTGTTTTTATATGCAGTAACAGCGGCAAGAATTTTGGTGGCACAAAAATGGAAACAGGAAGAAATCCCAACGAAAGAAGAATGGAGAATGAAGTTGATGGAATACGCAGAATTAGACAAGCTAACGGGCAGAATTTGGAACCGGCGAGACCAGAGATTTACCGAGGACTGGGATAAATTTACAGAGTATATTAAGAATATATGTGAAGGTCAATTAACGTTTGTAGGTTTTCAAGAAGCTCTAGGATAATAATGGAAAGAAATGTTGTTTTATAATAATTGTTAAGATTAATTTGGTTAAAAAACAAAACAATATAGATGCAAGAAATGTGAATAATTGTGAAAACATGAAAATTTCTAGATACAGTAGACTGAAGGAAGTCTGAAAGTGGAAAGATTAGATTTGGATGTATAATTCAAATGGAATGTGTTTTTTTCTTTATTATTTATTGTTAAATTTGAAAATTTTATATATATATATATATATATATATATATTTAAAGAGTAGTCTGGGGCGGGGGGAAATCACTGCAAGTATATGGATATGAGATACGCCTTTTCTTGCTTTTACTTTATTATTTAGGTGAAAACAGATCTTGAGAACCCGTGGACTCTAATGTTGGACTCTAAATCCAATCAGTCTCTGCTGGCATGGCCAATGGTCAGGTATGATGGGAACTGGAGACCCACATATTCCCCACCCCTGAGCTGAAGACTAGGGAACAGAGAGTTGAGAAGCCGCCTTGAGGATTTCCTATGGACATCTGGTTGGTTACTCTGAGACTGGGATGCTGGAATAGATGGGCCTGATCCAGCTGGCTCTTCTTATGTCCATATCGGGGTGCAAATCCTACACTTAAAAGATCAAGTGTAGGATCTATGTCAACATTTTGCCTTAGCAAACTTGGTGCTTCTGTAGCGTTAAAGGGGGCTAAACATAAGAACATAAAGAGAACCATGTTGAATCAGGCCAAAAGTTCATCAGTCCTTCATCCTGCTCCACATTGTGGCCTTTCAGATATCTCTGATAAGCCCATAAGCCATGGGTAGGCAAACTAAGGCCCGGGATACGGATACGGCCCAATCCTGCCCATGGACGGTCCAGGAATCAGCGTGTTTTTACATGAGTAGAATATGTCCTTTTATTTAAAATGCATCTCTGAGTTATTTGTGGGGCCTGCCTGGTATTTTCACATGAGTAGAATCTGTGCTTTTATTTAGAACACATCTCTGGGTTATTTGTGGGGCATAGGAATTCATTCATTGCTTTTTTTCAAAATATAGTCTGGCCCCCCACAAGGTCTGAGGGACAGTGGACCAGCCCCTTGCTGAAAAAGTTTGCTGACCCCTGCCATAAGCCTATTACAGGACTACATAATACAGTGCCCTCCAGAAGTTGTGGACTACAACTCCCATCATGTTTGACTACTAGCTGTGCTGGCTGGGGCTAATGGGATTCGTAGTCCAAAAAATCTGGAGAGTACCACTGCCCCACTGAGTCAATCCGGTTTCTCCAGTTTATCAGCTGGATAGCTCTGTTAGTTAGAGCTTGGTGCTGATGTTGCCAAGGTTGCAGGTTCAACCCCCATAAGGGACAGCTACATATATACCTGGAGGAGCATCTCCACCCCTATCGTTCTGCCTGCACACTGAGGTCCAGTGCCGAGGGCCTTCTGGCAGTTCCCTCACTGCAAGAAGCAAAGCTACAGGGAACCAGGCAGAGGGCCTTCTTGGTAGTGGCACCTGCCCTGTGGAACATCCCCCCACCAGATGTCAAAGAGATAAACAACTACCTGACATTTAGAAGACATCTGAAGGCAGCCCTGTTCAGGGAAGTTTTTAATGTGTGACATTTTGATGTATTTTTAATCTTTGTTGGAAGCCACCCAGAGTGGCTGGGAAAACCCAGCCAGATGAGCGTGGTACAAATAAATAAATAAATAAATAAATAAATAATAATAATAATAATAATTCTGTGCAGATGATCCTCTGGGTTCCTTCCAACTCTATGATTGTATGATCAGCTTTTTGAGTCTGGCTATGTCTTTCTGCAAGTCAAGATATGGCCGGGTGACGCCTGTAGATGAGAGTTTTGTGTGGGTTTTTTTGCTGCATTTTTGAAACTCTATTGCATTGCCCTCATTTCTTCAAATCCAGAATGAGAAGTGGCATTACGGGCTCCCTAGAGATTGCTAGTTAAAATCAGAGGTTTCTCTCCCTTTCTGAAAGTTATTATTACAATGAATAAGAGATCTGAAATTCTCCCGGGCAAAGTCGGTTCATGGAGAGCAGTGGAGTGGGGAGGAAGGTGGAAATAGATACAATCTCCTTTCTTTTGGCAAGGGAATTTGCTTAGATTGGGAACAGGAGATTTGAGGTGGTGTGGCAGGGATGGCCAGGCGCTGACCAGCATGAATTGGGGGAAGTGGAGCTGGAGTCTGGTTTAGGAGAGGAGGGCAGTAGTATGTGTGGACCCATACAAGTCAAGAGACAAGAATCAGAGGCAGGGGAATCATAGAACCATAGAGATGGAAGGGACCCCAAGGATTATCTAGTCCAACCACCAGCAATGCTGGAATCTCAGCTCAAGCATCCATGATAGATGGCCATCCAACCTCTGCTTAAAAATCTCCAAGGAAGGAGAATCCACCACCTTTCAAGGGAGACAGTTCCACTGTCAAACAGCTCTTACAGTTTCTTACAGTATCAGAAAGTTCTTCCCGATGTTTAGTTTGAATCTCCTTTCTTGTAACTTAAATCAATTGATTCGAGTCCTACCTTCCAGAGCAGGAGAAAACAAGACTGCAAGTAGATCAAACCTATCCATTCTTAAGGAAATCAGCCCTGAGTGTTCACTGGAAGGACAGATCCTGAAGCTGAGGCTCCAAGACTTTGGCCACCTCATGAGAAGAGAAGACTCTCTGGAAAAGACCCTGATGTTGGGAAAGATGGAGGGCACAAGGAGAAGGGGACGACAGAGGACAAGATGGTTGGACAGTGTTCTCGAAGCTACCAGCATGGGTTTGACCAAACTGCAGGAGGCAGTGGAAGACAGGAGTGCCTGGCCTGCTGTGGTCCATAGGGTCATGAAGAGTCGGACATGACTAAATGACTAAACAACAAATCATATCTCCTCTCACTCTCCTCTTTTCCAGGCTAAACATACCCAGCTCCTTCAACCATTCCTCATAAGGCTTGGTTTGCAGACCCTCGATCATCTTCATTGCCTTCCTCTGCCCACGTTCCAGCTTGTCAACATCCTTCTTAAATTCTGCTGTCCAGAATTTTCCCCCAGCTTTGGTTCTTCTGTATGTTTAGTTGGAATGTCCTTTCTTGTAACTTGAAGCCATTGGTTCGAGTCCTACCCTCCAGAGAAAGAGAAAACAAGCTTGCTTGTCTTCTGGTTACATCGTCTATCCACGAAGTATAGCAAGACAGAGATTTCAGCATACAGCAGGTCAACCTCCTCCCTTCTCCTCAGCAAACACTTTTTCATCCTTTTGAGCATACTTGTGGAAATATTCACAAATGCCAGCCTCTTCCTCCACACCCCACCACACCCCAAATTTGAACTCGACTCAACATTGGAAGGCAACAACTTCTGGTGAATTTGATATTTATGGAATGCACATAATGATCCGGACAAGTTTTTAGTCTGAGGTAGAACCAAAATCTTAACTTAGGCAAAAATACCGCAGAGATGTTTTAAAAAATAATAATGGTTTTTTTCCCTCAGCATCTTTCGGAGATGTTCCTAAATCCCAACCATGTTTTGTCTGGACCATTTCCCCAACACTTGTCCCCTTTTCCGTGCATGATGCAAACTTCTGTTCCTGCTGTGCTCTGTTCTCAACTCACACACAACTGATCTCACTTCACTTTCTGTGAGACATTGCGCACCGTCACTCTCTCTTCTTTCCATATGTTGGTTAGTTTCTTGTGCTGCTATAACACACTTCGTTAAAGATGGTTAGGCAGGCTGCAGGGGCCTGTCTCTTTCAGCACACACAGAATTATAGATTTGTAGAGCTGGATGGTGTGATGTTAACATATGAGAGTGCTGGAGGTGAAATAGTTAAACAGGTTACCCAATCAGAACCTGGGGGGGTGGAGTCAGAGGGAATATAAAACCAGCTTTGGGAGGGGTGAAAGGGGAGTTCGTTGGGAGTTGGATGGTTGGTTGGAGTGGGAGTGCATTGGGGTAGAGTCCGTGGGTAGGTTGAGTTAGTGTAGAGAAATAAGCTGAGTCAGGAACAGTTAGGAGCTAGGAAGACAAGTAAATAGCTGAGAGGTGGTTTAGTGAGTGAGAGCAGGTAGCGGAAGTTATAGGTCTGGATAGGCACCCCATGAATGTAATTGACTGATACTGTTTATGAAACCACACACTTGTTAAACTGCAATAAATAAAGAAAGGTTTATGTTCCAATTTAACCCTGACTGGACTCAGTATTGTACCAGGTAGGGCCTGGGTGGTGGCAGCGAGAAATCAAGTGGTGGCACAGGGATCAATAGACGGTGAAACGTCCGGGGACCCTGTGTGATCGCCACAGATGGGAACCCCCAAAGTCAAGGAGTTCAACCCTTTGCAATGCAGGAATCTCATTTCTTGCTATTTGAATCCGTGGGTTCAGCTCCTGCCCTCCGGAGCAGCAGAAAGCAAGTTTACTCCTTCTTCCCCTCCATGACAGCCCCTTCATGTCACACTGTGCTCAAGAATGCTGTATGGCGGGGATGAGTAAGCAGTAAGAACATAAGCCCACTCACCCTTTCACGTGTGGCGCCTTTGGAGGACGGAGGAGGCTTCATTAGGGCCCACATGGGGGAATTAGAACTAGACCTAAAATCCTTTGCTTATTAGGGGCTACCCCACATTGTTTTACCATAGAGTTATCAAAATTTCCAAAAGTAGAGGGTCTGTGGCATAGTTTTTGAATAATAGGGGGTCCCCAGTCATTAGCTAATTTGGAACCACAGATCAATAGCTTTTTAAACTCTCTCTCTCTGTGTGTGTGTTGCTTTGTTTCTTATTGTTATATACTGAAGTCCTCACCCTGGGCCAGCAGGGGGATACTGTAGATAGTTTTCACTCAGGTCCACATATGCAAATAAGGGATTGAAAGTGACGTTCAGTGATTGGATAGTTACAGAAAGTTGTTACAGTTGCGTTGTAGTGGAGCTCTATATAAGCAGGCTGGCTGAACCCTTCAGTTAAGTTCTGTTCTGGCCTGTGAATAAACAAGAGCTGTTTGAAGAATCGCTGTGTTGTCTGATGTTCACCCACAACTCAACACTTTTTATGAACGTTTGTGTTTTAATTCTGTAAGCAACATCTGGAGGGCACCAGATTGGGGAATTCTGCTCCAAAGGCCTTCTTTTTTCATTCTGTAATCTACCAGGCAAGGGGGAAAGGGTGGATAACTGCAGAGACAGATTTAGGGCAGTGCAACAGGTTCTGTAGCACTGGGTGCCAAGTCTAGGGGGCGTTGCAGGGTGTCACAAACTATGACATAGTGAACTGAGCATAACAGAAGTCAAGAAGCAGGGTGTGTCCAAATTTTGACCCTGCTGAAATTTGAAAGACCAGAGTCTGCCCCTGATATCTGCTCTATGCACCACATGAAGCTGTTTTTCTCCACCTGCTTCCGAGCATGAGATTGTCCTGATCTTTCCGTTTCTCCTTCTCCTTTGTTAGTATGCCATTACAGTACACCAAGGCAGCCTTTACCAAAGGTGTCATGGGCTTTGAAGACACTCAAACTCAGGATGCAAGGGAGAAACGGGCTAAGAGGAAGGCATCCTTGGCAAACCCTCACCATGATCAGTTCCCATCCGGAAACCAATGTCCCCATTGTGGAAGAACGTGTGGATCCAGAATTGGCCTCCACAGTCACTTACGGACTCATTGTTAAAACCGTGTTTATGGAAGATAAACTTACTCAGCTACGAGTGATCGCCAAAGAGCCAGGGTGGTGTAGTGGTTAAGAGCAGTGGACTTGTAATCTGGTGAACAGGGTTCACGCCTCCGCTCCTCCACATGCAGCTGCTGGGTGACCTTGGGCCAATCACACTTCTCTGAAGTCTCTCAGCCCCACTCACCTCACAGAGTGTTTCCTGTGGGGGTGGAAGGGAAAGGAGAATGTTAGCTGCTTTGAGACCCCATTGGGTATTGATAAAGCGGGATATCAAATCCAAACTCAAATCCAAAGAAGGAGAAGACACCAAGGCAGCAGCCAAATTGCCCCAGTAACTGCACCAAATTGCCCCAGCCGAGATCAGAAGTTGAGCGATTCCCACCTTTCTGTTTTGTTTCAAATTAAATATCAGACGGAAGCACTACTGGAACAATCCCGGTGTTAGTAAATCAAAGCTAAGTATTTCATTATACCGTCTTGAGCTTAAGAATGTCTCAGCACAAGAGGATTCCCGCTAAGCCACTGAGGGTTGCACTTAATTAAGACTTAATTAGGTGGCTTTTGCATATTAGAAGGGGGGAGGACATCTCTTCACACTTTTATTTTTCTTTGCAAGATGGTTTCCCCCCACGTGTTATTAAAAAGAATGTTGGAATTTAATTAATAGGTGTTTTAATGACAAATTGTTACATGGAAATGTGTTATATCTCCTTGAAAACTAATATATGGTTGGGCCATGTTGTACTTGTCACTTCCTTTTCCTCCCAGTAAAATAGAGTTACATTTTGTAGAGATTTTTAAAAATTTTGTCAAAAAAATAAAATAAAAAAATCTTACTCTGGACAATTTAGATTATGGAAAACCTTGCCCCGTGAAGTACAGTTGACCTTGTCAAATGAGGAATGGCCCAGTAGTGGTGGAGAAGGTCTTAGGTTCAGTCTTCAGCATCTGCAGGCAGTGGCGTAGCGTGGGGGGGTGCAGGGGGGTGCCAGCCGCACCGGGCGCAACATTTGGGGGGGGGGCGCTCGCACTTGCAGCTCTCTGCCCCTACCTGGCTCACTCACTCTCTCTCACTGCAGTGCTGGCTGTGCGAATCCGATCCGAGCTGCCAGGTCGCCGCCCACTGTGGAGGGGGAGGGTGCCAGGTGTGCATTGCGTTGTGGAGCGGAGAGAGAGCGAGGGAGGGACTATCTGGGGGAGGGACAGTGCAGTGGCCGCCCAGCGCAGCGCTGAGCGCGGGAGAGAACCGCATCCGACCAGCCCAGGCAGCAGCAAGAAGAAGCTGGCAGCGGCAGCAGGTTAGGGGGTAGGGGCGCAAATTACTTGCCTTGCCCAGGGTTAGGGGGTGCAAATTACTTGCCTTGCCCCGGGTTAGGGGGTGCAAATTACTTGCCTTGCCCCGGGTTAGGGGGCGCAAATTACTTGCCTTGCCCTGGGTGCTGACAACCCACGCTACGCCGCTGTCTGCAGGTAGGGTTGGGAAATTTTTCCTCTCTGAAAACCTGCATAGATCCTGCCAGTCACTGTCAGACATATTGGGCCAGGTGGACTCATGATCTGACTCTAAGGCAGAGTCTTATGGTGCTGTGGGTATTATGTGGCAAGATGATTGGCACATGCTTTGTGGAAACTACATGCTCGCTTTAGCAGACGAGTGTTCCATGTCTCTATGTTAATGGCCAAAATAAAGACCTTGTTACACCGCCGCTCAATATTCTCAGCGGAGAGGTTACATTAAGTAATATGTTTGAATGTTGAATTAGTAAGTTTATGTCTAGTGTCAATGGATAAAGCAAACATCATTAGATGTACTGCTGGATAAGTGTTTAATAGGTCTTGTGCTTGTTTAAAGAATTGATGCTTTTGAATTCTGGTGCTGGAGGAGACTCTTGAGAGTCCCATGGACTGCAAGAAGATCAAACGGATCCATTATGAAGCAAATCAGCCCTGAGTGCTCCCTGGAAGGACAGATCCTGAAGCTGAGGCTCCAAGACTTTGGCCACCTCATGAGAAGAGAAGACTCCCTGGAAAAGACCCTGATGTTGGGAAAGATGGAGGGCACAAGGAGAAAGGGACGATGGAGGACGAGATTTTTGGACAGTGTTCTCAAAGATACCAGCATGAGTTTGACCAAACTGTGGGAGGCAGTGGAAGACAGGAGTGCCTGACATGTTCTGGTCCATGGGGTCATGAAGAGTCGGACACAATTAAATGACTAAACAACAACAAAAATTGTTTAAATGTGGTTGAATGGATGAGTATAGGAAATAACATGACATAAAGCTTAAGAATGTAAAAAGGAGTAATAATAATAATAATAATAATAATAATAATAATTTATTATTTATATCCCGCCCATCTGGCTGGGCCTTCCCAGCCACTCTGGGCGGCTTCCATAAAAACCAAAAATACAGTAAAATCACACGTTAAAAACTTCCCTGAACAGGGCTGCCTTAAGATGTCTTCTGAATGTCAGGTAGTTGTTTATCGCTTTGACATCTGCTGGAAGGGCGTTCCACAGGGTGGGCGCCACTACCGAGAAGGCCCTCTGCCTGGTTCCCTGTAGCTTTACTTCTCGCAATGAGGGAACCGCCAGAAGGCCCTCGGTGCTAGACCTCAGCGTCCGGGCAGAATGATGGGGGTGGAGACGCTCCTTCAGGTATACTGGACCGAGGCCGTTTAGGGCTTTATGTTCTGGTCCATGGGGTCATGAAGAGTCGGACACAATTAAATGACTAAACAACAACAAAAATTGTTTAAATGTGGTTGAATGGATGAGTATAGGAAATAACATGACATAAAGCTTAAGAATGTAAAAAGGAGTCTTCTGGATCAGGCCTATGACCCATCTAGTCATACAATCATAGATTTGGAAGGGACCCAGGGGTCATCTAGTCCAACCCCCTGCAACGCTGGAATCTCAGCTAAAGTATCCATGGCAGATGGACATCCAACTGCTGCTTAAAAACCTCCAAGGAAGGAGAGTCCACAACTTGTTCTTACAGTGGTTGACAAGATGATGAGCCCAGGCTCAGGGCAGCTAACACCAAGTATAAAAACAATTGATTAAAATACAACTTATGAACAAGATTAAAATACAACATTAAAATACAGCCTCATTTCAATGGAAACTCATATCAAAAACTTTTGGGGGATGAAAAGTCTTCACCAAGGCTAACTATCCAGACCGGTCCTATGTGGGCCAGAAAAAACCCAGGGAAGTCCCCAAATAGGAGTTCCATCACAGAAGGAAAAAGGAAAAAAGAAATAGGGGGAGGGGATCAAGTTTATTCCAAGCCAAAGGCCAGGCGGAACAACTCTGTTTTACAGGCCCTGCAGAAAGAAATCAGATCCTTCAGGGCCCTTAGAGAGAGCGTTCCGCCAGGCCGGAGCCAGTGTTGAAAAGGCCCTGGCTCTGGCTGAGGCTAATCTGACTTCCTTAGGACTTGGGACCTCTAGGGTGTTGCTATTTATGGACCTTAAGGTCCTCTGTGGGGCATATTGGGAGAGGCGATCCCATAGGTACGAGGGTCCTAGGCCATTAAGGGCTTTAAAGGTCAAAACCAGCACCTTAAATCTGTAGGAAACTCATAAGCAGTATTTGAGCCATCTCACCTCCCGTGGTTTCGAGCAACTGACATTCAGAAGCACTGCTGCCTCGAACTGTGGAGGGAGAGAGCAGCCATCATGGACATCCAATGTTCAGAAGTACTTCTTTATGCACTGCGCAGAGTTACCGTAATCTATGGAACTCACTTCCACAGGAGGCAGTGATGGCAACCAACATGAATGGCTTTAAAAGAGGATTAGACAGATTCATGGAGGAGAGGGATACAGGTGGCTACTAGTCATGATGACAATGCTGGAAGCCACAGGAAGAGAGAATGCTCTCATGCTTGAATGCTGCTTGCAGGTTTCCCACAGGTTGGCTCCTATGAGATGCTAAACTAGATGGGTCCAGCAGGCTCTTCCAGCAAACATTTTCATCAGGGGGCCGGTCCACTGTCCCTCAGACCTAATGGAGGTCCGGACTATATTTTTTTTGGGGGGGGGAATGAATGAATTCCTATGCCCCACAAATAACCCAGAGGTGCATTTTAATAAAAGGACACATTCTACTCATGTAAAAACACCAGGCAGCCCCACAAATAACCCAGAGATGCATTTTAAATAAAAGGACATTCTGCTCATGTAAAAACATGCTGATTCTCAGATAGTCCACAGGCTGGGTTGAGAAGGCGATTGGGCCACATCCGGCCCCCGGGCCTTAGGTTGCCTACCCCTGTTCAAAAGGTCTCAATTCACCTCCAGTCGTTATTGGACCACCACTCTGCTCACCTGGAGCTATCCATGGTGCTGGAGCCACTGGCCTCCCTCACTCCCTTGTGAAGTAATAACATTGCTAGGCACCAAAGATACTATTTCTCAACAATGAAAGCTATAAAGAAATGGGGTAAGAGGAGATCAGCACCTGTCTGTAGAAAGTAAGCACTAGGGAAAGTTGGAACATAGAAAGATTTCTCATCGTAAGTTGCAGCATTGCTGCGTCTAGATTAGTTCTGCCTTCACTGACTGGCAGAATGTCTCTCCAAGGTTTTGGACATAGGAAAATCCAACCCTACTTGGAGGTTGGTAGAGAATGATCCTGGGGCCTTCTGCATTTGTAATAATTGAATATCTTCTCTGAACCGTATAAAGCTTTCTGTGCTGGAATGGAGGCGTATGTGCTGGTCCCGTGGGTTATCCGTGAGGTGAGGTCCGAGTCCAGTCTGAGGTCGAGGGTGCAGTATGGAGGCAGTCCATCAAAGCTGAAGCTGGGTCCAAGGCAGGGAGTCGGGTGAGGTCAGGAGCTCCAGCAGGACAGGGTTCAGGCAGGAACTGGCTACCAACAATGTTGCTCCTGCAACTTGGGACTGGGGCTGGCTGGCTTTTATCTGCCCCGAGGCATAGGGTGGCTCAGTCCACAGGTGACTCACCTCTCCTGGCCCAGAGGAGAGCACTCCTCCTGCGGGAACTTAGTTCCCTCCGCCTCTCTGTCCTGAGCCTCTGCAGCTCAGGAAAGGCTGGAGGGTTACCGGACCCAGAGGCAACCTCAGCTTCCTCTGACGGGGCTGAGAGTGGAGCACCTGCAGGCAATGGGTCCTCCATCACCTCAGGAGCCAGAGCAGACTCAGCTGGTGCCTGCACCTGAGGATCCAGCACAGGTGAGGACGCTTCAGGCTCAAGCCCCAGCCCCAACTCAGCTGGTTCTGGAGGCGGGGAATCCTGTGCAGGCTGGGATCCCTCAGGTTCAGCATCCGAGTCCGAATCCCAGGCCATCACAGTGTAGAATCCCTGGGCCTGAGTTTGCCTACCCATGCCGCTCTTCTTTTATTTTCTTATGTTCTAGTTTTAGCCGTCTAGTTCTATGCACTTGGCATTCTTTCCCCCTGTTCTAACTCAAAGAAATAAGTTGTCATTTGCCGGCTGCCAAAATGTACCCTGGCACCATTGAAAGAAGCAGCATCTCCCATCACACTATACTGGTTCCTTTGAGATGCAAGGCTCTGTGGCCGTGCAAACTGTCATTACTGCCTGCTGCTATCAATGCCAAATCCTCTGTGTCTAAGGAGACCCAGAGCCTCTCCACCCCTAATTACAGGCCTCTCCACCCTTCTGCTAAATACACTTTATGGGCACAAGAATTAACGATTTGAACCTCGCAAATGGCTACCTGGTGTTTGGGCATTGTGCAGCCCTGGCGAGGAGTTCTTTGCTCGTTATTTTTAATTGCTGTGGACGTTTGCCTGAAAACACATTCATCGCTTCCGTTCCTCCTACCTGAAGCTGCCTTGTAATCATCTCGGCCAAGGCTGATTGTGATGCCGCAATAGCAGAATGCGATTGAAAATGCGGGGAAGAGCAGCCAAAAAAGAACAGACCCCCCCCCACGAGATAAAAATTAATAAAGGGAATCGTGCCCACGCAACAAGACGTGGCATCAATTTATGGAGTGAAATCTAGGGAGTCAGATGCAATTCTAGAGAAGAAGTAAGGATGCACAGAACAAGCCCAAATATAATAATAGTTTTATTAAGACCTTTCGTAATACTTTACATAACACATAATACATAATACTGCCTCTTTCCATATGAACCTACCTGGACCCTGAGATCATCTTCTGAGGCCCTTCTTCATGTGCCTCCTTCTTGAGGTCCGGAGAGTGGCAACATGAGAGCAAGGCCTTCTCTGCAGTGGCTCCCCATCTGTGGAATGATCTCCCCAGGGAAGTTTGCCTGGTGCCTTCATTGTACACCTTTAGGCACCAGGAAAAAGCGTTCCTTTTTAACCAGGCCTTTGGTTGACCTGACCCTTTTAAAATGTGGCTCTCTTTGGGGGCTGTTATTGGGTTGTTGTTTTCATTTTGATTTTATATATTGTGATACTTTCTGTGAACCGCCTTGAGACTGCAGGGCATAGGGTGGTATATAAATTCATAAATAAATAAATAAATAAATAAATAAATAAATAAATAAATAACAGTGTAAAAGACCAGTTAATCTAAACAAAAAGAAAAACATAACAGAAAGAAAGAAATTGAATGTCATCTTTCACAGGTAAATCTTAACTTGACCCACACAGAGAAAAATGAATCCTCCCAGTTCTCACCTGGGAGATTCCCTTCCTTCTCCCATCCTCCCTGCCCCCACCCCTAGAAATCTTCTATTCCCCGCCTCTCACACAGGGTCCTTCGTCAACTATCTGTTGCCTTCATTTGAAGAACAAGCCCAAATCAAATTGCCCATGGTTGTGGGCAGTGGAGGAGGAACATTCTTTGGCACCCGGGGCAGGGCAGTCCGTATGGAGTGCGAATGTGTGGCATTCCGTGTGTGCACACTCCGTACGGAATGCTGCTCACATGCGGTGGCCATATGTGCTGCCACTTGCATGGCATCCATACGGACTGCGCATGTGTGGCATTCTGTACAGAGTGCACACGCGTGGCAGCCCATATGGTCGCCATGTGAAAGGCAACCCCTACGGACACCCGTATGGACAGTGCGTGAGAGCGGCAGCTTGTTCGGACACTGTTCAAACAGCGCCCAGACAGACTGCGTGCTCCCTCGGCCACTCTACAGCTGGGGGGAGGCAGGGGCCATCTTGTCACCCACACCCCAGAGTGGCACCCGGGGCAGCCTGCCCCCTCCACCCCCCACTTCGTATGACCCTGGTTGTGGGACCAGTTTAACTCTGAGAGTGCCTTTCCCCATATGTGCCCACATGACTGCTTTGATCAGAAGAACTGGTGTCATTACAGTTGTCTGTAATGCCCCTCTTCTGTGCAAGTCAAGCAGCCGAGTCGCTTCAATCAGGATCCAGGACCCTGGACAGCTCCCGGTGGGGCTCTGGAAGCAGAGCGGTAGAAGAAGTTGCTTCAACATTGACTGTGTGCTAGTAACCATGTGTCTAGGTTATTGTAACACACTCTTTGTGGGGCTGCCCTTGGGTCTGGTTTGGAAGCTCCAGCTGTTGCAGTCAGATTGCTGATGGGAGCATCTAGCCAAAAACATCCAGCACCATTGTTAAAACAGCTGCCCAGGCTGCCCATCTACTACCAAATTAATACTACCTGAATTAATTTACAAAGCCCTGAACAGTTTGGGTTCAGGGTACCCCAGTGATCGCCTGGACCCTTATATCCCAGCTCAGTCATCTGCAGGAGTGCTGCTGGGTATTCCCCAAGTTGGCAAGGCTCATTTGGCAGTAACAAGGAATTGAATCCTTTGTGTATTGTCCTTTGGTATATTCTGCTAATAGGAGATAGTTATTTTAGTTTACAGCATTCACATGTGCTTTCCATTTTTTTGAATAATATTTATTAAGTTCCCATTTTACATTGATAAAATGCAATCACATTTTTCACAATGTTCAAATAAAATATCAGCTTCCTTCCCTTCCACCTCATGGTTACCATAAATACTTTTTTATATCATAGCATTTATACATCTTCCTCCTTACTTTATATCTCATCTGTTTTTGAAATATAACTAATAAATAAAAAGGTATATATCTAAAACGCTGGTGGCGCTGTGGGTTAAACCACAGAGCCTAGGACTTGCCGATCAGAAGATCGGCAGTTCGAATCCCCACGACAGGGTGAGCTCCCATTGCTTGGTCCCTGCTCCTGCCAACCTAGCAGTTCGAAAGCACATCAAAGTGCAAGTAGATAAATATGTACCACTCCGGCGGGAAGGTAAACGGCGTTTCCGTGCTCTTCTCTGGTTCACCAGAAGCGGCTTAGTCATGCTGGCCACATGACCCGGAAGCTGTACGCCGGCTCCCTCGGCCAATAAAGCGAGATGAGCGCCGCAACCCCAGAGTCGGTCACAACTGGACCTAATGGTCAGGGGTCCCTTTACCTTTACCTTTATATATCTAAATCTTACCAGTCTACTTAATATGTAAAGAGGTATATATCTAAACATTACAAGTCTTCTTATTCAAGTCCTGCCAGTGTTGTCAATTGTGTACAATTATCTTTCATGTATTGTATAAATTTGCTCCTTTTTGAAAACGTCTTTTTGAAACGTTTGATCATGCTGGTTTCAGAGTTTCCCTGTCAGCTTTGCCAGTTCAGCATATTCAATCATCTTCAAGTGCCATTCTTGTATTGCTGGTATGTCCTGCTGCTTCCATTTTTGAGTTAGTAGAATCCTTGCCGCCATAGTCGCAAAACTGAAAAGTCTTTGCTCACTTTTCAGAATCTCATCACCTATTATTCCTAATAAAAATGCTTCTGGTTTTCTAATAAACGTATTTTTATACGTTTTCTTTAGCTCATAATATATCCTATCCCAATAGGCTTTTAGTTTACGACACCATGTATGATAAAAAATCCCTTCCTTTTCTTTACATTTCCAACATTCGTTATTTTTAAAAATTATATATTTTAGCTAATTTTGTTGGCGTTAAATACCACCTCACATGTGCTTTCCACTTCTGCTTTGAAATGCCCGCTGGAAACTTTTCTATCCTATCAATCTTATGCAGGGCATGAAGAATACATCTTTCCACAAGAGTTATCTGATTTCAACTTTTTAAATATGATTTTTATTGTATGGTTTTATATATGGTTGTAGTGAACCACTTTGATATTTTCTTTATGAGTTAGCAATACGTAATTATTTTTACTAAACAAACAAACAAATAAATAAATAAATAGGGGGCTGAAGGCAGCTGAGAGCTTACAGTATAAAGGTGGGAAGCACTATTTTGCATTAAGCTGCCCCCATCTTTGAAAGAGACAGAGGTGTCCCTTTCCTGATTCTGCATTCTCTGGCTTCTGCAAGGTCTAAGATTTGGAGGGGCTTCTCATCCTCTAAGGATGGTGTTAGGTGTACTGAAAAAGCTACTGAACTGGACCATTGAGGCACCTGAGCTGATAACTGCAGTGTCATCCTCTATTGCAATATGCAAAATAACCCTCTGGTTTAATGCAACCAAATAATATCTATAGATCAACAGATTAGTCTGCTTTCAACCCATGTTGCTTTTTGCATGTTTTCACTCATAAACTCCATCCTATCCTGTTTCTTCATTAAACTGCATTTAAACAAAAATCTGCATATGAATTTGCATATAAATATGTTGTCAGATGTGTGTCTAAATGCATCTTCTCTTAAAATGCTCTCGTCTAAGTTCACTTTCTTTCAAAACGAGCATTAAAAAAACGCATGTGATACATTGTTGACTTGAGAAATGCATCATTCAGTGTTCAGAGAAGTGTGGAATCCATTGGGCAGCTACTTTCTGGTCTGCACATTTATCTGGGAGGTGTGGATCAGAATTTGTAAACAATAAAATCTTCCAGTAATATTACAGGACACTACCCAACACAGCTAAGCCCATTCAACTTACACCAATTGAACCAGATTGTGGTCACATAATGTTTAAGAAAATGAAATGGAAATGAAACTGATTTAGAAGAAAACAATGATCTATGCCTGCTTTGCAAAAGTGGAGGAGGAGAATAGTTTTGTCCAGTGATGGCCAAACTTGGCCCTCCAGCTGTTTTGGGACTACAACTCCCATCATCCCTAGCTAACAGGACCAATGGTCAGGGATGATGGGAACTGTAGTCCTAAAACAGCTGGAGGGCCAAGTTTGGCCATCACTGGTTTTGTTCTATCCCTAAAGGGGACATTTTCCAGTTGATTTACAAATTAAGGACAAATTAGCTTGTGATAACTGGCATGCTCCATGTTTTTATCCAATTAGTGTCCTTGGCCTGCGGTGAAAATAAGGGTGTGCATTTTATTTAGATAAAGTTAGAAATATGAAGAAGATTTCTCCCGGCAATGTCCAAAAAGAAACACTTTGCAATTTGCAATTTATCTGCACAATTTGAGCATGTTTTCCTGCAGCTGAACTTTGTCCATAACAATCCAGAGATTTTAGAGGGAAAATGCTCTTATGACCTGGGATGCCTGTCTTGTGTCTTCACCAGCTCCTTAGTTTGCCTTCAGGCTTGGTGCTGTAAATGAAGCAAGCTTGAATCTGAGAGAGAAAGCTTTATATCGATCCTGGAGAGAAACATCCTGGAGTCCAGGCAAGAGAGTGGGGAAAATAGAATGTAACTGCATTCAGAAGCAGCTACAATCTCACTCTTGGGTCTTTGAGGTTCATATGTTGATCCCTGGTGAGTAGATATTTGTAGGTGCCAGTCAAAGAGAAGGGACCCTAAGGACACCAATATTAAAGTAAAAAGAAGTTGGCAAAAACCTAATAGCCCTGTATTAGAGAGGAAGGATTTTCTACTGTTTAATCACCATCAGCTACCAAGCTAAATTCAATGTTCTGGTAATAGTGTACAAGCCCTGTACAGCTTGGGACCAGGATACCAAAATGATCATTTCATTTCTTTTATACCCATTCACTGAACTTTGTAGGACATGAACTCCTGTGGACAGCATCTTATCCTAAGGCCTGTTTCATAAAATGTAGGAATTAGGACTTTATTCTGGTGGCACCTACCATTTGGAACCAAGACCTTCCTTTTTCAACAAGGCTTTAGCTTGATCTATATCTGTATGGAACTTGAACTTGTTCACATGTATATAGGGCCGCCTTTACCTGGGGGTGCAAGAGGTGCGAGGCGCCCGGACGCCAAATTCTGGGGGGCGTCAGGTGCCTGCTGCTAAAGCTGCCTAAACTCTTAACTGTCTACCTGTTATGAAATAATAAATAATTTTGATCAAGCTAGAAAAACAAAATACATATATACCTAGGTATTACCGAAATGTATACCTACTGTTTCACTAAAGCACTTTTGACTTTGTGCGCTGATTTACCAACCAAAGATGCTCCGTGCCAGCGGTGACACTTGTCATTCACAATGGAGGTGTTTGACTCAATGACGGCGCTTGTCATTCTCAATGGCGCCGTGCATGTGAAATTAACTCTTACATCAAAATACGTATAGGCGACAGCAGGGTCAGCAGCACCTTTGACACGACTGATGTTTCTCCTAAGTAGCTGCCTAAACAATACTGATAAGTTTAAGTGTGGTGTTGTTGTATACTTAAGTATAAGTGTATTGTAAGTAAATGAACAAATAAAAAAGTTTGTTTTTTCCCCCTCCCTTCTTTTGTGAACAAGAGAGAAGACTTAGTGCGGTGTCTGACATAAGCATAATAAAAGTTAATTTGGGGACTAAACTAAATTTGGGGGCACTGGGCAGATCTTTGCACCCCAGCGGCGCATATGCTAAATAAAGACTATGCTGCATGTATGAAGGTATTTTTTAATGTACTCTACATTTTGGAAAGTTATTTGCCTGCCTGTGTGTATGTCTGTTCTCTATGCATTCAGACACTTCTTGAGATACCACTGCCCAGTTTGGCACAAAGATTCCCATGATGGAGAATCTGGTTTTTGTCTATATTTAAAAAATTCCAGGAACCATTTTGAATCAAGATGGTGGACAGAACTCTTCCAAACTGCACTGATTTCGACACCTCTGAAGCCATCATTGCCCAATTTGGTGTGGCTGTTCTCAGGATCAATAAGTGGGTTTTAGCCTATGTTTGCATACCATAGGACGCCATTTTGACTCAAGAATAATTTCAAACTGGTTACTGAATATAGAGATTTATTTTAGTCTACTTCTGAGGTTATCTAGAAGGTGATTGGCAGTGCAACCCTATGTGTCCATTGAGAAGGAAACCTTGTTGAGTACAGTGAGACTTATTTTCAGGTAAGTGTGTATCAGGATGCCTTAATGTCTCTTGCTACATAGCAGATTCAGCCCATAACATTAGAGCTTCCACAAAGCAAGGCAATGGAGAGTGGTTGGCAAAAGACAGTCTCCATGTTGCTTTCATCATGCATCTTTGTGCCTTGGATGCATTGGGATTCCCTTATCCTCTGAAACTACTGGCAGGCATAAGGAAATCCCAGAATAATCAGTATTGCCTAGAAACTTCTAAACAACGGGGAGGTTGGGATGCCTTGAATCAATACCCCACAATGTCAGACAGAATGGTTGGCCTGCCCATTGTTCTGAAAACTGATCAAGAAAATGCACATCCTTATCTTTTCTTTGCATGGGAAGATTTAATCTAGGGGAGAGAAAAGATGGCCTAGGTATTAAAATTTAGGAAACGATAGCTTGAAGCATGCACTGGATACTAGTGTAAGTGTTCTTGTGTTACCTATCGGCCTCCTTCTGCTATGCGTGTCCCATTCCTCTATGGGAAGTGTTGCAATCTTCCTATGGAGGCGTATTGTGGAACAGCTTGAAAATGAACACCCTGCGATGCTCTGTTGACACATCCTTTCGCTCCAGCCCCCAGTCAAGTTCGGCAACTGTTTATTGATGCACATCCAGCCAAACAATAGAGATCATCTCGTAATTGCTTCCTTCTATTCTTCCAACTGCTAGACAAAATGCAGGCTGTAAAATAAATCCATATTCAGCACCATTATTCTACAATAGCAGAATGGCTGTGAGTTTATGCTACCTCCTTATCTGAGAACCATTGTCTCAGATATTTATAAATGAGACCTCTCCCATGGCATTTGGGCCCTCAGACTTGAGGAGGTCAAATGTGGCCCTCTGGGTCTTGGTTTCTGTCCCCTGGGGTTCTCCCCTGGCTTTGCCCCTCAACAGATTCCTTGAGTATTTGTGCCTGGCTGGAATATGACTTTAGTTGTTATATACCAAGACAGAGAGTGTAGAGGGGTGGGTGTGTGTGCGCGTGCGTGCGTGCGTGCGTGCGTGTGTATGAGTAAGTTAGCAATGTTGCTGCTCCCAGTTTTGCATCTGGACCCACTGAACACTGGTGTCACAGTCCGGTTCATGGGTGATTGAAGTCCCAGCTGGGGATGTCAGGACCGGGAGCAAGATGGCGGGGTGGGAGTTGGAAGCCAAGAGTCCAAAGGTCAGAGAGCTGGGAGTCAAGGAGGCAGGGGTCCGAGGGTCAGGAAGCAAGGAGTCATGAAGGCAGGGGTCCGAGGATCAAGGAGCAAGGAGTTACGAAGGCAGGGGTCCGAGGATCAAGGAGCAAGGAGTCAGGGAACCAAATTCAGCAAGGCAGGGAACATGTTGCTGTGGTGAAGAGCTGAAGGGAAATGCTGACCTTATATCACTTCCCAGCTCTTGCCACCAGGTGCTGTGAGTTACCAGCCGGCCTCACCTCTGAGGCCGTGCCTTGCCTCTTCAGAACAAACTTATGAAGGCCCCAGTCCTGGTCACAGGGCCTGGCTCCTGCACGCACGTCTGACAACTGGTCTGTGGCCCGTGGAAGGTTTCAAACGTGTGAATGTGTCCCTGGACCTGAAGTAGGTTCTACATCTCTGTCTACAGAAAGGCAAAAAACATGCTTAGCTCACTCTTCTCTCTGCAGGTGCTAAACTGTTCAGACACTGCAAGCTTTGAATTCATGCTAACTAATTTCCAGTCCTGAGGTCTGTCCAGAAGTATGTCCAGCAGGAACAATTTGCAGAATATCTTGCATGTCCCTGAACAGATTTACCTAGAACTCTCCACAGACTTTGGGGGACTCCTGCTCTGGATGGAATTCCACTCTTCCTGGAAGGAATAGATCCATAGCTTGGGGATGCTTCTGGGTCTAACACTGCTGCTACTAGAGGCTCAGGAAACTTTGTGGCTAGGAGTGCCTATTTCCATAACTGGATGGTTCTTGGACAGAGATAACTTGGACAAATATTCTAGGTCCTCGCAACACTCAACATTGGGTCATTCTGCAGAGAATCATGCTGGCAAAGCAGATCTCTGCTTCAGAGATGTTGAAATTAAAGCAAGCTTAATTGTAGTTAAGTGTACCAGGACAACCACATGCACAAATCCTACTGCTCAAGAGTTGTTTGGACACTGAATATCTGCACATGCTTTGGAATCATAGCATCTCAAACATTTGCATCTCAAGACTGGATTCAGGCAACTTACTTTTTCTTTGTCTACTGCTGACTTCATAGAGTCACCTGTAAGTGATGACTTCTGTCACTGCCAAATCAGAATCCCATACAGCTAGTGAAAATCTGTACCTGCTACTGCTGGCATGTTTCCAAATCTCTACTATGACAACTGAAAAACGCTACATTTTGTAAAGAAGAAGAACAAAGAAACAGACAGCCGTCGAACTAAATGCATGAGTTAGTTGGGAAACCAATTAAGCCAATTGCAATGGGATAATGCACTCTCCCTTCAGTAATTGATGGTGCTCATCACCTCCTATGACATGTGGAGAATTCTCTTCACACCTGATGCTACTTTTTAAAAAAAAATTACCAAAAGGGCAACAGAGCAAGTGAATGCCATGATAAGCATGGTGCAATAACTCACGATGCTTCAGTCAATATTTCAGACACTGTACTTCTCCGATTACCCCATAAAGAGGCCATGAGGGAAAGGATTAAAAGGCCTAGATGTGTTGATGGATTGCATGTGGAACCACAGTGCTCAGACACATGGCTAATTCTGCCCCGACATCCAATAAAAGCAGCACAGTGAAGGGGGGCTTAGCTCCAATGCTGCTTTCTCCAAATGAAAATAGTTGAACATGAAGTGCTATGTGGGGACTTATACTGGCTGGTGAATTATTCAAGCCATCTCAAACGTAAGGGGTCACTACGCCAGTGTGGTGTAGTGGTTAAGAGTGGTAATCTGGGGAACCGGGTTCACGTCTCCGCTCCTCCACATGCAGCTGCTGGGTGACCTTGGGCTCGTCACACTTCTCTAAAGTCTCTCAGCCTCACTCACATCACAGAGTGTTTGTTGTGGGGGAGGAAGGGAAAGGAGATTGTTAGCCGCTTTGAGACTCCTTAGGGTAGTGATAAAGTGGACTATCAAATCCAAACTCTTCTTGTTCCTCCTCCTCCTTGCTGTTCAAAACTCCCTCTTGATGGCCCAACACTTGATTGGACGAACACAGGTGGCATGTTTTCTTCTCCACATCAATGAGCTTTGCACCAACTCTTGGCACCCATGACAAACTCAGTTCCCAGGATTGCTGGGGGAGGGACCATGGCTGTTTAAAGTGGTATCATATTGATTTCAATGTATAGTGAAGATGGTGCCTGTGACTAGGCTGGGTGACAGGTAAGAAATTAAAAACATGCACACATACAGTCATACCTCATGTTACGCTTGCTTCATGATACATTTTTTCAGGTTGCATCCTGCAGTGACCCGGAAGTACTGGAAAGGATTACTTCCTGGTTTTGCCACTCACACATGTGCAGAAGCACTAAATCACACTTCATGCATGCGCACAAGTGCCAAATTGCGCTGTGCACCTGCGCAAATACGACACTTCAGGTTGTGAGCTTTTCATATTGTGAATGGGCCTCCAGAATGGATCCTGTTCACAACCAGAGGTACCACTGTATATGCAACATAGATACATTGGGATGGGATGAGAGCCGATTACTAGGCAGAAGCATAGGTGCTTCCAAAGGCTACCCTCCTACTTCAATCTGGCACCCCTGAAAGCAAGCGACAGCAATTTTAAGAAATAAGCAGGCGTTTCCCCAAGGAGTGCAGAAAATCTTCACCTAAGAGGAAAATGCTTTTTGGTGCTGCTGTGATGAAAAAACAGTCAAGTGTTTTGGCTCAGCCCCAATTCCATAGAAGAGTGGGGAATCTGTATCTGGATTCTCAACAGGTATGAAATCCCGTCGATTTCCATTATGCCTTCCCCAATTTGTACCAAGCCCAGATACGCTCCCACAAACCTCAGGTAGTTTTCAAGTTTCCTGGCAAGGGAGACAAAAAAAAAAAAAATGATTCCTTTGGCTGTGGTCAAGAGCTCCCACTGTGTTCATTCCATGAAACTTCTCGCCAACCCTTTACTCTGTGATAAATGCATTTTTGAAGCAAGTGCAACTACCCAGAGACCGTGTCCTGTTGTATATATGCTTCACTCTTCCCCTTTCCCCCATCAACCATCTCTAGAGTCCCCCTCTGTGTTGTTTTTACTGGTATTGATTTTTCTGTTCACAAGAGCATTCGAGACCCCCATGGCTTTAATCAGGAAATGATGCTTCTTTCAATCTCAGCCCCATTCCCTTCTCAATGATACAAGATGACCTCTAAACTTCAGGCAGGCTTCAGCACCAGGCATCAAAACACGAGGAGGTGCAAAATGGCTTTTTCAGACACATCCCTGGACATCTAAACTTAGACATGTTTGAAAGGATGCACAGCTTGATTTGCACCAGTCTCAACACTTTTGGAAATAGACAAGATACAACTTTCCTCCATTTCCATTGGGGAGGAGACAGGGAGAAACCGATAACTGTTCACATTTATACTCATTTTCTGCTAGTCAGCACATTCAGAAGAGAGGTAGCTGCCCTATACTGAGTCAGACTAACTAGCTCAGTGTGATCTACACCAGGGGTTCCCAAACTTATTTGGCCAAACACCCCCTTTTCATAAAAAAAAAAAGTTGTCAGCGTTCCCACGGGAAATCTACCTTCTTTAAGCAAAGAAACAGAAAGATGCAGTGACAAATATATGTATCTATATTTCTACCTATGTCCTACAACATAGTAAAGAAAGATGTCATGACCCTTGCATTTTGTGTGTTTATTTGGAAAAATAATCACTATAAGAAGATTGGAAAACGTTTATTGAATATATGGAAAATAACTCTGTATAGCTGAAAATGCTGGCAGCATTAAGAGAACTTCAACAGTGTAAACTAGTTTTGATGGATGCAATAAAGGGATACTGAATGGTATAGTTTTTGTAAAATATGCAGGGATTTATGATATGTTAAATGAACCATGGAAGAAGAAGAAGGGAAGTCACTGATGTCTTAAGGATGTAAAATGAGTATTTTAAATTGTAAAACAGAAAACTTAATAAAATTATATACAAAAATAATCATATGATTTTAACTCTATGTTACATCAGTAAGCGTGATTCTTCAACAGATGAAACATGTATGAAATCCAGTCAAAGGAGACTATGGGGTTGTGGCACTCATCTCGCTTTCAGGCCGAGGGAGCCAGTGTTTGTTCACAGACAGCTTTCCAGGTCATGTGGCCAGCATGACTAAACCGCTTCTGGCACAACAGAATGCCATGATGGAAACCAGTGTGCACAGAAACGCCATTTACCTTCCCGCCACAGTGGTACCTATTTATCTACTTGCACTGGCATGCTTTCGAACTGCTAGGTTGGCAGGAGCTGGGAGAGAGCAACGGGAGCTCACTCCACTGCAGGGATTCGAACCACCGACCTTCCGATCGGCAAGCCCAAGAGGCTCAGTTGTTTAGACCACAGTGCCATGCACGTCCCTTCCATTCACCACTGCCTAATGCAATGCCTGGCAGTGCTCTCCACTTTGGGACCAGGCACTACGTTCTACCTTAACAGTTGGAGGATATATGCCTTTGAATGGCAATTGTTGGGACTCGCAAGTGGGGCGTACATTCAGCTCCTGTTTGCAGGCTTCCTATAGGCATCTGGTTGGCCACTGGGAGACCAAGATGTTGGAGTTGATGGGCCTTTGGCCTGACCCAGCAGCCAGGCTCATCTTAATATTGCTCACAAAGGAAGATAACAAAATGTCTCCAAACAATTCATGTTTTTGCAAAAACCCATTGACCAGGCTAAGATCAAAAATCTCCGTTAACGCCCTCATTCTGTACAGCTGATGGTAACTACAGTATCAAACCGCAGAATCTTGGGACTGCAACTAGTTTTTTGATGGTGTGGAGAAGGGCAGGTGAGAGAACACTTAAACCCCATTGATACACCGCAAAGAGGTATTCGTGGTCATAAGGACTAAGTCGTTGCCAAGGGCAACTTTCAGGCTGACCTACATTAACCCACACTTCCCTTTCAAAGGAACACACTTAAACGAAACAATGTAAATTGAAGTCTCACACTTTCAATTTGATTCCTGTAGGAGCCATGCCATCAAAACCTCACATTTTATTTTCTTGATAGTATTTGCCTTGATTAAACCGTTGATTTGTTTTTAGAGCTATAATTATGATATTTCTTGAATGCACAGAATATAGTTCACATTCCATCCTTCTCTTTACCAATCAAGAGAGTGGGGGCTGCATTGCTTTACTCCCAGAACTTCCACCCTTCCCCTGATACCTTGTCTAACCCAGCAGTAGACACAAGACCTTTAAGACCAAACTACAAAATATGCACAACTGCTTAAATAACCCCCCTCTTGTCCATCAACTCCACAACATTGGGGTAAAATCGTAAAAAAAGCTCAACAACTTTGGTCGCCCTCACACATGTTCACTTCATCAAATCTGGCCCTCTTTGAAAAAGGTTTGGGCACCCCAGTTTTAAACTGTAGCCTTCACAACACCAAAAGACAACAGGCAAAAGGAAGTTCTCCTTCACAATGCAGCATATGGTGAATCTATGTAACTCACTGTCACAAGGTGTAGCAATTGCCACTAGCTCAGATGACTCCAAAAAGGAATTTGGCAACTGCATAGGAGAGGAGGAGGAGGTCCATAGCCAAGTATTGCCATGTTCAGAGGCAGAAGGCCACTGCCAGCTGCAGGTGTCTGTACTTCTAGTCCAGGAAGGGTGAACTGGGAGCTAGTTCTTCAGTGGTTAAGAGGTTACATAAGATCTGAAGGCTCCACCTGTTCCTAACTCACAGCTTGATATGGGAAGATAGATCTCCTGAAAAGACTCATGCAGATAGCTGGGCACTTTACCAACATTTCTGAAGCTCCTGCTGACCTCACCATCTTACCTATTCCCGCAGCCCTGGGGGAGACCCAGGTGGCTGCTGCTGACACCTCTGGACCTGAGAAAGTGATGTCTTCTGGTGGGTCTCCATGGCATCTGGCAGTGTGGAGAGTTGCTGTGATGCCTTGAACCGCTTGCTATGACCTGGAAAGGGACAGGGTATGTGAACAGTCCTGAAGACTAGATAGAAAGTCTCAAGGAAGCACATTTGGTCCCTGGACTTGAGGTTTCCCATTCCTATTCTATGGCATGGTACAATGTTTAAGCTTCACGCAGAACTTTTTGGAAACTTCAGGTCTACTGTGAACTTTGGGAACATTCAAGCCATCTATTTGTGGATCACACAGTTCACTCCATACCAGCCCACAAATCAACCTTGACCCAAACCCCACCTGCCTCAGTAGGTGTTCGCTTGATATTTCTGCTGGATTGTGCTGTTTGAAACAGTCCTGGGCGCTGTTTTGGGGGTGAAAAGCGAGATGTATTTTCAACATATGAAAATCAGGAATGAGCCATGCTCTACCAGTTCCAATTGGTGCATATTTTAATCTCATTTTATTTCAACAGCTTTTTCTTCTCGAGTGCTTGCTCCGTGCAGAGATAAAGATAAGACATTCTCCCACTGGAGACCCAGGATAAAGCAGCTTGAGCAGAAAAAATGTACACTGATTCAATTCTCTTAATGACTGGTGATTCCGGTTGGCTAGGTTGCTGTAAAAGGAGTGTAAGTCCACAGATACACAGACTCTACACCTCTACACCTGCCCACATACCAAGGAGTCATTCTTCTGTTCTTTGGTACCATAGGGCTTCGGAGACTAAGACTAGATTTGCACCCATTCTTAGAAACGGCATAGCAAGCACAAATACAGTGGTACCTCGGAGTGAGTACTTAATTCATTCCGGAGGTCTGTTCTTAACCTGAAACTGTTCTTAACCTGAAGCACCACTTTAGCTAATGGGGCCTGCTGCTGCCACCGCGCCGCCAGAGCCCAATTTCTGTTCTCATCCTGAAGCAAAGTTCTTAACCTGAGGTACTATTTCTGGGTTAGCGGAGTCTGTAACCTGAAGTGTATGTAACCTGAAGCGTATGTAACCTGAGGTACCACTGTACACAAATAAAGCATTTCCTAGCATGGGGATTGTTCTGTGTCAAGCAACTGTAAACAGAATAGAACTTTGACCATGAGAAAAGGTGGAGAATCTCGCCTATGTTTCTGTCACTGCATCTTCAGGGATAAAGGTCCATCTAAAAGAGATATTTGGGTGAAATAACAGCACATTTTGTACTGCTCATGGCCCTTCATATGCATTATCTTGATGCAACCCCCAACTGTAAGGTAGGTCAGTGTTAGCGACATATTGCAGGTAGACAGATTGGTGGGTGGTGCCCATTGTTACTAGTAGGGAGGAATGCAGGGAAACTATAATAATTTATAATAATAATAATTTATTATTTATACCCTGCTCCACCTACTAGTAGTAGGTATAGTCAGAACCATTGACAGGCAAATCCACCCCAACTGGCTGAAAGTAAGAGGGGAAGCAGACAGGGTTGGCTGCTGATGAAAGACTGAAGTTGATGGAACAATTCCTCCATTCTCCCTAATGGACCAGCCTACACTGGACTAAAATGGAGAGAAACAAGCTCAGCTAACACCATCTATTGACTTCCGTTTCAAGGCAGAGTTGAGATTCAAATTCAATCCTTCCTCTGTATTCTGAAAATGTCTGCAAACATGACATCAAAGCTGGAAACATCGACCCTGCAAATGACCATAGTGTCTGGAGCATAGCTGTCAACCGTCCCTTATTTGGCGGGAAACTCCCTTATCCCAGCGCCGTGTCCTGCCAGCCAGGGAGGAGGGAGGCTCCAACTGTGTTGCTTGGCTGCGTTGCTGACCCAATAAGGAGTCTAAGAATGACTGGAGGGTGGAGCTTGCCTGCCTTGTGCCGATCAAATCGGCTGCGTTGCCTGGGGACTCGCCTTTGCTCAGCACTTTCCAGCGGAGAGGTGACGGTGGTTTTCCTTGCTGCATCCCTTTTGCTGGGTTGCTGCGCTGTGGGAACAACTGCTTGAGGCTTCGTTTGGCTGCTGGCTGGGCTTTCTGCCTTTGGCTCGGAGGAGCTCAGAAGTCGAACATACCTGTGTTTGGAAAATCCCTTATTTTTGCTGCTGATCCCTTATTTTCGAGGCTGCGGGTCCCTTATTTTCAAATCTGTAAGATGACAGCTATGCAATGGTGGCACAGGGATCAATAGACCGTCAAACATCCAGGGACCCTGTGTGATCGCTACACTCCCACCTCAGATTATACTGAATTTCAGGTGTACGACACATACTTTCTTATGTGTGAAAATGTCTGCAAACATGACATCAAAGCTGGAAACATCAACCCTGCAGACGACCACAGTGTCTGGAGACCAACAGTTAGGTTGGGCATCCATAGCAGTGACCAGAGGAGAAATGACTGCTGGGAGGAGAAACGCCATGGTGCATATGCAGCAGCACAACTGGACGCCCTCATCTGCCCCAGCTGCAAGAAAACATGTCTCTCCTATATCAGTCTCTACAGCCACAGCAGACGCTGTAAGCTTTCAACAGTTTGACTTCACCCCCAAAGGCACATTGTTTCCAGAGACAGATGAATGCCAATATTGCTTAACACTTGTGAAATATCAGATCTCTCCGGTGTGCCCCCTCCTGCTCAAGCCCCCAGCCACATAAATAAATCAAACCTGAACCCTTGCTTTTCAGACTGAAGGTCACATTCCCTTACCAGTAGGGGCAGGTAAAGGTAAAGGGACCCCTGACCATTAGGTCCAGTCGTGAGCGACTCTGGGGTTGCGGCGCTCATCTCGCTTTATTGGCCGAGGGAGCCGGCGTACAGCTTCCGGGTCATGTGGGCAGCATGACTAAGCCGCTTCTGGCGAACCAGGCAGAGCACAGAAACACCGTTTACCTTCCCGCTGGAGCGGTACCTATTTATCTACTTGCGCTTTGACATGCTTTCGAACTGCTAGGTTGGCAGGAGCTGGGACAGAGCAACGGGAGCTCACCCTGTCGCGGGGATTCGAACCACCGACCTTCTGATCAGCAAGTCCTAGGCTCTGTGGTTTAACCCACAGCGCCACCCGCGTCCCACAGTAGGGGCAGAGGTGAAGGCAAAAGTAGGCAGAGCAGCAAATATACATTTACATTAGGGATGTCTGTAGGGCACAGCAGACCACAGACCTGACCTGGAAGCTTTTGTAGAGGTCAGGCTTTGCCACACGACCTCTTTGGCCCATAGAAGCAAACAAGCAGAATCAAGGAACTGTAGAGCTGAAAGGGACCCCCAAGGCTCCGGCAATGCATGAATCTCAGCTAAAGAATCCCTGACAGATGGCCACCCCAACTCTGCTTAAAACCCTCCCATGAAGGAGAGGTAGCTTGTTCCATTGTCAAACAGGTATTACAGCCAGAAAGCAGTAGCTGGTGCGTGATCACAATGCCAAAGGCATAATTCTCCACGCCTGAGATTTTCTGTCACTTGGCCAAGCCCTCTTGCCTCATTGACAAGGATCCCCTGTGGCTTGGTCTTTGTTGAAGGGGCCCGTCGTTGCAACCCACACCATTCATTGCCTGCCTCTGCTGACCATTCTGGTCACCCTTGGCAACTCATCAATGGACCACTTAGAGGAAGGGGAATGGGGGGGGGGGAGAAAAAAACAGGAAACGTGGAGAGGTCTTGAAAACAGCCAAGGGCCTATTTTGGAATGCAAGTGGCCTCTGTGTGCCTATCCCTTATTCTTTCTTTCTTTCTTTCTTTCCTTCCTTCCTCCCTCTTCCTCCTCCTCCTCCTCCCCTGTAGCTTCTCCGCCCAAACCACTTCATCTCCATTGTCTAGGACTTCCTTCTCCTTTCAAGCAAGCTCGAAAGACCCAGCAGGGAGGTGGTTGCAGGAAGTATCCCTCACTTGAGTATTGAAAGAACAGTTTGTATATGTGTACGTGTGTGTGCTTCTGGCATTGTTGTCATGCCATGTGTGGCTCAGGGTAATTTTTGTTTTAACAATCATCCCTATTTTGGTCCTTTGGAGAGATGACAAAACTCCTGACAATGGAACCTGGGCGGCGTCTTTCTCTCTTCCTCCACCGTTGAAGTCCACTCCACCGCTTGCATAAACTGCTTCCATTGAAACACCTGAAAGTAAGAGGTGAAGGTTTCCCACCTTGCCGAGGAAGCTATTTCAATCTATTGTGCTCCAACATCACACACAACAAGTGTTTTGTTTTGTTTTTAAAAAAGAACAAAACAAAATGCTCAGCACATTCAGGGGACACCTATGAGAGAATGGCAGTTTCCTCTCTTATTGAAAGGGGACACCTTGTGCTAGGACACAGCATGTGTCAGTATTGGGTCCTTGTAGGGCTGGCCTGCCATCGAGGGATGGTGAGGCAGTTGTCTCCTCCACTACATGCTTCTCTCCGGGTATCTTGTACTCCCTCACCATCTTCAGCATGAAGTGGCTGGCTGGACTCTGGATGAGGTGGTGGAGATGGCTGGAGGCAGCGCTTTTTGTTTTGCCTCAAGCGGAGAAACACCCTGGGCCAGGTCTGGGTTCTTGTCATGCTGCTCTGTCTAACAGCAGGGGTGGGGGAGCTTTTTCAGCTGCAGGGAGGGGGGCACATTACCCCATGGGCAATCTTATGGGTACTGCATGCCAGCGGTGGCATGCAGTAATGGCATTGCCAGAGGCAAAAAGAGGGTGGGGAAAAGATGCAACTCTTACTTTGTAAGATACAAAACCCAGAGGTTCCTACTCATCACCATCATGTTTATATGCCACCCATCTGGGTTGCCCCAGCCACTCTGTGTGGCTTCCAACAAAATACAGTCATACCTTGAGCTACAGATGTTTCAGGTTGTGCTTTTTCGAGTTCCGGACCGCCGAAACCCGTAAATAATGGGTTACATCCGGGTTTCGGCAGTCGCGCATGCGCAGAAGCGCTAAATTGCACTTTGCGCATGCGCAGAAGTGCCGAATCACAACCCACACATGCGCAGACGCACAGACGTGGGTTGCGAACACTGCGGGTTGCAAACATGCACCCCGCACGAATCACGTTCACAACCCGAGCGTCCAACGTATTAAAAACGTAATAAAACATTAAACATTAAAAACTTCCCTATACAGGGCTGCATTCAGATGTTAGATAGCTGTTTATCTCCTTGTCATCTGATGGGAGGGCATTCCTCAGGGGTGGGTGCCACCACGGAGAAGGCCCTCTGCCTAGTTTCTTGTAACTTCACTTCTTGCAGAGAGGGAACCACCATAAGGCCCTTGGAGCTGGACCGCAGTGTGTGGGCTGAACGATGGGAGTGGAGATGCTTCTTCAGGTATACTGGGCCAAGGCTGTTTAGGGCTTTAAAGGTCAACCCTGGATCAAGCCAATGGCTTGCCTAGTCAAGTATCCTGTTCTCAAGTGGGCAACCAGGTGCCAGTGGGAAACCAGTGTGCAGGATTTGAGCACAAGAGACATCTCCCTTCTTGTAGTTTCCAGCAACTGGTGTTCAGAAGCTTTACTGCCTCCAGCTGTGGAGGAACAGCATGCCCATCATGGCTAGTAGGCATTGATAGCCCTTCTCTTCCATTTACAGATAGGTAGCCGTGTTGGTCTGCCATAGTCAAAACAAAATAAAAAAATTCCTTCCAGTAGCACCTTAAAGACCAACTAAGTTAGTTCTTGGTATGAGCTTTCGTGTGCATGCACACTTCTTCAGATACACTGAAACAGAAGTCACCAGACCCTTCTATATAGTGAGAAGGTGGGGAGGGGTATTACTCAGAAGGGTGGTGGGATTGGGTGATTGGCAGATAGCTGTGATGAGCCTGTTGACGACTCTTAACGACTGCAATAGGTCTTACAGGAAAAAGCAAGGGGTGAGAAGGTGAAAAATGGAGACATTGGATTCTTATCTCATTATACATGACAAAGCCATTTTTCACCTTCTCACCCCTTGCTTTTTCCTGTAAGACCTATTGCAGTCGTTAAGAGTCGTCAACAGGCTCATCACAGCTATCTGCCAATCACCCAATCCCACCACCCTTCTGAGTAATACCCTTCCCCACCTTCTCACTATATAGAAGGGTCTGGTGACTTCTGTTTCAGTGTATCTGAAGAAGTGTGCATACACGGCACCCCTACCTTCACCGAGATTTAGGGTGCGGAGAAAAGATTTGCAAGTTCTTACAGAACTTTAATGCAAATCTATCTCCGAATGGGGGACTGTTACGGAAGGGGGGGGCATGTCTTCTTCACCTTCTTCGCTACAATATATTTGCTCAATTTCTCTAGGACTCCATCACCCCTCCCCTGTCCTCCATAATCCCTCAAGGTGTCAAGACCCTAATCCTGTCAAATCGCTCTGATCAGCCTTTCCTCCAGGCAATGTCAGGTGGCAGACTATGCATATTTGGGACCATTGTTTTCTCATCCCCAGGAAGTGTTTATCTGTGCATATCTCCAGCTCTGCATATTCCCCCCTCCCTCCTCCTTACGTTAATCTGTGTAACCCAACCTCCCTTTAATATATTCATGATGTAATCTGTGTAACCAAACCTCTCTTTAATGTATTCATGACGTGTTTTGCACTGTATTCTGGGACATGGAGGGAGTTTCAAAAACTCATGTCACCCCTTTCTCACTGTTCAATCTCGCCTTGAACCTGTTGCGCAATAAACTTGGATCTTCTGCTGTTTGCTCCTGTCTCCGGCTGAGCTCATTTTCCTCCGCAGGGACCCACGGACTTAGTCCGATGAGCTGGGGGGCAGAGCAGCCTCGCACCCAGATTTTGCCGTAACAATGCACACGAAAGCTCATACCAAGAACTAACTTAGTTGGTCTTTAAGGTGCTACTGGAAGGAATTTTTTTATTTTGTTCCTTCTCTTCCATGAATTTGTCTAATCCCTGAGCTCTGCCTCCACAATTGGAAGCAGCAATGCGTCTGAATAAAAGCTTGAATCCTGTTTGCAGGTTTCCCATAGACATCAGGTTGGCCACTATGAGAACAGGATACAAGATGGGCCACTGGTCTGATCCAGTAGGTTCTTCTTGGGTTCTGATGGTCTTCTTCTCAAGATCGCCTGACACCAGCCTGCTCATTTCAGAACTGAGCATTTCGTCTTCAGGTCTCCCAACGATGACTCTCTGTTTCCCCCCTCTCCTTCCCCTTCCCAGCGACTCACAGTAACAATTGCCAAGGTAACAGCATTTGGCTCAGAGTGGCACCGAGTGCTTTTGCAGAGCTCACATTCCCAAGTACGGGGGCGTGTGCTGTGCCTGCGGTCCCGGTGGGATTTGAAATCAGAGAGTCATAGACCAGGGTGTGTGGGTGCAGAAATTCTCATGCTGCCAGCTGACACCAGCGGGGGCTGAAAGGTCACTTGCTGCAGGCTTCCTTTGGCAGCCCTTTGGCAGCGCCGAAGCAGCCACCTGCACAGGAGTGACTTTCCGGGAGTCAATGGGAAATGGAGTGGAATGGGGCAGGAAATTCTCAGAGGAGAGCTGTTGCTCTGGGGAAGTTTCTGGGGACTAAGCCTTCCCCCAGCTTTCCTGGAGCAAGAATCTCTGGCTTAGAGGGCTGTCTTCAGGTTGGAAGGGGGCCTTGCCAGTGCCTTCCAGTGCACTCCCACTGGCTTAGGTAAAGGTAAAGGTAAAGGTACCCCTGCCCGTACGGGCCAGTCTTGACAGACTCTGGGGTTGTGCGCCCATCTCACTTAAGAGGCCAGGGGCCAGCGCTGTCCGGAGACACTTCCGGGTCACGTGGCCAGCGTGACATCGCTGCTCTGGCCAGAGCCAGAGCCTGAGCCAGAGTCGCACACGGAAACGCCGTTTACCTTCCCGCTGGTAAGCGGTCCCTATTTATCTACTTGCACCCGGAGGTGCTTTCGAACTGCTAGGTTGGCAGGCGCTGGGACCGAGCAGCGGGAGCGCACCCCGCCGCAGGGATTCGAACCGCCGACCTTTTGATCGGCAAGCCCTAGGCGCTGAGGCTTTAACCCACAGTGCCACCTGCATCCCACTGGCTTACTGGATAATAAAATAATAATAAAATTTTATTTATATCCCACCGACCCCAGCCAATGCCGGGCTCAGAGCGGCTAACAACAATAAAAGTAACATAGCATTCTAAAATCAATTCATTCTAAAATCAATTCAAAATCAAATTAATGGCAACCATTGGGCTAGAGTTCTGTGAGGATTACCAAAGGAGGGGGTTGGGCTGTGCCTTGGCCGAAGGCCTGGTGGAACAGCTCTGTCTTGCAGGCCCTGTGGAAAGATGTCAAGTTCCGCAGGGCCCTAGTCTCTTGTGACAGAGCGTTCCACCAGATCGGAGCCACAGCCAGCCTAACCTCTCTGTGGCCTGGGATCTCCAAGATGTTTTTGTTTGAAGACTGTAAGGTCCTCCGTGGGACATACCAGGAGAGGCGGTCCCGTAGGTACGAGGGTCCTAGGCAGTATAGGGCTTTAAATAATAATGGGCAGCAGCAGTCTGCTCAGTAGTGGGCAGGACCACACATTTACATCCCCCACAATGCCCCCAATATAGGATTGTTCTAGGGAAGCATCTGAGTTCCTAAACACTTTTTGTAAAAGGGACAGTATCAATAGCATGCCCTGTTGGGGTACTTGGACTGCTTGAAGATGCTGCATGCCAGTCCTGTTGGCACACCTCAGTTGGCAATGTTTCATACCCTTCAACATTTCTCTGATGAAAATAGGGACATTCTATTCAACAACAATAGCAATAATAATTAATTTTATTATCTATACCCCACCCATCTGACTGGGTTGTACCAGCCATTCTGGGCAGCTCCCAACATATATAAAAACATAATAAAACTCTACTGGGCAGCCTTCATATGTCTACCGCTCTGGTGGGAAGGTAAACGGCGTTTCCGTGCACTGCTCTGGTTCGCCAGAATAATAATAATAATAATAATAATAATAATAATAATAATAATAATAATAATAATTTATTATTTGTACCCCGCCCATCTGGCTGGGATTCCCCAGCCACTCTGGGCGGCTTCCATAAAAACCAAAAATACACTAAAATGTCACAGATTAAAAACTACCCTGAACAGGGCTGCCTTAAGATGTCTTCTGAATGTCAGGTAGTTATTTATCGCTTTGACATCTGATGGGAGGGCGTTCCACAGGGCAGGCGCCACGACCGAGAAGGCCCTCTGCCTGGTTCCCTGTAGCTTTGCTTCTCGCAATGAAGGAACCGCCAGAAGGCCCTCGGCGCTGGACCTCAGCGTCCGGGCAGAACGATGGGGGTGGAGACGCTCCTTCAGGTATACTGGGCCGAGGCCGTTTAGGGCTTTAAAGGTCAACACCAGCACTTTGAATTGTGCTCGGAAATGTACTGGGAGCCAATGTAGGTCTTTCAAGACCAGTGTTATGTGGTCTCGGCGGCCGCCCCCAGTCACCAGTCTAGCTGCCGCATTCTGGATTAGTTGTAGTTTCCGAGTCACCTTCAAAGGTAGCCCCACGTAGAGCGCATTGCAGTAGTCCAAGCGGGAGATAACCAGAGCATGCACCACTCTGGTGAGACAGTCCGCGGGCAGGTAGGGTCTCAGCCTGCGTACCAGGTGGAGTTGGTAGACAGCTGCCCTGGATACAGAATTGACCTGCGCCTCCATGGACAGCTGTGAGTCCAAAATGACTCCCAGGCTGCGCACCTGGTCCTTCAGGGGCACAGTTACCCTATTCAGGACCAGGGAGTCTTCCACACCAGCCCGCCCCCTGTCCCCCAAAAACAGTACTTCTGTCTTGTCAGGATTCAATCTCAATCCATTAGCCGCCATCCATCCTCCAACCGCCTCCAGGCACTCACACAGGACCTTCACCGCCTTCACTGGTTCTGATTTGAAAGAGAGGTAGAGCTGGGTGTCATCTGCATATTGATGGACACCCAGTCCAAACCCCCTGATGATCTCTCCCAGCGGCTTCATATAGATGTTAAAAAGCATGGGGGAGAGGACGGAACCCTGAGGCACCCCACAAGTGAGGGCCCAGGGGTCTGAACACTCATCCCCCACCACCACTTTCTGAACACGGCCCAGGAGGAAGGAGCGAAACCACTGTATAACAGTGCCCCCAGCTCCCAGCCCCTCAAGACGGTCCAGAAGGATGTTATGGTCAATGGTATCAAACGCCGCTGAGAGATCCAGCAGAACTAGGAAACAGCTCTCACCTTTGTCCCTAGCTCGCCGGAGATCATCAACCAGTGCGACCAAGGCAGTTTCAGTCCCATGATGAGGCCTGAATCCCGATTGGAAGGTATCCAAATGGTCCGCATCCTCCAGGCGTACCTGGAGTTGTTCAGCAACCACGCGCTCAATCACCTTGCCCAAGAAAGGAAGATTTGAGACTGGGCGATAGTTGGCCATACTGGCCGGGTCTAAAGATGGTTTTTTAAGAAGCGGTTTAATGACCGCCTCTTTCAGTGGATCTGGGAATGTTCCCTCACAGAGGGAAGCATTCACCACCCCGCAGAGCCCATCGCCCAGCCCTTCCAGGCTTGCTTTTATTAGCCAGGATGGGCAAGGATCCAGGAGACAGGTGGTTGGTTTCACGCGTCCAAGCAGCCTGTCCACATCCTCGGGGGTAACGGATTGAAATTGATTCCATGCAACTTGACCAGACAGAGCTCTAGCACTCTCCTGCCCCGGCACTGCTCCCATGGTGGTGTCTAGCTCCTTCCGAATATGAGTGATTTTATCTGCAAAAAACTTTGCAAAATCGTTGCAGGAGATCTTGGGGTCTTTACAAGGCCCTGGTGGTAAAGGTGGTTCCGTTAAATTACGAACCACCTGAAAGAGTCTCCTGCTACTATTTTCTGCAGATGCAATAGAGGCGGTGAAGAAATTCTTCTTCGCCGTCGCTATCGCCACTTGGAAGGCTCGACGTTGAGCTCTAACCTGTGTCCGGTCAGATTCGGAGTGAGTTTTTTGCCACCGACGCTCTAGCCGTCTCAGCGATTGTTTCATCGCCCTCAGCTCCGAAGAAAACCACGGAGCTGTCCGGGCTCCATGCAATCGGAGAGGGCGCTTCAGAGCCAAACAGTCGATAGCCCTGGTTAACTCCGCATTCCAGCGGGCCACCAGGGAATCAGCTGAAAGGCCATCAACATGGGATAAAGCATCCCCTACCACTCTCTGGAAACCATTTGGATCCATTAAGTGGCGGGGGCGGACCTTCCGAATTGGTCCCACCTCCCTGCAGAGGGGAAGGGTCGCAGAGAAGTCCAGTTGCACCAGGAAGTGATCTGACCATGGCACTTCTTTTGTTTCACTTTTACTTAGTGTCAGATCACCCACGTCACTAGAGGTGAACACCAGGTCTAAGGCATGTCCATGACTATGAGTTGGGCCAAACTTATTCAGGGACAGCCCCATGGAGGCCATGCTTTCCACGAAGTCCCGAGCAGCCCCTTGTAAGGTCGTGTCGGCATGGATGTTAAAATCTCCTAGGACAACCAAACTAGGTGTCTCCAGGAGAAAATCCGCCACGACCTGAAGCAGCTCAGACAGGGAATCCTGTCTTAGTCATGCTGGCCACATGACCCAGAAGCTGTATGCCGGCTCCCTCGGCCAATAAAGCGAGATGAGCACCGCAACCCCAGAGTCAGCCATGACTGGACCTAATGGTCAGGGGTCCCTTTACCTTTAAGGAAAAGTGGGACATTCCAGGATCAAATAAGAAACCAAGACAGCTTCTGTAAATACGGGACTGTCCCTGGAATAAAAAACTTGGGAGGGTCTGTTGTTTCAGATACTGTGGCCTTTGATCTTCTTTGCCTGAGCACGTGTCTATGCCGGACTATAAGCCCTAGGTTCAGCTTCCAGGTTTTCAAATGTATTCTAAGGGAATCCCATTTGGACTGACTCTGTCTAGGCTAAAAAACATGCTTCCTCACAGCAGGTGTTCACTTCCTGCTTCTTCCCCAGTCACTGCCCACTTCCTGTTTCCTCCACAGCCACCAGCCACTTATAGTGACACAGTTTCTGGTTGAGAATTCTACCTTAGCTCTAGAATCTACTCTATTCTTTAGGCTTAGATTCAGGGATGGGGAACCTGTAGCTCTCCAGAAATTACTGGATTCCAGCTCCCATCAGTCCCAGTCAGCACTGCCAAGGCCCAAGGATATTAGGAGTTGCAATGCAAGAACAGCTTTGACCACTCTTCAGAGGGGTGGGTTGGTATTTGTATAATGTTGAGTTTATTAGCATAAATTCCAAATGCCCCTTCTGTATAACTTCACACAGCTGGGAAAACTGCCAGCATCCTCTAGAAGACACAAATGGAGCCCATTTTCCACCTCAGCCCAAATAAGATGACTAAGTGAGGCCGTGGGCCTCTCCGCTTCTTTTCCTTCCAGTTATTGATCAGAAAGTGAAAGATGTCAGCCATTGTGAATGTAGCGGTGTTTAAACCACTTGAGAGTCATTAGAGGGCCGATCTCCCGTCCTACCATTTCCTTTGTTTCCTGGGGTGAGAAACAAGGACGGGATCTGATTCACTGACAACCCGTCTTTGCCATTCATGAAAAGGTAGAAATGAGTCAGTAAACAAAGTCTTGAGGCATGAAATCGAGCACAAAAGAACTTTCCAAGAGCTGTAGCTTTGCAGTAGAGCAACTCGGTTGCATGTGTAAGGACCCGGGTTCAAACCTTCCTGAAATCCTGGAGAAATGCTGCCAATCTGAAGGAGGAGGAGGAGTTTGGATTTGATATCCCGCTTTATCACTACCCTAAGGAATCTCAAAGCGGCTAACATTCTCCTTTCCCTTGCTCCCCCACAACAAACACTCTATGAGGTGAGTGAGGCTGAGAGACTTCAGAGAGGTGTGATTAGCTCAAGGTCACCCAGCAGCTGAATGTGGAGGAGCGGGGAAGCGAACCCAGTTCACCAGATTACAAGCCCACCGCTCTTAACCACTACACCACACTGGCTCTCTCAGGGTAGATGACGCTGGACTAGATAGAGCAATGGTTTGTCTCAGTGTAAGGCAGTGTCTTCTGTTTGTGTTTTGCGGGGCAGGGATGGAACTCAGTAGCAGAAGGACCCAGGTTCAGCTCAGCATCTTCAGGAAGGAGTAGGAACGCCCTCTTGTCTGAAACCCTGGTGTGATGGCCTGGGACTTGGGCTCGGACTTGGAACCAGAGGAGTCTCAGTCTGCACCAGATCCTTTGCCTCAGGCATTATCGGAACCAAGTCTGGGGCCTGATCCTCAAGAGTCTGAGTCTGCACAGGTTCCCCTGCAACAAACACCAGCTGGGCCAAGGCAGGGGCCTGAGCCTGCCCTGGCTCCAGATGCGGGGATGACCTCATTGCCTTCAGCTGGGCCATCACTTACAGCTGCTCCACTACCGGTTTGGTCAGGGGAGGCTGAGGCAGCCCCTGGGTCTAGTAACCCACCGACGTCTCCCGAGCTGCAGAGACTAAGGGCTGAGAGAAGGAGAGACCTGAGTACTCGCAGGAGGAGTGCTCGCCTTTGGGCGAAACAGGGAGGTGAGTCGCCGGGGGATCAGGACCGGCCACTACCCTGACAAAGATATAAGGCTGTCGGACCTCGCCCAGGTTGCAGGAGCAACATTGCCGTATGCTAGATCCTGCCCCTGTCCTTGCCTGGTTTCTTGCCTCATGTCCTGCCTTGGCCCTATCGGACTGACTCCCAGTGGAACCTTCAGATTCTGGACCGGTCCTGGACAGTGTTTCACGGGTTACCCCAAGGCCCAGCACAGCTGGGAAGCCATTGCCAGTTAGTTTAGATAGTACTGGGCTGGACTGACCTACTTCTGATATTCTAACCTGATGTGGCAACAATTAGATCCAGGCTGGGCTTTAAATAATGTTCTCCTGTATTGGATGGAAATAAATCCCTTTTTCAATTAATTGTTGCTTGTTTTGTTACTGGGTGTATTCTGCATGACTCCTGTGCTCACCTCTTTGTTAGCAATTAATTCTGAACATGCATGAGGTCAGTGGCATTCAGAATGAGTCTAGACCATTTTTGTGGTGTGCATATGCCCTATATACGTTCTCAAGAGTGCTGAATTTGATGCTTTTGTAGCCAAAAACCAACAGCTCACAAAGTGTGGGGGTTATCAGCAGATTCAGGGAAATGCCCAGGGTTTGCAGAAGCATGAAAGAAGTGGGGGGGGGGACCTAAGGGGGTGTGAATCCCCACCCCAGCGACCCTTTGCAAACCAAGCATGCTCACTAGGCTCAGATCAGGGACCGTGTCGGAAGGAAAGCAACAAGCCATAAAGAAAAATGAATGAAACGGAATATCCTGGAAGAGGTCATGACTACGTGGAATCTAAGCAAGACAGATCCATGATGCAACATTTTGCTGCAGGTCCCAATTTAAGGTCCCACTTGGTTATTGCAACAGCTAAGTGAGATTGTTATATTCTTCAGCCTTCCAAACCTACAAGTCTGTAAAGAAAGACAAACAATGGCTTGGCACCTCCAAGTCAGTGGTGGAGCAAGATCAGGTGTCAGCAAGATTTCTTGTCACTCCCCCCCCCCATTGAATTTTTTTATTTTTGCCTGCAAAAATAGTTTGACTTTATTTCATTCCCCCCCCCCCAGACCCAAAGTTGTTGAGCTGTTTGGGGGGAGCAAGCTGGAAGCCTGCACGCATCAAAGCCACAGCGTTTCTCACAGAGTGAAATATACTCGGAGTCGAGTGTGGATTTCATGCTCTTTATTCAGCTCATAGTAGTGAGGAATCAAAGTTCTCCCAAAATATCTGCTTTATATACATTATTTACACAATGGGCCGCACGTGATTGGCTTATTCAAGGATTCTCCCGTGGGCCAGTCAGGTTGCCGATTCACTTCCACCTGGAGCTGGATTGGGTGGCTCCTGCAGACCAATCATACTGCTGCATTGTTCTAGGACCAATCATACTGCTGCCTTTTGGATCCTATTCAACTCAGTACATAACACAGATGTTGAGTGCTGCACACCTGGGGCAAACCACACCCACCGCACCTACTGTACCCACCTTACGACGCCTCTGCTCCAAGTTCCCCCTTATGCAAAGTAGTACAGTGACCACTCACCAGTCTCAAAGGTGGGTAACTTTTGTGACCCGGTACGGGCTCCCTGGGCCTCCAGAATCATGCCATAGCTGCCTGGCCATTGCTCTGTCCTCTGAGCTGGCCACTGAGGTTGCAGGGTTCCTGCCTGGCCCTGGTTTAAATAAGCCAATCAGGGGTGACTTGGGGGGTGGAGCCAAAATCAGGTAAGGAGGCTCCCTCCGACACAGGCTATTCAGACAGTCAAGTGATTCTCTAAGCACCATGTAGATACTTTTTGAACCTCCCACCTGTACGCTGATTCATCTCCACCTGTAATTGGACCCATTACAGTGGTACCTCAGGTTACAGACGCTTCAGGTTACAGACTTTGCTAACCCAGAAATAGTACCTTGGGTTAAGAACTTTACTTCAGGATGAGAACAGAAATCGTGCGGCGGCGGCACAGAGGCAGCAGGAGGAGGCCCCATTAGCTAAAGTGGTACCTCAGGTTAAGAACAGTTTCAGGTTAAGAACAGACCTCCAAAATGAATTAAGTTCTTAACCCGAGGTACCACTGTATGGTAGTATCATCTGCAAACTTAATAATTATTCTTTTTCTTTACATTTCCAACATAAATTATTTGTTCTATACATTTTTGCTAGTTTCACTGGTGTTAGGTTGTTGCTGTTGTTTAGTCGTTTAGTCGTGTCCGACTCTTCGTGACCCCCTGGACCAGAGCACACTAGGCACTCCTGTCTTCCACTGTCTCACACCATTTGGTCAAACTCATGATCATAGTTTCAAGAACACTGTCCTACCATCTTGTCCTCTGTTGTCCCCTTCTCCTTGTGCCCTCCATCTTTCCCAACATCAGGGTCTTTTCCAGGGAGTCTTCTCTTCTCATGAGGTGGTCAAAGTATTGGAGCCTGAGCTTCAGGATCTGTCCTTCCAGTGAGCACTCAGGACTGATTTCCTTCAGAATGAATAGGTTTGATCTTCTTGCAGTCCATGGGACTCTCAAGAGTCTCCTCCAGCACCAGAATTCAAAAGCATCAATTCTTCGGCAGTCAGCCTTCTTTATGGTCCAGCTCTCACTCCATGGGCAAAATCCTCTAGTCCATCAACATAATGGAGGGTAGCGTGGTAACGTACCCCTCACATGGTGGTGTTAGCAGGGCCCTGTTAGAGGGGTTTAAGCTGAGGGTCACTGACCATGAGTGCTCAGTGTATGGTCACATTCCCAGAACTTGGCGGGGGGGGAGGGGCAGCTGCATAAACACACATTTTGCAGTGTCCCCCATAATTCCTGTCTGCTCCTGCTTAGCCTCAGACCCCAACTGAGGGCTGAGAGGGATACACACCCAATGCCTAAGCCAAGATTTCTTACATATGAAATTCAATATTGTGGCCTAATTTTTAATCCCATAACTACGCTGTGTTGTGTCTTATTCATCTGGGCCTGGCTCCTGGGGACGATGGGCCTGTGACTGGGCACACAAATCCCAGAATTAGTCACAGAATCAAGAAAATTATAGAGTTGGAAGGGACCCTGTGTGCAAATGAATGCAAACCAAATGGAATGGAAGGGAGATTCAGCCAGATGTACAATTTCACTGGGTTTGTTTCTTAGTTTGTTTGGGAATTTCCCCCCCCCTACCACTTCAAAACAAAACATAGTTTTTAAGTGTGACTGCCTTGGTACCAGCCAGCCACAGGTAATTGTACTAAATTAGACTTGTAAGCTACAATGCAATCTTTGCATTGTTGCAAGCGGACTCTGCAATCTTATCGTTAGTTTCACAACAACCTTGTTAAGATAGACTGGGGGGGGGGAATGCTCTCAGGACAATTTTAAAGCATTGTCTCTCACCTTTTCAGTTGCTGATCTGCATGGTTACAGTTGGTTTCATAATGCCATGGACTAGAAAACTTTACAAGCTGAGGTGTCCAAATGATTTAGCTAGAACCAGATTGGTCATCAAATTCAACTTCAAGCATCTAGTCCCTGATAAACTTCGGCACCCTAAGCCTCCTCCTCCCCTCCTTGCATTTCACCCCTCTGCGCAAGCTGTCCTCCGTCGTCCCCTTCTCCTTGTGCCCTCCATCTTTCCCAACATAAGGGTCTTTTCCAGGGAGTCTTCTCTTCACAAAACATACATACATAACATACATACATACAACATCATAATGTCATACAATGTCATGTGTGTGATGTCAGGACCTCATGTCAGGAGCCCTCAATCAACTTAAGAAGATGGCTCCTCCGATCTGGATGAATGCTCAGTGAACGGGTAATCTGGAAGCACTGTTAATCAGAGGCCTTCCTTGAAGCCTTTTACCTTGTCCACTGGAGCACGTACCCCCACAGGGGAGGGGAGACAGAGGAGTAAAAAACACACCAGGGTGTGGTTCACGGAGAAAGAGTTTATTCAGTTCTGCGCAGAGGCGGCCAGCGGAATCACTTCCAAAGGCTGGCCAGCCTTACAGCAAACAGGCAAGCACTTTTATACCCTTCACATCACCCCATCCCTTGTCATCCCACCTCCTTTGTCCAGTCACATAAACCTTTTCATTTATTCCCTTATATGGCTCGCTCAATGCTCTGTTGGCATTTCCTCATTGGTTCCTGCTTCTCCCTCTTCCACACATGCTCCCTTAAGCATGGCTCATGCAACATACTTGCATAACTTGTTTCCTCTTTCACTCTCAACCCCCCTTCCTGTTCTTTCCCCATAACTGCCAGGGGCGTAGTCCTCACAAGGTCCCTTTTACATCCTAATATCCTTCATCCTGTTCAATGAAAGTGTTTCTTAGCTTCACTTATTCTTCTCTTCCTGTTTCCACCTTTGGCTTGTCCATGCCATGAGGACTGTAAGTGCTCGGGGACATGCACTGCATGAAATTGATTTTGTTTTGGTTGCCTACAGCACCCAACTTACATTTCAGGCACCCTGTTTAATACAGAAGCTATAATTGCTAGTCGTGCCCAGAACTAACATCCCCAGACGTGGTTTGTGGCACTGAGCTTACAAGAATCACCGAGCAGAAAGGCACAAGTGCTGGCTGATTGATGCAAAATTGCTTTCCTCTACTTGACTGTGTTCTCCCTCTCTCGCCATATGCTGGCGAACACCCCCAGGACAATGGATGACAATACATCTGGAGAGTGACAGTAATCATACAAATCTTGTCTGCTTTCAGAAATCCATAAGGTGGCCTTTAATGGCATGTGACAGGCAGGGAGAATTACTCATTAAGATGTGAAAAATGTTCTCTCGGTCTGTGTTGGTGCGCAATCGTTCTTCCTGTGCATGTGTGTGTGTGTGTGAATTATGGATGATCATGTGCATTTGTGATCAGCTGGTCCACTGGGGCTACTGGAAAATGCCAAACAAGTTTCAGAAATCCCCTCCACAAAATCGCATTCCTGCCCCTTGAACTTACAGAGGTAATTCTCTCCATTACCTGTTCTCTGTACTATCAGGTCTCTGAACCACTCTGCCAAATCCAGTCTAAACATATAGCTATGGCCATATGTCTCTAAGCAAAAAAAAAAACAACCCATGGACTGTCTCAAATTCAGCCCTACTAGGAAGGTTCCCACTCCATCTACATTGTTTTGAAGTCTATATGGCACAGCTGCTACAACAGATATAGGAGGAGTTGGGATCAAGAATAGCCTTAGATTATATCCAAGTCATGGATTAGTTCTGAGCATGCTCAAAGTTCTTTCTCTGAAGGCTAGATCCCCTCACAGGAAACAAGAGAAACAACAAGGAGTGTTTCCTACTCTGAAGTGCTTTTTCGTTTGGTGTTTTCATTGTGACTTTGCTAGAGAAAGAGAACAAGCAACCAAAGGTATATCTCTTTCTATAATAAATATCTCTCTCTTTTAAACTTAATTATTCTGTGTTTTCTGAATAGGGGATTGGAAAGAGCAATAGTGAGTGCTTGTAATAAAAACTCTGTATTAAACTTCCCCCTGCATTCACTCATTAAAAGCACCAGGAGCAGCTTGGTGAGGGAGTACAAGTAGATCTGAGCCACAGGTAATTCCAGAGCATTTTCTGTAGTATTTCCAGAAAAGGTACGTGCATCTGTTTCCAACAAATCCCTCCCCTAGTTTAATTTCAGAATAGCTCGAATCTGGAGGAATGCAGGAAAATGCTATCACTATTGTATCTAGCTTGCTTTTTCATTTCTCAAATGGAAAGTTTGGGCACTATGCCTGTGCAAATGCAACTCCACATTGTTCCCCAAACCTGGAAGATATTTTCCCTAATTTCGGACACAACAGAGGCTGATTATTATTAATCCAGTGTGATGTGTTCTAGAGATAATGACTTCGCATTTTCAGGCCATGCATTGCAAATATGTTCCGCTGTGCTCTCGTGCGCCCTGGATCAAACAAAACCATTATTATTATTATTAGTAGTAGTAGTAGTAGTAGTAGTAGTAGTAGCTCTATTATTTCCACCACCCTTCACCATTAAGGTCCCAGGACGAGTTTCGATATAACAACACAATTTTCAAATAGTATAAACACAGACAAAGAAATCAGTAAACAATACATTTTTTAAAAAATAAAATAAGGGTGGGCAGGGTGCCTTGGCAAGCAGAAAGAGGAGGCTGTGTGAGCATGCCATTTGCAAAAGCCCAGGCCCACTCTGACTGGCAGCAGCTGTGATGGCCTGGGGCTCGGGCTCGGGCTCAGGCTCGGGCTCAGGCTCAGATCCAGAGGAGTCTCAGTCCGCACCAGATCCTTTGCCTCAGGCGGCATCTGAACCAAGTCTGGGGCCTGATCCTGAAGAGTCCCAGTCTGCACAGGTTCCCCTACAACAAACACCAGCTGGGCCGAGTCAGGGGCCTGAGCCTGCCCTGGCTCCAGATGTGGGGATTGCCTTGTTGCCTCCAGCTGGGCCATCGCTTACAGCTGCTCCACTACCAATTGGGTCAGGAGAGGCTGAGGCGGCTTCTGGATCTAGTAACCCACCGACGTCTTCCGACTGCAGAGACTGAGGTCTGAGAGAAGGAGAGACATGAGTACTCGCAGGAGGAGTGCTCGCCTTTGGGCGAGACAGGGAGGTGAGTCACTGGGGGAGCAGGACCGGCCATTACCCCATCAGAGATAACCCACCCCAGGTTGCAGAAGCAACATTGCTGTATGCTAGATCTTGCCTGTTACCCTGTGCCTGACCTAGCCTGGTTTCCTGCCTTGGCCCTGTCGGACTGACTCCTTGTGGAATCCTTGGATTCGGGACTGGACCTGGACCGCGTTACTCGGGTTACCCCCGGGCCCAGCACAGCAGCTTTCCAAAGTTTCACAGCCGTACCTTTAGATGCCAGGCATTGAAACTGCGACCTTCTGTATTGACAACAGGATCTCTGACACGGAGCTGTTCCCTGTCCCTTTGTCTTTATGCCACATCTGTGCAGTTGCATGTGACATCCCCTGACGAGGGCCTCTGTTTTTTTCACATATACCGTATTTTCCCGTGTATAAGACGCTCCCGTGTATAAGACGCCCCCTATTTGGAGGGGGTGCAAAATTAAGAAAATGGAGGGAGATTGCCCGTAGTTGTTGAGCTTTGTAAAGGGGGGGGTTTGCCAAAAATTGCTCACCCTGAACTACACTGCCACTCACATGCGGCGCCTATCGTCTGTCCCCTCGCCTAGCACCCACCCGATTGCCATGGCAACACCAAATCAACACAAGACTTTGCCACAGCAACCAATGACACACCCAATAGCCTCTCTCTCTCTCTCTCTCTCTCTCTCTCTCTCTCTCTGTGTGTGTGTGTGTATATATATATATATATATATATATATATATATATATATATATAATCTTCCCCATCCTCAGCTCCCTTTTCCTGCCAGCCTCTCTCTGTAGCAAGTGACTCAGCCCTGACAGCTCAGATCGGGGGGCAGCCCCCTCTGATGCCGAAATGCCAGCCAATCTAAGCGGCAGATTCAGATTAAAAGCCAACTATTATGTACGTGTATGTGCATATATATAAATAATGGGGCTTCCCCCCCCTCCTCCACCCCCCCTGGCATGGTGAGTCAGTTAATCAAGCTTTCTTTGTGATGGCATAGGGTACAGAGACCAGCCAGCCAAAGATGGGCATTTCCTGTCTCGCCCTTCTTTTGCAACAGCCCCAAGCGATTGCTAGGAAGAGAAAAAAGCCACAAGCGTAATTGGGATCGCATTCTGAGTTCCAGAGCTGCTCTTTGGGTTTTCCCTTCCGGATCTTGGGGGGCTTTATTTGTGCCTGATAGGAGGGCAAATGCCCCTTTTCGCAGAGAAGACAGGGTCGAAATAAAGAGCTCACAGTAAACGCCAGTCTGTCTGCTCCGTTCAGTACCAGGGTCAGTGGGATATCCCGCCTGCAGCAAATGCAACCTCCAGCCTTGCTTTATGTATTGCATTGCCCTGTGTTTGAGGCGGCTTGAACGGTGGTTGCAGGAAGCCAGAGAAGGGGGTGGGGGGATGGTAGAGAAAAGAGGGAAGCAGTTCTATGAGGGATGGAAGCACTCCAGCAAAACGTTAAGCACCAGAGCAGTTTCAGAGGGAGAAATATATATATATATATACAGTGGATACTCGGGTTACGAACATGATCCGTGTGGGATGCACATTCGCTACCCGCAGCAGCGCGTCTGCACATGTGCAGGTTGTGATTCGGCGCTTCTGTGCATGCGCAAAGTGCAATTTAGCTTGGGGGTGCGGAGCTCAGAGTGCCCCAAGCTTCTGACTGCTGGCAAGGTCTCCGCTAGCCGTGGGAGAGCCGCGCGGCTCTCCCACGGCTAGCGGAGCGCTGCGCTAATCCCGAAGCTTGGGGCATGCGGAGCTCAGCGCGCCCCAAGCTTATGGGTGCAGGCAAGCTCTCCCACGGCTAGCGGATAGCTTCCTGAAGCCTGGAGAGCGAGAGGGGTCGGTGCGCACTGACCCCCTTCGCTCTCCAGGCTTCAGAGAAAGCCTGCATTCGCCCCATAGGACGTACACACATTTCCCCTTCATTTTTGGAGGTGAAAAAGTGCATCCTATAGGGCGAAAAATACGGTAACTCGTTCTGGTACTTCCGGGTTTTGGTGGTCCACAACCCCAAAAAAGTGTCTGTAACCTGAGGTAAGACTGTATAAGTATCTCTCAAGTGAATAGCAAACTTCTGGAAGGGTGAGGTAGCAAGAACATGAAGGAATATAATAATAATGAATAATAATATTTTTATCCGGCCTTTCCCCTGACTGGGACTCAAGGTGTCTCCTCCTTCCTTGGAGGTTTTTAAGCAGAGGTTAGATGGACACCTGCCATGGATGCATTGCAGAGGGTTGGACTGGATGACCCTCAGGGTCTCTTCCCACTCCAAAATTCTATGATTCTGTGTGGCTTACACGAATTAAATAGATGCAGATAATATACAAAAAACTAAGGTGTATTAAATATCATCGTTTAAAAGTAGTTAGATCCAAATAGAATTAAAACAACATAAAAAACAGATCTGTTAAAATACAGATGATAAGGACAGGCACGTACAGTGGTACCTCGGGTTACAGACGATTCAGGTTACAGACTCCGCTAACCCAGAATAGTACCTCAGGTCAAGAACTTTGCTTCAGGATGTGAACAGAAATCACGTGGCGATGGCGCGGCGGCAGCAGGAGGCCCCATTAGCTAAAGTGGTACCTCAGGTTAAGAACAGTTTCAGGTTAAGAATGGACCTCCAGAACAAATTAAGTTCTTAACCTGAGGTACCACTGTACTATTAAGTCCCTTTCCTTTAAAAAAAAGAAACAAAAGGTTCTTGAATGCCTGTCAGAATAAAATAGTCTTCACCTGCCGGCAGGTGGTCAACAAGATATGAGCCCGTCTAGCTTTTCTGGGGAAGGGAGTTCCAAAGTTGTCTGGGAGTAGCCACTAGCAAGGCCCCCTCCCACATCCGTCCATCCCAAGCATGCCTGTGTGGGTGGTGGAAGAGAGAGAAGAGGGTGTCACCCACCTATAGCTGTCAACATTTCCCCCTTTTTTTAAGAGAAATTCCCTTATTCCAAATAGGATTCCTTGCAAGAAAAGGGAAAAGTTGACAGCTATGCACCCATCCAGTTCTTGCTGCAGAGGTCGACCTGTATCTGGCTTGCAACATTTTAATAAAAATTAAACAGCAATCGCCATATGGTTCTTTGACCTTCTTGTGATATTCCAGTTTGTCCTCCCAGGGAAAACAATCCGTTTAGATTGGGTTTGCTTGAGCCAGGACAGCAACACAATGCAATGATGACAGCAACAGTACTGCCACATTATCGAGAGGGTTGCCTGTACTGCAGCAAAATCAGCAGTCTTTGGAACGAAAAATCTGTCGTGTTCTTCTTCTTTGGTGATCACGTGTAGCCAAGTAAGATTGTCTGCCATGAACATAGTCTTAACAGTGGCTGTGGAGGTCAATTCTGGATCTACGCGTCCTTCCACAGTGGGGACATAGGTTTCCGGGTGGGAGTTGATCACAGTGAGGGTTTGCCTTCTTCTTAGGGTACCTTCTTCTTAGCATGTTTCTTTCTTTTGCCCTGAGTTGACACGTCTTCAAAGCCCATGACACCTTTGGTAAAGGCTGTTCTCCAATTGGAGCACTTGGGGGGGGGGGCAGTGGACATGATGTCAGAGATTGTCTGAGATGCTCTGCCACTGAACTATGGACTTTCCATAGCACTTTTAGGACTGTGGGGAAAAAGACATAGAATCATAGAATCATAGAATCATGGAGTTGGAAGAGACCACAAGGGCCATCGAGTCCAACCCCCTGCCAAGCAGGAAACACCATCAGAGCACTCCTGACATATGGTTGTCAAGCCTCTGCTTAAAGACCTCCAAAGAAGGAGACTCCATCACACTCCTTGGCAGCAAATTCCACTGTCAAACAGCTCTTACTGTCAGGAAATTCTTCCTAATGTTTAGGTGGAATCTTTTTTCTTGTAGTTTGGAACCATTGCTCCGTGTCCGCTTCTCTGGAGCAGCAGAAAACAACCTTTCTCCCTCCTCTATGTGACATCCTTTTATATATTTGAACATGGCTATCATTTCACCACTTAACCTCCTCTTCTCCAGGCTAAACATGCCCAGCTCCCTTAGCCGTTCCTCATAAGGCATCATTTCCAGGCCTTTGACCATTTTGGTTGCCCTCCTCTGGACACGTTCCAGTTTGTCAGTGTCCTTCTTGAACTGTGGTGCCCAGAACTGGACACAGTACTCCAGGTGAGGTCTGACCAGAGCAGAATACAGTGGCACTATTACTTCCCTTGATCTAGATGCAATACTCCTATTGATGCAGCCCAGAATTGCATTGGCTTTTTTAGCTGCCGCGTCACACTGTTGGCTCATGTCAAGTTTGTGGTCAACCAAGACTCCTAGATCCTTTTCACATGTACTGCTCTCAAGCCAGGTGTCACCCATCTTGTATTTGTGCCTCTCATTTTTTTTTGCCCAAGTGCAATACTTTACATTTCTCCCTGTTAAAATTCATCTTGTTTGTTTTGGCCCAGTTCTCTAATCTGTCAAGGTCATTTTGAAGTGTGATCCTGTCCATAAGCCAGTGGTAGCCAATATAGTGCCCTCCCTTCCATAAAACCTAGGGGATCCCACTCACATAGGAAGCATCTTTGTCCCGCTCAATACTTTTGGCCCCTTCAATATTGGGCGGAAGGTGTGTCCTCTGCCTCAGCATCTGCTGCCTCACTCTCCCTAATGGAAGGGCCATTTCCTGTGTGCAAAGCTTTGGTTTTTATGGGGGAACATTGAATCATTTATTTACTGTTAAAGCATCAATGATCAGTGTCATGGCTTGCAGATCCCTGTGCAAAGGGCTTTGCAGGTGCCATCAATCAGCTGATCTGCAATGCCTCTAGGCCTCCTTCTTTGCCCCACATTGGATATGGGCATGGCTTGGAAGCAATGAAGATAGTATAGCGTAATCTCTCATTGACATCCATAAGGTTAGGACTCCAGATGAAATCTCCAAGAAATAAAAGTGGAATCCAATCCATGAATATATCCATCTGGTAACAAGTGATTGCTTCCATGGGCAACCGAGTTGTTTATATGGGAAGTAAGCATTCAAATTCCATGTCTCTCTCTCTCTCCTCACTTCAAATAGAGTACTTCTTTTTCTCTCTCAAAATGATACAATCGCAGCTCACACAATCAGCTGGAAATAAACCGAAATGAAAGCCATTGAATGATGAGATGTTGAGCTGAAATAATGCATACATGTGTGAATCAGTGGAGTGGCTGTGAGTAGCCTCATTATTCCAGCTGCAATTCCTTTCTCCTCTGCGAGGCCCTTTGTTTGCTCAACACGTCAGCGATGTGTGCAAAACATTCCCGTTGCTGTGGGTTCAAGGTTCAATTGTGGGTCACTGACAGTTAATGCAGTCCCATGGCGGTGGTATGAGAATTGGCAATGGACAATGCCCAAGTTTTTATGGGGTTGCATGATAAAAAATTCTGGATAACCCACATGTTGATTGATTGATTGATTGATTGAATGAATTTACATCTCACCTTTTTCTCCAAGTAACTCAAGGTGGCTTATATAGTTTTCCCCCTCCTCAGTTGATCCCCACAACAACCCTGTAAGGTAGTTTAGGGCTGAGTGGCAGTGGCTGGCCCAATGCCAGCCAGGGAGCTTATCACCAAGTGGAGATTTGAGTCCTGGTTTTCCAGGTCCTACTCCAACACTCTAACCACTACACCAGGCTTCCTCAAGCTCGGCCCTCCAGATGTTTTTGGCCTACAACTCCCATGATCCCTAGCTAGCAGGACAAGTGGTCAGGGATGTTGGGAATTGTAGTCTCAAAACATCTGGAGGGCCGAGGTTGAGAAAGGCTGCACTACACCGTACTGTGTGCTGCAAAAGTTACTGTAATGGGAAAGATGAAACTAGGGGGACTGAGTAGCAAAGAGAAGATGACGTTAACTTGATGGGATTTGACGTGTGATCTAAATCAATCAATCAATCAATCAATCAGTGGAACATTTTTCTTTCTACCAGGTCAGGAATGCAGATGAGTGATTAGGCAGGAATAAGAAGACTGCGGTCCACCACTTCACCACTGACTAATTTCCCCTGGGACTATCTGGCTATTTGCTGGGATTCTTGCAAACAAAACTGGATCGTCTTATACTCTTAAGAAAGCACATTCTTGCTTTGTATATTTAAAGCACATCAGAGGACCACAGGGATTAAAGCTTTTAAAAATAATTAGACAACACACGTTGGAAAAGCCAGGATAGAAAGCTGCCTTACTTCAACTCCATGTTGCTAAGTAGTGTCTACTCAAGTCTGACAGTGACTCTTAGGAATCACGTGTGACGTGAGGGTTTCTTACTATCCGTTGCTGGAGAGCAGAAATGGAGAGAAGACTTCTATGCTCAGGTCCTACTTATAGTCTTCCTGGAGGTATCTGCTTGGCCATTGTTGCCAGTTCATTTCCTGGTTGAATTTAAAGTGCTCACACTAGTGTTCAACACCCTGAATTACTTAGGCCCCAAATATCTGGGGGGGAAACCTGCCTTATTTTCTCACAGATTCTCTTGGGTGTTGAGATCAGCAGAGGGAGTCCTCTTGGTGGTTCCACAACCCTCAGAAGCTCAAAGGGTGTTGGCCCAGGAGAGGGCATTCTCTGTGGCAACTGGTAGGTTGTGGAATTCCCTCCCTACAGAAGTGCATTGGGCTCTGTCCCTATATAGCTTTCATTGAATGCTGAAGATGCACCTCCTTATCTTTGACATATGAGATGTGCGTGTTTTCAGGACCCACCCTATCCCTGTAATTGGTGTCAGCTTAATTCAAATTCTTGCAAACTGCAGTCTTGATGAAGGACAGGGAATGAAAATACCTTTTTCTTCTGCACAAATGGGATTTTGGTCTGATTCAGCAGGATTTTTTTGATATCCTTAGCCTTGCTTCCAGAGATGCTCACCAGTGTCTGAACATGGGACCATTTTCATGGAGCAGGTGAACCCTGCAATGCACACATATCAATAAGAATTAAAGGTAAAGGTAAAGGGACCCCTGACCTTTAGGTCCAGTCGTGGCCGACTCTGGGGTTGCGGCGCTCATCTCGCTTTATTGGCCGAGGGGGCCAGCGTACAGCTTCCGGGTCATGTGGCCAGCATGACTAAGCTGCTTCTGGCGAACCAGAGCAGCACACGGAAACGCCGTTTACCTTCCCACTGGAGCGGTACCTATTTATCTAGTTGCACTTTGATATGCTTTCAAACTGCTAGATTGGCAGGAGCAGGGACCGAGCAACGGGAGCTCACCCCGTCGCGGGGATTCCAACCACCAACCTTCTGATCAGCAAGTCCCAGGCTCTGTGGTTTAACCCACAGCACCACCCACATCCCTTCAATAAGAATAAGGGGGTAGGTAAATCTCCACTTGGTCTGGGGAGGGGCAAGACCTTGACTAGCTCCAGCTGCAAAATTTGAGGCTGCTGAACAGACCCTTGGGTTGGGATATTGTTTAAGGGGTTATGTCGGTGTGTGTGTTGTTGTTATTGAGATGAAAATTCTGCCTCTTTATTTTTAATTGTATTATTCCTGTGGAAATTGTTCAATTTAGTTGTGTACTTTTTGATTTACTCTATCTATTTATGACTCTTTTTGCTATAACTATGGAAAGGTGGCATACAAATAAAACGAGGGTGATAGTGATGGAAAGTGAAATGCTGGTGGTCAACAAAAGAGGTTCAAAGACTCTCTCAAGGCAAATCTAAAAAAATGTAGTATAAACACTGACAACTGTTAAACACTGGCCTTAGAGCTCTAGTTGGAGAACAGCCTTGACCAAAGGTGTCATGGGCTTTGAAGACACTCGAACTCAGGACAAAAGGGAGAAACGTGCTAAGAGGAAGGCATGCTTGGCAAACCCTCACCGTGATCAACTCCCGCCCGGGAACCTATGTTCCCACTGTGGAAGGATGTGTGGATCCAGAATTGGCCTCCACAGTCACTTACGGACTCACTGTTAAAACCATGTTTATTGAAGACAATCTTACTCGGCTACGAGTGATCGCCAAAGAAGAAGAAGAGGAGGTTTGGAATTTCCAGACAGGGAGGCTCTCAAAATGAACAAATGTATTTCAGCATCCCGAGCATGAAGGGTCCACTTTGGCTTTTATAAATGTGGATTTCTATGACATGACAGCTCCCAATGCAAGGAGTTTGGTGCAAGAAGAGATGCCCAACCCCCAACCCCTGTGCTGCTAACTGCACAGATAAGCACAGAGCCTAGTGACAGAGGCTCTGGCAGCAGCCCGTCCTGAGCAGATGCACCAGGATCTTCATCCAGTGAGCTGGTGGTGAGGAAGGATTATGTGGCAAGAGTGGGGAGAGGACTGAAGCAGCGTCACAGCTCAGGGGCTGCGTGCAGCTTGCGGATGAATAGCTGCGCTGAACGTAGGCTGTGTGGGAAGGAACAATCAAGGAAGGGAACAGCAGTGGGCAGCACGGGAAAGAATGCCTTTACAACGTGGAGTAAAGCAAGGAGGGATGTGCGTTCTGCACACATTAGCCTTGACAACTGCTCTCCTCCCAGCCGTGGCGTAACCAGGAACTTCCTCGTCTGAAAGAAGCAGCATTAGCGCAGTCAGGGAAAGGATGCTCGGTTTGCAGAGATGAGCAGGAGGGAGAAGGGGGAATGCTGCTTCCACCCAGAAACCCCCCCCCCCCAATTGATGGATGCCTGGGTCAGTGAAAATTTACACATTAACAGGGCTACAGGCAAGCTGAACATTTCTGCAACATAGGGGCAAAACGCATTTGTGGATTCAGGACATATAAAAGAAAGTACAGTGGTACCTCTGGTTATGAACTTAATCCTGGAGGTCCGTTCTTGTCAGATGCTGTCTTTTACAGGTTTTATTGTGCAAACTATTTACAGTGCAGATCTACAAAGTTCATGTCCGTCTTAGTCACTTGCAGAATCCGGGAGTGGCCCCTTCCGGCTTCTCCCCCAACGTAAGAACTTCGGCACCCCAAGCCTCCTCCTCCCCTCCTTGCATTTCACCCCTCTGTGCAAGCTGGTCGACGGAAGTGTCGTGCGTCCCTCCTGGCCAGCCTGGCGAGGTGAGGCGCTGGGGGGCTCAGCATCCTCCTCAAGCCCTTTCCTCACTTGGCTGGCCCTTCCCTCTCTTCCTCACTGGAGGTGTGGCTTTTCTCACCACTGGAAGAGGAACTGCTCCTCAGGAGTTTCGGAGGTTCTCTGTATCCCAACGTCCCCCCTGCCTCCCTCCCCTGTTCCAATGGCAATCCCCTGACATACCCATTTGCCCACTGTTTTTCCTTTTTTGCTGCACATTAAACAACATCAGAATATGGAGGTGAAAGAACTGTTTTAAAAACAAATCTACAATAAAACTACTCTTGCCTAAACAGAAAAAAAGGTTTTAGCAGGCATAAAAAATGGTGCAATGAAGACACCTCCCTAATATTCCTATCAGGCCCAAGTATGTCCCCTGTTAGAGAGAAGGTGACCTTCAAAAAGGGACTCTCACAGAAAACCAGCTGGTGATACTCATGCAGACAAGCCTACAGTAACTGTAAGCAAAGGCAAAGGTCTCTTTGAGCCTTTCATGGATCCATTCAACAGGTAGTGCTGCTGCAGCTCAATACCAGGAGCAGAAATTTCATCTGCATAATTTGAATACCAGGGAGTGTTGCCTGGGAGGGTTGGGTAGATAAGAAAGCAAGGGAGATTCACAGTTCAAATCACCTCTTAGGCTACTGTGAAGTTTGGTTTTCTTAGAGGCAAGGTACTGCATATGCTTATCTCTAGTGAAAGGATTTACTCGAAGCATCTCTTTCTCTCTGTTTCACATACTCTGCTTCAAAGAAAAAGAAGGAAGGAAGTTTGAAGTGCAGTGAATTGTGGAAGGAAGTCTTCGAGGAATGTCCAGGAAATAGATTTGCGTAACACAAATCAGGAACAAAAAGAGAGAAGATCAGCACCAAGCAAAGAGGTCATAATAGGTACAGTGGACGCTCAGGTTACGAACGTGATCCGTGCAGGAAGTACGTTCGCAACCCGCAGCGTTCGCAACCCGCAGCGTTCGCAACCCGCAGCGTCACATCTGCGCACACGCAGGTCACAATTTGTCTCTTCTGCACACGCGCAAAGCGTGATTTAGCACTTCTGCACATGAGCGAGTGCCAAAACCAAGAAGTTACCCGATCTGGTACTTCCAGGTTTGGCGCAGTGCGCAACCTGAAAATGCACAACCTGAAATGTCTGTAAACCGAGGTATGACTGTATTGAGAAAATACATAATCATGAGAATCTTGATTCATAGGCTGTGAGCCAGAGGTTGGATGGAAAGGGGAGATCTAGCCCTCTCCTTCAGCCCAGGTTCCCACAATTAATAATAATAATAATAGTAGTAATAGTAGTAGTAATAGTAGTAATAGTAGTAATAGTAGTAATAGTAGTAATAGTAGTAATAGTAGTAATAGTAGTAATAGTAGTAATAATATATTTGTATCCCGCCCTCCTGGGCCAACACGAGGCTCAGAGAGGCTAACAACAGGTAAAAATAGTGCAGTGTACATAAAATCACACAGTCAATTAATTAAAATACATTCTAGAATCAATTCAGAATCAAATTAATGGCAACCATTGGGCTAGAGTTCTGTGAGGATTACAGAAGGAGGGGGGTCAGGCTGTGCCTTGGCCAAAGGCCTGGTGGAACAGCTCTGTCTTGCAGGTGCTGTGGAAAGATGTCAAGTCCCGCAGGGCCCTAGTCTCTTGTGACAGAACAGAGCGTTCCACCAGATCGGGGCCACGTCTGAAAAAGCCCTGGCAATAGGCGAGGCCAGCCTAACCTCCCTGTGGCCCAGGATCTCCAAGATGTTTTTATTTGAAGACCATAAGGTCCTCTGTGGGACATACCAGGGGAGCCCACCTCCTTTGTTTCTTCTAACTCTTAGCACTGTGGGGCTCGTGACATACAGTTCATAAGGCTACATCTCAGTTTCAACCAAGCAGTTCGCCGTTCAAGTCTATGAGCTCCAGCCACACATGCATAATTCTGTTTGTGGGTTTAGGTTGATGATTACACATTAGCACTTTGCATTCTGTTAGGTCTGAGTAGGCAGCACACAATGTTGCTATGCTTCTCTGCCATGCAAATATTTGTATGTCAATAAGCCTCAGGACCACGGGTTGCCAGATCCTTCCTACAGCTTCCTTTGTTTTCCAGTAACCTGGAAGCTGTTGGTTCCTTCCCAGGGAGACAATGAATAAATCAACCTGATGTTTGAAGGAAACTTCATACACTAGGCATTGTACCTTGAGCGCACACTATTTTTAACTTTAAAAACCAACCAAACAAAAACAGGCCCAGTTTAAATTCTGCCCACAACCTACATGTCACAATTATTTGGGTGCCTGGAAAGTGCCTTTAGAGATGTATCATTATATATTTATACAGCAGATGTAGTCCATCCAAACAGATTTGCTCTGCCATTTGGTTTCTACCATGTAACAGCTGGATGAGATGAAGGTGCACATCAGACTAGAAGAAAAAATCATCAATTATGGAAAATCCCAGCACTCCACATGAAACCCAGGAAAAGGATAGCTTATTTTACAGGAAATCCACCATTCTTCTCAGCCTCCTTGATTGAGCGCACAAAAGGAAAGACTATCCTTGCCAGGGGGGGCAACTTGGACAAAATTTTGGGGGACCCATGTAAGCCCCACCCTGCATAATTGATCGCATGATGTGGTGTGCACCCACCATTTGAATGACAATGGTCATCAACTTGGGAGCTCAAATATTTGATGGGGGGGGGCAAAGACCCCTTGGCCTCTAGTAGTTGCCTCCTATGATCATTGTCCTTTATAGCTTGGTACTTTTGAATTATGGTGCTGGAGGAGACTCTTGAGAGTCCCATGGACTGCAAGAAGATCAAACCTATCCATTGTGAAGGAAATCAGCCCTGAGTGCTCACTGGAAGGACAGATCCTGAAGCTGAGGCTCCAATACTTTGGCCACCTCATGAGAAGAGAAGACTCCCTGGAAAAGACCCTGATGTTGGGAAAGATGGAGGGCACAAGGAGAAGGGGACGACAGAGGACAAGATGGTTGGGCCGTGTTCCTGAAGCTACAAACATGAGTTTGACCAAGCTGCAGGAGGCAGTGGAAGACAGGAGTGCCTGGCATGCTCTGGTCCATGCGGTCATGAAGAGTCGGACACGACTAAACAACAACAACGTCTTCACACAGTGCATAGTTAAACGATGAAATTTGCTCACACAGGAGCCAATGATGGCCCCCAACTTAGATGGCTTTGCAACAGGATCAGACAAATTCAGAGAGGAAAGGACTATCACAGGCTACAAGCCATGATAGCTATGCCCTGCATCTATTTCTGCAGACAGCAAGGTTCTGCTTGTGAGATTCCTATAGGCATCTGGTTGGACACTGTGTGGACTACATCAACCAAGGGCCTGATC